>NW_027212005.1:0-300000 GCF_036971445.1 Narcine bancroftii
TCAGAGGCTGGGAATCAAAGTTGGGGAATCAGAGGCAGGGAATCAGATATGGGGAAACAGGGGCGGGGAATCAGAGGCGGGGAAACAGAGGCAGGGAATCAGATATGGGGAATCAGAGGCGGGGAATTAGAATTGGGGAATCAGAGGCGGGGAATCAGAGGCGGGGAAACAGAGGCGGGGAATCAAACACGGGGAATCAGAGGTGGGGAATCAGAGGTTGGGAATCAGATGCAGGGAATCAGAGGCGGGGAATCAGAGGCGGGGAATCAGAGGCAGGGAATCAGATGTGCGGAATCGGAGATGGGGAATCAGAGGCAGGGAATCAGAGGCGGGGAATCAGAGGCGGGGAATCAGAGGCCGGGAATCAGATATTGGGAAACAGAGGCGGGGAAACAGAGGCTGGGGATCAGATATGGGGAATCAGAGGTGGGGAATCAGAGGTTGGGAATCAGAGGCAGGGAATCAGAGGCTTGGAATCAGATGCAGGGAATCAGATGCGGGGAATCAGAGGCGGGGAATCAGAGCTGGGGAATCAGATGCTGGGAATCAAAGTTGGGGAATCAGAGGCAGGGAATCAGATATGGGGAAACAGGGGTGGGGAATCAGAGGCGGGGAAACAGAGGCGGGGATTCAGATATGGGGAATCAGAGGCGGGGAATTAGAGTTGGGGAATCAGAGGCGGGGAATCAGAGGCGGGGAAACAGAGGCGGGGAATCAAACACGGGGAATCAGAGGTGGGGAATCAGAGGTTGGGAATAAGAGGCAGGGAATCAGAGGCGGGGAATCAGAGGCGGGGAATCAGAGGCAGGGAATCAGATGTGCAGAATCGGAGATGCGGAATCAGAGGCAGGGAATCAGAGGCGGGGAATCAGAGGCGGGGAACCAGAGGCCGGGAATCAGATATGGGGAAACAGAGGCGGGGAATCAGAGGCGGGGAAACAGAGGCTGGGAATCAGATATGGGGAATCAGAGGTGGGGAATCAGAGGTTGGGAATCAGAGGCAGGGAATAAGAGGCTTGGAATCAGATGCAGGGAATCAGATGCGGGGAATCAGAGGCGGGGAATCAGAGCTGGGGAATCAGAGGTGGGGAATTAGAGTTGGGGAATCAGAGGCGGGGACTTAGATATTGGGAAACAGAGGCGGGGAATCAGAGGTGGGGAAACAGAAGCGGGGAATCAGATATGGGGAATCAGAGATGGGGAATCAGAGGCAGGGAATCAGATGTGCGGAATCAGAGATGGGGAATCAAAGGCAGGGAATCAGAATCAGTAGCAGGGAATCAGAGGTGGCGAATCAGAGTCCGGGAATCAGAGATGGGGATTCAGAGGCGGGGAATGAGATATGGGGAATCAGAGGCGGGGAATCAGAGGCGGGGAAACAGAGGCGGGGAATCAGATGCAGGGAATCAGATGCGGGGAATCAGAGGCGGGGAATGAGAGCTGGGGAATCAGAGGCTGGGAATCAAAGTTGGGGAATCAGAGGCAGGGAATCAGATATGGGGAAACAGGGGCGGGGAATCAGAGGCGGGGAAACAGAGGCGGGGAATCAGAGGCGGGGAATGAGAGGCAGGGAATCAGATGTGCGGAATCGGAGATGGGGAACCAGAGGCAGGGAATCAGAGGCGGGGAATCAGAGGCGGGGAATCAGAGGCGGGGATACAGAGGCGGGGAATCAAACACTGGGAATCAGAGGTGGGGAATCAGAGGTTGGGAATCAGAGGCAGGGAATCAGAGGCGGGGAATCAGAGGCGGGGAATCAGAGGCAGCGAATCAGATGTGCGGAATCGGAGATGGGGAATCAGAGGCAGGGAATCAGAGGCGGGGAATCAGAGGTGGGGAACCAGAGGCCGGGAATCAGATATGGGGAAACAGAGGCGGGGAATCAGAGGCGGGGAAACAGATGCTGGGAATCAGATATGGGGAATCAGAGGTGGGGACTCAGAGGTTGGGAATCAGAGGCAGGGAATCAGAGGCTTGGAATCAGATGCAGGGAATCAGATGCAGGGAATCAGAGGCGGGGAATCAGAGCTGGGTAATCAGAGGTGGGGAATTAGAGTTCGGGAATCAGAGGCGGGGACTTAGATATTGGGAAACAGAGGCGGGGAATCAGAGGCGGGGAAACATAGGCGGGGAATCAAACACGGGGAATCAGAGGTGGGGAATCAGAGGTTGGAAATCAGAGGCAGGGAATCAGAGGCGGGGAATCAGAGGCGGGGAATCAGAGGCAGGGAATCAGATGTGCGGAATCGGAGATGGGGAATCAGAGGCAGGGAATCAGAGGCGGGGAATCAGAGGCGGGGAATCAGAGGCCGGGAATCAGATATGGGGAAACAGAGGCGGGGAATCAGAGGCGGGGAAACAGAGGCTGGGATTCAGATATGGGGAATCAGAGGTGGGGAATCAGAGGTTGGGAATCAGAGGCAGGGAATCAGAGGCTTGGAATCAGATGCAGGGAATCAGATGCGGGGAATCAGAGGCGGGGAATCAGAGCTGGGGAATCAGAGGCTGGGAATCAAAGTTGGGGAATCAGAGGCAGGGAATCAGATATGGGGAAACAGGGGCGGGGAATCAGAGGCGGGGAAACAGAGGCGGGGAATCAGATATGGGGAATCGGAGGCGGGGAATTAGAGTTGGGGAATCAGAGGCGGGGAATCAGAGGCGGGGAAACAGAGGCGGGGAATCAAACACTGGGAATCAGAGGTGGGGAATCAGAGGTTGGGAATCAGAGGCAGGGAATCAGAGGCGGGGAATCAGAGGCGGGGAATGAGAGGCAGGGAATCAGATGTGCGGAATCAGAGATGGGGAATCAGAGGCAGGGAATCAGAGGCGGGGAATCAGAGGCGGGGAATCAGAGGCCGGGAATCAGATATGGGGAAACAGAGGCGGGGAATCAGAGGCGGGGAAACAGAGGCTGGGAATCAGATATGTGGAATCAGAGGTGGGGAATCAGAGGCGGGGAATCAGAGCTGGGGAATCAGAGGTGGGGAATCAAAGTTGGGGAATCAGAGGCGGGGACTTAGATATGGGGAAACAGAGGCGGGGAATCAGAGACGGGGAAACAGAGGTGGGGATTCAGATATGGGGAATCAGAGGTGGGGAATCAGAGGCAGGGAATTAGATGTGCGGAATCAGAAATGGGGAATCAGAGGCAGGGAATCAGAAACAGAAGCAGGGAATCAGAGGCCGGGAATCACAGGCCGGAATCAGATGCCGGGAATAAGAGGTCGGGAATCAGAGGTGGGGAATCAGAGTCCGGGAATCAGAGATGGGGAATCAGAGGCGGGGAATGAGATATGGGGAATCAGAGGCGGGGAATCAGAGGCGGGGAAACAGTGGCGAGGAATCAGATATGGGGAATCAGAGGTGGCGAATCAAAGGCGGTGAATCAGAGATGGGGAATCAGAGCTGGGAAATCAGAGGCAGGGGATCAAACACGGGGAATCAGAGGCGGGGAATCAGAGCTGGGGAATCAGAGGCGGGGAATCAGAGTTGGGGAATCAGAGGCGGGGAATCAGAGCTGGGGAATCAGAGGTGGGGAATCAGAGTCGGGGAATCAGAGGCAGGGAATCGGATGTGCGGAATCAGAGATGGGGAATCAGAGGTGGGGAATCAGAGGCGGTGAATCTGAGATGGGGAATCAGAGGCGGGGAATCAGAGGCAGGTTATCAGACACGGGGATTCAGAGGCTGGGAATCAGACGGGGGGAATCAAAGGCGGGGAATGAAGCTGGGGAATCAGAGGCAGGGAATCAGAGTTGGGAATTCAGAGGCGGGGAATCAGATATGGGGAAACAGAGGCGGGGAATCAGAGGCGGGCAAACAGAGGTGGGGAATTAGATATGGGGAATCAGTGGTGGGGAATCAGAGGTGGTGAATCAGAGATGGGGAATCACAGGCGGGGAATCAGAGGCAGGGAATAGAACGCGGGGAATCAGAGGCAGGGAATCAGAGCTGGGGAATAAGAGGCGGGGAATCATAGTTGGGAATCAGAGGCGGGGAATCAGATATGGGGAAACAGAGGCGGGGAATCAGGGGCGGGGAAACAGAGGCGGGGAATCAGATATGGGGAATCGGATGTGGGGAATCAGAGGCGGGGAATCAGAGCTGTGGAATCAGAGGCGGGGAATCAGAGTTGGGGCATCAGAGGTGGGGAATTAGATATGGGGAAACAGAGGCGGGGTATCAGAGGCGTGGAAACAGAGGCGGGGAATCAGATATGGGGAATCAGAGGTGGGGAATCAGAGGCAGGTAATCAGATCTGCGGAATCAGAGATGGGGAATCAGAGTCAGGGAATCAGAATCAGAAGCGGGGAGTCAGAGGCCGGGAATCAGAGGCCTGGAATCAGATGCTGGGAATAAGAGGCCGGGAATCAGAGGTGGGGTATCAGAGTCCGGGAATCGGAGATGGGGAGTCAGAGGCGGGGAATGAGATATGGAGAATCAGAGGCGGGGAATCAGAGGCGGGGAAACAGAGGTGGGGAATCAGATATGGGGAATCAGAGGTGGCGAATCAAAGGCGGTGAATCAGAGATGGGGAATCAGAGGCGGGGAATCAGAGGCAGGGAATCAAACACGGGGAATCAGAGGCGGGGAATCAGAGCTGGGGAATCAGAGGCTGGGAATCAAAGTTGGGGAATCAGAGGCAGGGAATCAGATATGGGGAAACAGAGGCGGGGAATCAGAGGCGGGGAAACAGAGGCTGGGAATCAGATATGTGGAATCAGAGGTGGGGAATCAGAGGCGGGGAATCAGAGCTGGGGAATCAGAGGTGGGGAATCAAAGTTGGGGAATCAGAGGCGGGGACTTAGATATGGGGAAACAGAGGCGGGGAATCAGAGACGGGGAAACAGAGGCGGGGATTCAGATATGGGGAATCAGAGGTGGGGAATCAGAGGCAGGGAATTAGATGTGCGGAATCAGAAATGGGGAATCAGAGGCAGGGAATCAGAAACAGAAGCAGGGAATCAGAGGCCGGGAATCACAGGCCGGAATCAGATGCCGGGAATAAGAGGTCGGGAATCAGAGGTGGGGAATCAGAGTCCGGGAATCAGAGATGGGGAATCAGAGGCGGGGAATGAGATATGGGGAATCAGAGGCGGGGAATCAGAGGCGGGGAAACAGTGGCGAGGAATCAGATATGGGGAATAAGAGGTGGATAATCAAAGGCGGTGAATCAGAGATGGGGAATCAGAGCTGGGGAATCAGAGGCAGGGGATCAAACACGGGGAATCAGAGGCGGGGAATCAGAGCTGGGGAATCAGAGGCGGGGAATCAGAGTTGGGGAATCAGAGGCGGGGAATCAGAGCTGGGGAATCAGAGGTGGGGAATCAGAGTCGGGGAATCAGAGGCAGGGAATCGGATGTGCGGAATCAGAGATGGGGAATCAGAGGTGGGGAATCAGAGGCGGTGAATCTGAGATGGGGAATCAGAGGCGGGGAATCAGAGGCAGGTTATCAGACACGGGGATTCAGAGGCTGGGAATCAGACGGGGGGAATCAAAGGCGGGGAATGAAGCTGGGGAATCAGAGGCAGGGAATCAGAGTTGGGAATTCAGAGGCGGGGAATCAGATATGGGGAAACAGAGGCGGGGAATCAGAGGCGGGCAAACAGAGGTGGGGAATTAGATATGGGGAATCAGTGGTGGGGAATCAGAGGTGGTGAATCAGAGATGGGGAATCACAGGCGGGGAATCAGAGGCAGGGAATAGAACGCGGGGAATCAGAGGCAGGGAATCAGAGCTGGGGAATAAGAGGCGGGGAATCATAGTTGGGAATCAGAGGCGGGGAATCAGATATGGGGAAACAGTGGCGGGGAATCAGGGGCGGGGAAACAGAGGCGGGGAATCAGATATGGGGAATCGGATGTGGGGAATCAGAGGCGGGGAATCAGAGCTGTGGAATCAGAGGCGGGGAATCAGAGTTGGGGCATCAGAGGTGGGGAATTAGATATGGGGAAACAGAGGCGGGGTATCAGAGGCGTGGAAACAGAGGCGGGGAATCAGATATGGGGAATCAGAGGTGGGGAATCAGAGGCAGGTAATCAGATGTGCGGAATCAGAGATGGGGAATCAGAGTCAGGGAATCAGAATCAGAAGCGGGGAGTCAGAGGCCGGGAATCAGAGGCCTGGAATCAGATGCTGGGAATAAGAGGCCGGGAATCAGAGGCGGGGAATCAGAGCTGCGGAATCAGAGGTGGGGATCAGAGTCGTGGAATCAGAGGCAGGGAATCAGATGTGCGGAATCAGAGATGGGGAATCAGAGGTGGGGAATCAGAGGCTGTGAATCAGAGATGGGGAATCAGAGGCGGGGAATCAGAGGCAAGAAATCAGACACGGGGTTTCAGAGGCTGGGAATCAGACGGGGGAATCAAAGGCGGGGAATCAGAGCTGGGGAATCAGAGGCAGGGAATCAGAGTTGGGGATTCAGAGGCGGGGAATCAGATATGGGGAAACAGAGGCGGGGATCAGAGTCGGGCAAACAGAGGCGGGGAATTAGATATGGGGAATCAGAGGTGGGGAATCAGAGGTGGTGAATCAGAGATGGGGAATCACAGGCGGGGAATCAGAGGCAGGGAATAGAACGCGGGGAATCAGAGGCAGGGAATCAGAGTTGGGGCATCAGAGGTTGGGAATTAGATATGGGGAAACAGAGGCGGGGAATCAGAGGCGGGGAAACAGAGGCGGGAAATCAGATATGGGGAATCAGAGGTGGGGAATCAGAGGCAGGGAATCAGATGTGCGGAATCAGAGATGGGGAATCAGAGGCAGGAATTCAGAATCAGAAGCGGGGAATCAGAGGCCGGGAAACAGAGGTGGGGAATCAGATATGGGGAATCAGAGGTGGGGAATCAGAGGCCGGAATCAGATGCCGGGAATAAGAGGCCGGGAATCAGAGGTGGGGAATCAGAGTCCGGGAATCAGAGATGGGGAATCAGAGGCGGGGAATGAGATATGGGGAATCAGAGGCGGGGAATCAGAGGCGGGGAAACAGAGGCGAGGAATCAGATATGGGGAATCAGAGGTGGCGAATCAAAGGCGATGAATCAGAGATGGGGAATCAGAGGCGTGGAATCAGAGGCAGGGTATCAAACACGGGGAATCAGAGGCGGGGAATCAGAGCTGGGGAATCAGAGGCGGGGAATCAGAGTTGGGGAATCAGAGGCGGGGAATCAGAGCTGGGGAATCAGAGGTTGGGATCAGAGTCGGGGAATCAGAGGCAGGGAATCAGATGTGCGGAATTAGAGATGGGGAATCAGAGGTGGGGAATCAGAGGCTGTGAATCAGAAATGGGGAATCAGAGGCGGGGAATCAGAGGCAAGAAATCAGACACGGGGTTTCAGAGGCTGGGAATCAGACGGGGGAATCAAAGGCGGGGAATCAGAGCTGGGGAATCAGAGGCAGGGAATCAGAGTTGGGGATTCAGAGGCGGGGAATCAGATATGGGGAAACAGAGGCGGGGAATCAGAGGCGGGCAAACAGAGGCGGGGAATTAGATATGGGGAATCAGAGGTGGGGAATCAGAGGCGGGCAAACAGAGGCGGGGAATTAGATATGGGGAATCAGTGGTGGGGAATCAGAGGTGGTTTATCAGAGATGGGGAATCACAGGCGGGGAATCAGAGGCAGGGAATAGAACGTGGGGAATCAGAGGCAGGGAATCAGAGCTGGGGAATCAGAGGCGGTGAATCATAGTTGGGAATCAGAGGCGGGGAATCAGATATGGGGAAACAGAGGCGGGGAATCAGGGGCGGGGAAACAGAGGCGGGGAATCAGATATGGGGAATCGGATGCGGGGAATCAGAGGCGGGGAATCAGATATGGGGAATCAGAGGTGGGGAATCAGAGGCAGGTAATCAGATGTGCGGAATCAGAGCTGGGGAATCAGAGGTGGGGAATTAGAGTTGGGGAATCAGAGGCGGGGACTTAGATATTGGGAAACAGAGGCGGGGAATCAGAGGCGGGGAAACAGAAGCGGGGAATCAGATATGGGGAATTAGAGATGGGGAATCAGAGGCAGGGAATCAGATGTGCGGAATCAGAGATGGGGAATCAAAGGCAGGGAATCAGAATCAGTAGCAGGGAATCAGAGGTGGGGAATCAGAGTCCGGGAATCAGAGATGGGGATTCAGAGGCGGGGAATGAGATATGGGGAATCAGAGGCGGGGAATCAGAGGCGGGGAAACAGAGGCGGGGAATCAGATGCAGGGAATCAGATGCGGGGAATCAGAGGCGGGGAATGAGAGCTGGGGAATCAGAGGCTGGGAATCAAAGTTGGGGAATCAGAGGCAGGGAATCAGATATGGGGAAACAGGGGCGGGGAATCAGAGGCGGGGAAACAGAGGCGGGGAATCAGAGGCGGGGAATGAGAGGCAGGGAATCAGATGTGCGGAATCGGAGATGGGGAATCAGAGGCAGGGAATCAGAGGCGGGGAATCAGAGGCGGGGAATCAGAGGCGGGGATACAGAGGCGGGGAATCAAACACGGGGAATCAGAGGTGGGGAATCAGAGGTTGGGAATCAGAGGCAGGGAATCAGAGGCGGGGAATCAGAGGCAGCGAATCAGATGTGCGGAATCGGAGATGGGGAATCAGAGGCAGGGAATCAGAGGCGGGGAACCAGAGGCCGGGAATCAGATATGGGGAAACAGAGGCGGGCAAACAGAGGCGGGGAATTAGATATGGGGAATCAGTGGTGGGGAATCAGAGGTGGTTTATCAGAGATGGGGAATCAGAGGCTTGGAATCAGATGCAGGGAATCAGATGCAGGGAATCAGAGGCGGGGAATCAGAGCTGGGTAATCAGAGGTGGGGAATTAGAGTTCGGGAATCAGAGGCGGGGACTTAGATATTGGGAAACAGAGGCGGGGAATCAGAGGCGGGGAAACATAGGCGGGGAATCAAACACGGGGAATCAGAGGTGGGGAATCAGAGGTTGGAAATCAGAGGCAGGGAATCAGAGGCGGGGAATCAGAGGCGGGGAATCAGAGGCAGGGAATCAGATGTGCGGAATCGGAGATGGGGAATCAGAGGCAGGGAATCAGAGGCGGGGAATCAGAGGCGGGGAATCAGAGGCCGGGAATCAGATATGGGGAAACAGAGGCGGGGAATCAGAGGCGGGGAAACAGAGGCTGGGATTCAGATATGGGGAATCAGAGGTGGGGAATCAGAGGTTGGGAATCAGAGGCAGGGAATCAGAGGCTTGGAATCAGATGCAGGGAATCAGATGCGGGGAATCAGAGGCGGGGAATCAGAGCTGGGGAATCAGAGGCTGGGAATCAAAGTTGGGGAATCAGAGGCAGGGAATCAGATATGGGGAAACAGGGGCGGGGAATCAGAGGCGGGGAAACAGAGGCGGGGAATCAGATATGGGGAATCGGAGGCGGGGAATTAGAGTTGGGGAATCAGAGGCGGGGAATCAGAGGCGGGGAAACAGAGGCGGGGAATCAAACACTGGGAATCAGAGGTGGGGAATCAGAGGTTGGGAATCAGAGGCAGGGAATCAGAGGCGGGGAATCAGAGGCGGGGAATGAGAGGCAGGGAATCAGATGTGCGGAATCAGAGATGGGGAATCAGAGGCAGGGAATCAGAGGCGGGGAATCAGAGGCGGGGAATCAGAGGCCGGGAATCAGATATGGGGAAACAGAGGCGGGGAATCAGAGGCGGGGAAACAGAGGCTGGGAATCAGATATGTGGAATCAGAGGTGGGGAATCAGAGGCGGGGAATCAGAGCTGGGGAATCAGAGGTGGGGAATCAAAGTTGGGGAATCAGAGGCGGGGACTTAGATATGGGGAAACAGAGGCGGGGAATCAGAGACGGGGAAACAGAGGCGGGGATTCAGATATGGGGAATCAGAGGTGGGGAATCAGAGGCAGGGAATTAGATGTGCGGAATCAGAAATGGGGAATCAGAGGCAGGGAATCAGAAACAGAAGCAGGGAATCAGAGGCCGGGAATCACAGGCCGGAATCAGATGCCGGGAATAAGAGGTCGGGAATCAGAGGTGGGGAATCAGAGTCCGGGAATCAGAGATGGGGAATCAGAGGCGGGGAATGAGATATGGGGAATCAGAGGCGGGGAATCAGAGGCGGGGAAACAGTGGCGAGGAATCAGATATGGGGAATCAGAGGTGGCGAATCAAAGGCGGTGAATCAGAGATGGGGAATCAGAGCTGGGGAATCAGAGGCAGGGGATCAAACACGGGGAATCAGAGGCGGGGAATCAGAGCTGGGGAATCAGAGGCGGGGAATCAGAGTTGGGGAATCAGAGGCGGGGAATCAGAGCTGGGGAATCAGAGGTGGGGAATCAGAGTCGAGGAATCAGAGGCAGGGAATCGGATGTGTGGAATCAGAGATGGGGAATCAGAGGTGGGGAATCAGAGGCGGTGAATCTGAGATGGGGAATCAGAGGCGGGGAATCAGAGGCAGGTTATCAGACACGGGGATTCAGAGGCTGGGAATCAGACGGGGGGAATCAAAGGCGGGGAATGAAGCTGGGGAATCAGAGGCAGGGAATCAGAGTTGGGAATTCAGAGGCGGGGAATCAGATATGGGGAAACAGAGGCGGGGAATCAGAGGCGGGCAAACAGAGGTGGGGAATTAGATATGGGGAATCAGTGGTGGGGAATCAGAGGTGGTGAATCAGAGATGGGGAATCACAGGCGGGGATTAAGAGGCAGGGAATAGAACGAGGGGAATCAGAGGCAGGGAATCAGAGCTGGGGAATAAGAGGCGGGGAATCATAGTTGGGAATAAGAGGCGGGGAATCAGATATGGGGAAACAGAGGCGGGGAATCAGGGGCGGGGAAACAGAGGCGGGGAATCAGATATGGGGAATCGGATGTGGGGAATCAGAGGCGGGGAATCAGAGCTGTGGAATCAGAGGCGGGGAATCAGAGTTGGGGCATCAGAGGTGGGGAATTAGATATGGGGAAACAGAGGCGGGGTATCAGAGGCGTGGAAACAGAGGCGGGGAATCAGATATGGGGAATCAGAGGTGGGGAATCAGAGGCAGGTAATCAGATGTCCGGAATCAGAGATGGGGAATCAGAGTCAGGGAATCAGAATCAGAAGCGGGGAGTCAGAGGCCGGGAATCAGAGGCCTGGAATCAGATGCTGGGAATAAGAGGCCGGGAATCAGAGGTGGGGTATCAGAGTCCGGGAATCAGAGATGGGGAGTCAGAGGCGGGGAATGAGATATGGAGAATCAGAGGCGGGGAATCAGAGTCGGGGAAACAGAGGTGGGGAATCAGATATGGGGAATCAGAGGTGGCGAATCAAAGGCGGTGAATCAGAGATGGGGAATCAGAGGCGGGGAATCAGAGGCAGGGAATCAAACACGGGGAATCAGAGGCGGGGAATCAGAGCTGGGGAATCAGAGGCTGGGAATCAAAGTTGGGGAATCAGAGGCAGGGAATCAGATATGGGGAAACAGAGGCGGGGAATCAGAGGCGGGGAAACAGAGGCTGGGAATCAGATATGTGGAATCAGAGGTGGGGAATCAGAGGCGGGGAATCAGAGCTGGGGAATCAGAGGTGGGGAATCAAACTTGGGGAATCAGAGGCGGGGACTTAGATATGGGGAAACAGAGGCGGGGAATCAGAGACGGGGAAACAGAGGCGGGGATTCAGATATGGGGAATCAGAGGTGGGGAATCAGAGGCAGGGAATTAGATGTGCGGAATCAGAAATGGGGAATCAGAGGCAGGGAATCAGAAACAGAAGCAGGGAATCAGAGGCCGGGAATCACAGGCCGGAATCAGATGCCGGGAATAAGAGGTCGGGAATCAGAGGTGGGGAATCAGAGTCCGGGAATCAGAGATGGGGAATCAGAGGCGGGGAATGAGATATGGGGAATCAGAGGCGGGGAATCAGAGGCGGGGAAACAGTGGCGAGGAATCAGATATGGGGAATCAGAGGTGGATAATCAAAGGCGGTGAATCAGAGATGGGGAATCAGAGCTGGGGAATCAGAGGCAGGGGATCAAACACGGGGAATCAGAGGCGGGGAATCAGAGCTGGGGAATCAGAGGCGGGGAATCAGAGTTGGGGAATCAGAGGCGGGGAATCAGAGCTGGGGAATCAGAGGTGGGGAATCAGAGTCGGGGAATCAGAGGCAGGGAATCGGATGTGCGGAATCAGAGATGGGGAATCAGAGGTGGGGAATCAGAGGCGGTGAATCTGAGATGGGGAATCAGAGGCGGGGAATCAGAGGCAGGTTATCAGACACGGGGATTCAGAGGCTGGGAATCAGACGGGGGGAATCAAAGGCGGGGAATGAAGCTGGGGAATCAGAGGCAGGGAATCAGAGTTGGGAATTCAGAGGCGGGGAATCAGATATGGGGAAACAGAGGCGGGGAATCAGAGGCGGGCAAACAGAGGTGGGGAATTAGATATGGGGAATCAGTGGTGGGGAATCAGAGGTGGTGAATCAGAGATGGGGAATCACAGGCGGGGAATCAGAGGCAGGGAATAGAACGCGGGGAATCAGAGGCAGGGAATCAGAGCTGGGGAATAAGAGGCGGGGAATCATAGTTGGGAATCAGAGGCGGGGAATCAGATATGGGGAAACAGAGGCGGGGAATCAGGGGCGGGGAAACAGAGGCGGGGAATCAGATATGGGGAATCGGATGTGGGGAATCAGAGGCGGGGAATCAGAGCTGTGGAATCAGAGGCGGGGAATCAGAGTTGGGGCATCAGAGGTGGGGAATTAGATATGGGGAAACAGAGGCGGGGTATCAGAGGCGTGGAAACAGAGGCGGGGAATCAGATATGGGGAATCAGAGGTGGGGAATCAGAGGCAGGTAATCAGATGTGCGGAATCAGAGATGGGGAATCAGAGTCAGGGAATCAGAATCAGAAGCGGGGAGTCAGAGGCCGGGAATCAGAGGCCTGGAATCAGATGCTGGGAATAAGAGGCCGGGAATCAGAGGCGGGGAATCAGAGCTGCGGAATCAGAGGTGGGGATCAGAGTCGTGGAATCAGAGGCAGGGAATCAGATGTGCGGAATCAGAGATGGGGAATCAGAGGTGGGGAATCAGAGGCTGTGAATCAGAGATGGGGAATCAGAGGCGGGGAATCAGAGGCAAGAAATCAGACACGGGGTTTCAGAGGCTGGGAATCAGACGGGGGAATCAAAGGCGGGGAATCAGAGCTGGGGAATCAGAGGCAGGGAATCAGAGTTGGGGATTCAGAGGCGGGGAATCAGATATGGGGAAACAGAGGCGGGGATCAGAGTCGGGCAAACAGAGGCGGGGAATTAGATATGGGGAATCAGAGGTGGGGAATCAGAGGTGGTGAATCAGAGATGGGGAATCACAGGCGGGGAATCAGAGGCAGGGAATAGAACGCGGGGAATCAGAGGCAGGGAATCAGAGTTGGGGCATCAGAGGTTGGGAATTAGATATGGGGAAACAGAGGCGGGGAATCAGAGGCGGGGAAACAGAGGCGGGAATTCAGATATGGGGAATCAGAGGTGGGGAATCAGAGGCAGGGAATCAGATGTGCGGAATCAGAGATGGGGAATCAGAGGCAGGAATTCAGAATCAGAAGCGGGGAATCAGAGGCCGGGAAACAGAGGTGGGGAATCAGATATGGGGAATCAGAGGTGGGGAATCAGAGGCCGGAATCAGATGCCGGGAATAAGAGGCCGGGAATCAGAGGTGGGGAATCAGAGTCCGGGAATCAGAGATGGGGAATCAGAGGCGGGGAATGAGATATGGGGAATCAGAGGCGGGGAATCAGAGGCGGGGAAACAGAGGCGAGGAATCAGATATGGGGAATCAGAGGTGGCGAATCAAAGGCGATGAATCAGAGATGGGGAATCAGAGGCGTGGAATCAGAGGCAGGGTATCAAACACGGGGAATCAGAGGCGGGGAATCAGAGCTGGGGAATCAGAGGCGGGGAATCAGAGTTGGGGAATCAGAGGCGGGGAATCAGAGCTGGGGAATCAGAGGTTGGGATCAGAGTCGGGGAATCAGAGGCAGGGAATCAGATGTGCGGAATTAGAGATGGGGAATCAGAGGTGGGGAATCAGAGGCTGTGAATCAGAGATGGGGAATCAGAGGCGGGGAATCAGAGGCAAGAAATCAGACACGGGGTTTCAGAGGCTGGGAATCAGACGGGGGAATCAAAGGCGGGGAATCAGAGCTGGGGAATCAGAGGCAGGGAATCAGAGTTGGGGATTCAGAGGCGGGGAATCAGATATGGGGAAACAGAGGCGGGGAATCAGAGGCGGGCAAACAGAGGCGGGGAATTAGATATGGGGAATCAGAGGTGGGGAATCAGAGGCGGGCAAACAGAGGCGGGGAATTAGATATGGGGAATCAGTGGTGGGGAATCAGAGGTGGTTTATCAGAGATGGGGAATCACAGGCGGGGAATCAGAGGCAGGGAATAGAACGTGGGGAATCAGAGGCAGGGAATCAGAGCTGGGGAATCAGAGGCGGGGAATCATAGTTGGGAATCAGAGGCGGGGAATCAGATATGGGGAAACAGAGGCGGGGAATCAGGGGCGGGGAAACAGAGGCGGGGAATCAGATATGGGGAATCGGATGCGGGGAATCAGAGGCGGGGAATCAGATATGGGGAATCAGAGGTGGGGAATCAGAGGCAGGTAATCAGATGTGCGGAATCAGAGATGGGGAATCAGAGGCAGGGAAACAGAATCAGAAGCGGGGAGTCAGAGGCCGGGAATCAGAGGCCTGGAATCAGATGCTGGGAATAAGAGGCCGGGAATCAGAGGTGGGGAATCAGAGTCCGGGAATCAGAGATGGGGATTCAGAGGCGGGGAATGAGATATGGAGAATCAGAGGCGGGGAATCAGAGGCGGGAAAACAGAGGTGGGGAATCAGATATGGGGAATCAGAGGTGGTGAATCAAAGGTGGTGAATCAGAGATGGGGAATCAGAGGCGGGGAATCAGAGGCAGGGAATCAAACACGGGGAATCAGAGGCGGGGAATCAGAGCTGGGGAATCAGAGGCTGGGAATGAAAGTTGGGGAATCAGAGGCAGGGAATCAGATATGGGGAAACAGGGGCGGGGAATCAGAGGCGGGGAAACAGAGGCGGGGAATCAGATATGGGGAATCAGAGGCGGGTAATTAGAGTTGGGGAATCAGAGGCGGGGAATCAGAGGCGGGGAAACAGAGGCGGGGAATCAAACACGGGGAATCAGAGGTGGGGAATCAGAGGTTGGGAATCAGAGGCAGGGAATCAGAGGCGGGGAATCAGAGGCGGGGAATCAGAGGCAGGGAATCAGATGTGCGGAATCGGAGATAGGGAATCAGAGGCGGGGAATCAGAGGCGGGGAATCAGAGGCCGGGAATCAGATATGGGGAAACAGAGGCGGGGAATCAGAGGCGGGGAAACAGAGGCTGGGAATCAGATATGGGGAATCAGAGGTGGGGAATCAGAGGTTGGGAATCAGAGGCAGGGAATCAGAGGCTTGGAATCAGATGCAGGGAATCAGATGCGGGGAATCAGAGGCGGGGAATCAGAGCTGGGGAATCAGAGGTGGGGAATCAGAGTTGGGGAATCAGAGGCGGGGACTTAGATATTGGGAAACAGAGGCAGGGAATCAGAGGCGGGGAATCAGATATGGGGAATCAGAGATGGGGAATCAGAGGCAGGGAATCAGATGTGCGGAATCAGAGATGGGGAATCAAAGGCTGGGAATCAGAATCAGAAGCAGGGAATCAAGGCCGGGAATCAGAGGCCGGAATCAGATGCCGGGAATAAGAGGCCGGAAATCAGAGGTGGGGAATCAGAGTCCGGGAATCAGAGATTGGGATTCAGAGGCGGGGAATGAGATATGGGGAATCAGAGGCGGGGAATCAGAGGCGGGGAAACAGAGGCGGGGAATCAGATATGGCGACTCAGAGGTGGTGAATCAAAGGCGGTGAATCAGAGATGGGGAATCAGAGGACGGGAATCAGAGGCAGGGAATCAAACACGGGGAATCAGAGGAGGGGAATCAGAATTGGGGAATCAGAGATGGGGAATCAGAGATGGGGAATCAGAGGCAGGGAATCAGACGCGGGGAATCAGAGGTGGTGAATCGGAGATGTGGAATCAGAGGCGGGGAATCAGAGGCAGGGAATCAGACGCGGGGAATAAGAGGCGGGGAATCATAGCTGGCGAATCAGAGGCGGGGAATCAGAGGTGGGGAATCAGAGGCGGGGAATCAGATATTGGGAATCAGAGGTGGGGAATCAGAGGCGGGGAAACAGAGGCGGGGAATCAGAGGCGGGGAAACAGAGGCAGGGAATCAGATATGGGGAATCAGAGGCGGGGAATTAGAGTTGGGGAATCAGAGGCGGGGAATCAGAGGCAGGGAATCAAACACGGGGAATCAGAGGCGGGGAATCAGAGCTGGGGAATCAGAGGCTGGGAATCAAAGTTGGGGAATCAGAGGCAGGGAATCAGATATGGGGAAACAGGGGCGGGGAATCAGAGGCGGGGAAACAGAGGCAGGGAATCAGATATGGGGAATCAGAGGCGGGGAATTAGAGTTGAGGAATCAGAGGCGGGGAATCAGAGGCGGGGAAACAGAGGCGGGGAATCAAACACGGGGAATCAGAGGTGGGGAATCAGAGGTTGGGAATCAGATGCAGGGAATCAGAGGCGGGGAATCAGAGGCGGGGAATCAGAGGCAGGGAATCAGATGTGCGGAATCGGAGATGGGGAATCAGAGGCAGGGAATCAGAGGCGGGGAATCAGAGGCGGGGAATCAGAGGCCGGGAATCAGATATGGGGAAACAGAGGCGGGGAAACAGAGGCTGGGGATCAGATATGGGGAATCAGAGGTGGGGAATCAGAGGTTGGGAATCAGAGGCAGGGAATCAGATGCGGGGAATCAGAGGCGGGGAATCAGAGCTGGGGAATCAGATGCTGGGAATCAAAGTTGGGGAATCAGAGGCAGGGAATCAGATATGGGGAAACAGGGGTGGGGAATCAGAGGCGGGGAAACAGAGGCGGGGAATCAGATATGGGGAATCAGAGGCGGGGAATTAGAGTTGGGGAATCAGAGGCGGGGAATCAGAGGCGGGGAAACAGAGGCGGGGAATCAAACACGGGGAATCAGAGGTGGGGAATCAGAGGTTGGGAATCAGAGGCAGGGAATCAGAGGCGGGGAATCAGAGGCGGGGAATCAGAGGCAGGGAATCAGATGTGCGGAATCGGAGATGGGGAATCAGAGGCAGGGAATCAGAGGCGGGGAATCAGAGGCGGGGAACCAGAGGCCGGGAATCAGATATGGGGAAACAGAGGCGGGGAATCAGAGGCGGGGAAACAGAGGCTGAGAATCAGATATGGGGAATCAGAGGTGGGGAATCAGAGGTTGGGAATCAGAGGCAGGGAATAAGAGGCTTGGAATCAGATGCAGGGAATCAGATGCGGGGAATCAGAGGCGGGGAATCAGAGCTGTGGAATCAGAGGTGGGGAATTAGAGTTGTGGAATCAGAGGCGGGGACTTAAATATTGGGAAACAGAGGCGGGGAATCAGAGGCGGGGAAACAGAAGCTGGGAATCAGATATGGGGAATCAGAGATGGGGAATCAGAGGCAGGGAATCAGATGTGCGGAATCAGAGATGGGGAATCAAAGGCAGGGAATCAGAATCAGTAGCAGGGAATCAGAGGTGGGGAATCAGAGTCCGGGAATCAGAGATGGGGATTCAGAGGCGGGGAATGAGATATGGGGAATCAGAGGCGGGGAATCAGAGGCGGGGAAACAGAGGCGGGGAATCAGATATGGGGAATCAGAGGTGGCGAATCAAAGGCGGTGAATCAGAGTTGGGGAATCAGAGTTGGGGAATCAGAGGCAGGGAATCAAACACGGGGAATCAGAGGCGGGGAATCATAGCTGGCGAATCAGAGGCGGGGAATCAGAGGTGGGGAATCAGAGGCGGGGAATCAGATATTGGGAATCAGAGGTGGGGAATCAGAGGCGGGGAAACAGAGGCGGGGAATCAGATATGGGGTATCAGAGGTGGGGAATCAGAGGTTGTGAATCAGAGATGGGGAATCAGAGGCGGGGAATCAGAGGCCGGTAATCAGACGCGGGGAATCAGAGGCGGGGAATCAGAGGCGGGGAATCAGATATGGGGAAACAGAGGCGGGGAATCAGATGCGGGCAAATAGAGGCGGGGATCAGATATGGGGAATCAGAGGCGGGGAATCAGAGGCGGGGAAACAGAGGCGTGGAATCAGATATGGGGAATCAGAGGTGGGGAATCAGAGGTTGGGAATCAGAGGCTGGGAATCAGAGGCTGGGAATCAGATGCATGGAATCAGATGCGGGGAATCAGAGGCGGGGAATCAGAGCTGGGGAATCAGAGGTGGGGAATCAAAGTTGGGGAATCAGAGGCGGGGACTTAGATATGGGGAAACAGAGGCGGGGAATCAGAGGCGGGGAAACAGAGGCGGGGAATCAGATATGGGGAATCAGAGGTGGGGAATCAGAGGCAGGGAATTAGATTTGCGGAATCAGAGATGGGGAATCAGAAGCAGGGAATCAGAGGCCGGGAATCAGAGGCCGGAATCAGATGCCGGGAATAAGAGGCCGGGAATCAGAGGTGGGGAATCAGAGTCCGGGAATCAGAGATGGGGAATCAGAGGCGGGGAATGAGATATGGGGAATCAGAGGCGGGGAATCAGAGTCGGGGAAACAGAGGCGAGGAATCAGATATGGGGAATCAGAGGTGGCGAATCAAAGGCGGTGAATCAGAGATGGGGAATCAGAGGCGGGGAATCAGAGGCAGGGGATCAAACACGGGGAATCAGAGGCGGGGAATCAGAGCTGGGGAATCAGAGGCGGGGAATCAGAGTTGGGGAATCAGAGGTGGGGAATCAGAGTTGGGGAATCAGAGTTGGGGAATCAGAGGCGGGGACTTAGATATTGGGAAACAGAGGCGGGGAATCAAAAGTGGGGAAACAGAGGCGGGGAATCAGATATGGGGAATCAGAGGTGGGGAATCAGAGGCAGGGAATCAAACACGGGGAATCAGATGCGGGGAATCAGAGCTGGGGAATCAGAGGCGGGGAATCAGAGTTGGGGAATCAGAGGCGGGGAATCAGACGCAGGGAATCAATGTGGGAAATCAGAGGTGGGGAATCAGACGCAGGGAATCAATATGGGAAATCAGAGTTGGGGAATCAGAGGTTGGGAATCAAAGGAAGGGAATCAGAGGCGAGGAATCAGAGCTGGGGAATCAGAGGCGGGGAATCAGAATTGGGGAATCAGAGATTGGGAATCAGAGATGGGGAATCAGAGGCAGGGAATCAGACGCGGGGAATCAGAGGTGGTGAATCGGAGATGTGGAATCAGAGGCGGGGAATCAGAGGCAGGGAATCAGACGCGGGGAATAAGAGGCGGGGAATCATAGCTGGCGAATCAGAGGCGGGGAATCAGAGGTGGGGAATCAGAGGCGGGGAATCAGATATTGGGAATCAGAGGTGGGGAATCAGAGGCGGGGAAACAGAGGCGGGGAATCAGAGGCGGGGAAACAGAGGCAGGGAATCAGATATGGGGAATCAGAGGCGGGGAATTAGAGTTGGGGAATCAGAGGCGGGGAATCAGAGGCAGGGAATCAAACACGGGGAATCAGAGGCGGGGAATCAGAGCTGGGGAATCAGAGGCTGGGAATCAAAGTTGGGGAATCAGAGGCAGGGAATCAGATATGGGGAAACAGGGGCAGGGAATCAGAGGCGGGGAAACAGAGGCAGGGAATCAGATATGGGGAATCAGAGGCGGGGAATTAGAGTTGAGGAATCAGAGGCGGGGAATCAGAGGCGGGGAAACAGAGGCGGGGAATCAAACACGGGGAATCAGAGGTGGGGAATCAGAGGTTGGGAATCAGATGCAGTGAATCAGAGGCGGGGAATCAGAGGCGGGGAATCAGAGGCAGGGAATCAGATGTGCGGAATCGGAGATGGGGAATCAGAGGCAGGGAATCAGAGGCGGGGAATCAGAGGCGGGGAATCAGAGGCCGGGAATCAGATATGGGGAAACAGAGGCGGGGAAACAGAGGCTGGGGATCAGATATGGGGAATCAGAGGTGGGGAATCAGAGGTTGGGAATCAGAGGCAGGGAATCAGATGCGGGGAATCAGAGGCGGGGAATCAGAGCTGGGGAATCAGATGCTGGGAATCAAAGTTGGGGAATCAGAGGCAGGGAATCAGATATGGGGAAACAGGGGTGGGGAATCAGAGGCGGGGAAACAGAGGCGGGGAATCAGATATGGGGAATCAGAGGCGAGGAATTAGAGTTGGGGAATCAGAGGCGGGGAATCAGAGGCGGGGAAACAGAGGCGGGGAATCAAACACGGGGAATCAGAGGTGGGGAATCAGAGGTTGGGAATCAGAGGCAGGGAATCAGAGGCGGGGAATCAGAGGCGGGGAATCAGAGGCAGGGAATCAGATGTGCGGAATCGGAGATGGGGAATCAGAGGCAGGGAATCAGAGGCGGGGAATCAGAGGCGGGGAACCAGAGGCCGGGAATCAGATATGGGGAAACAGAGGCGGGGAATCAGAGGCGGGGAAACAGAGGCTGAGAATCAGATATGGGGAATCAGAGGTGGGGAATCAGAGGTTGGGAATCAGAGGCAGGGAATAAGAGGCTTGGAATCAGATGCAGGGAATCAGATGCGGGGAATCAGAGGCGGGGAATCAGAGCTGTGGAATCAGAGGTGGGGAATTAGAGTTGTGGAATCAGAGGCGGGGACTTAAATATTGGGAAACAGAGGCGGGGAATCAGAGGCGGGGAAACAGAAGCTGGGAATCAGATATGGGGAATCAGAGATGGGGAATCAGAGGCAGGGAATCAGATGTGCGGAATCAGAGATGGGGAATCAAAGGCAGGGAATCAGAATCAGTAGCAGGGAATCAGAGGTGGGGAATCAGAGTCCGGGAATCAGAGATGGGGATTCAGAGGCGGGGAATGAGATATGGGGAATCAGAGGCGGGGAATCAGAGGCGGGGAAACAGAGGCGGGGAATCAGATATGGGGAATCAGAGGTGGCGAATCAAAGGCGGTGAATCAGAGTTGGGGAATCAGAGTTGGGGAATCAGAGGCAGGGAATCAAACACGGGGAATCAGAGGCGGGGAATCATAGCTGGCGAATCAGAGGCGGGGAATCAGAGGTGGGGAATCAGAGGCGGGGAATCAGATATTGGGAATCAGAGGTGGGGAATCAGAGGCGGGGAAACAGAGGCGGGGAATCAGATATGGGGTATCAGAGGTGGGGAATCAGAGGTTGTGAATCAGAGATGGGGAATCAGAGGCGGGGAATCAGAGGCCGGTAATCAGACGCGGGGAATCAGAGGCGGGGAATCAGAGGCGGGGAATCAGATATGGGGAAACAGAGGCGGGGAATCAGATGCGGGCAAATAGAGGCGGGGATCAGATATGGGGAAACAGAGGCGGGGAATCAGAGGCGGGGAAACAGAGGCGTGGAATCAGATATGGGGAATCAGAGGTGGGGAATCAGAGGTTGGGAATCAGAGGCTGGGAATCAGAGGCTGGGAATCAGATGCATGGAATCAGATGCGGGGAATCAGAGGCGGGGAATCAGAGCTGGGGAATCAGAGGTGGGGAATCAAAGTTGGGGAATCAGAGGCGGGGACTTAGATATGGGGAAACAGAGGCGGGGAATCAGAGGCGGGGAAACAGAGGCGGGGAATCAGATATGGGGAATCAGAGGTGGGGAATCAGAGGCAGGGAATTAGATTTGCGGAATCAGAGATGGGGAATCAGAAGCAGGGAATCAGAGGCCGGGAATCAGAGGCCGGAATCAGATGCCGGGAATAAGAGGCCGGGAATCAGAGGTGGGGAATCAGAGTCCGGGAATCAGAGATGGGGAATCAGAGGCGGGGAATGAGATATGGCGAATCAGAGGCGGGGAATCAGAGGCGGGGAAACAGAGGCGAGGAATCAGATATGGGGAATCAGAGGTGGCGAATCAAAGGCGGTGAATCAGAGATGGGGAATCAGAGGCGGGGAATCAGAGGCAGGGGATCAAACACGGGGAATCAGAGGCGGGGAATCAGAGCTGGGGAATCAGAGGCGGGGAATCAGAGTTGGGGAATCAGAGGTGGGGAATCAGAGTTGGGGAATCAGAGGCGGGGACTTAGATATTGGGAAACAGAGGCGGGGAATCAAAGGTGGGGAAACAGAGGTGGGGAATCAGATATGGGGAATCAGAGGTGGGGAATCAGAGGCAGGGAATCAAACACGGGGAATCAGATGCGGGGAATCAGAGCTGGGGAATCAGAGGCGGGGAATCAGAGTTGGGGAATCAGAGGCGGGGAATCAGACGCAGGGAATCAATGTGGGAAATCAGAGGTGGGGAATCAGACGCAGGGAATCAATATGGGAAATCAGAGTTGGGGAATCAGAGGTTGGGAATCAAAGGAAGGGAATCAGAGGCGAGGAATCAGAGCTGGGGAATCAGAGGCGGGGAATCAGAATTGGGGAATCAGAGATTGGGAATCAGAGATGGGGAATCAGAGGCAGGGAATCAGACGCGGGGAATCAGAGGTGGTGAATCGGAGATGTGGAATCAGAGGCGGGGAATCAGAGGCAGGGAATCAGACGCGGGGAATAAGAGGCGGGGAATCATAGCTGGCGAATCAGAGGCGGGGAATCAGAGGTGGGGAATCAGAGGCGGGGAATCAGATATTGGGAATCAGAGGTGGGGAATCAGAGGCGGGGAAACAGAGGCGGGGAATCAGAGGCGGGGAAACAGAGGCAGGGAATCAGATATGGGGAATCAGAGGCGGGGAATTAGAGTTGGGGAATCAGAGGCGGGGAATCAGAGGCAGGGAATCAAACACGGGGAATCAGAGGCGGGGAATCAGAGCTGGGGAATCAGAGGCTGGGAATCAAAGTTGGGGAATCAGAGGCAGGGAATCAGATATGGGGAAACAGGGGCAGGGAATCAGAGGCGGGGAAACAGAGGCAGGGAATCAGATATGGGGAATCAGAGGCGGGGAATTAGAGTTGAGGAATCAGAGGCGGGGAATCAGAGGCGGGGAAACAGAGGCGGGGAATCAAACACGGGGAATCAGAGGTGGGGAATCAGAGGTTGGGAATCAGATGCAGTGAATCAGAGGCGGGGAATCAGAGGCGGGGAATCAGAGGCAGGGAATCAGATGTGCGGAATCGGAGATGGGGAATCAGAGGCAGGGAATCAGAGGCGGGGAATCAGAGGCGGGGAATCAGAGGCCGGGAATCAGATATGGGGAAACAGAGGCGGGGAAACAGAGGCTGGGGATCAGATATGGGGAATCAGAGGTGGGGAATCAGAGGTTGGGAATCAGAGGCAGGGAATCAGATGCGGGGAATCAGAGGCGGGGAATCAGAGCTGGGGAATCAGATGCTGGGAATCAAAGTTGGGGAATCAGAGGCAGGGAATCAGATATGGGGAAACAGGGGTGGGGAATCAGAGGCGGGGAAACAGAGGCGGGGAATCAGATATGGGGAATCAGAGGCGAGGAATTAGAGTTGGGGAATCAGAGGCGGGGAATCAGAGGCGGGGAAACAGAGGCGGGGAATCAAACACGGGGAATCAGAGGTGGGGAATCAGAGGTTGGGAATCAGAGGCAGGGAATCAGAGGCGGGGAATCAGAGGCGGGGAATCAGAGGCAGGGAATCAGATGTGCGGAATCGGAGATGGGGAATCAGAGGCAGGGAATCAGAGGCGGGGAATCAGAGGCGGGGAACCAGAGGCCGGGA
This sequence comes from Narcine bancroftii, assembly GCF_036971445.1. Classification (NCBI taxonomy): domain Eukaryota; kingdom Metazoa; phylum Chordata; class Chondrichthyes; order Torpediniformes; family Narcinidae; genus Narcine; species Narcine bancroftii. The sequence goes on from NW_027212005.1 coordinate 23,720, forward strand.
ATCAGATATGGGGAAACAGAGGCGGGGAATCAGAGGCGGGGAAACAGAGGCTGAGAATCAGATATGGGGAATCAGAGGTGGGGAATCAGAGGTTGGGAATCAGAGGCAGGGAATAAGAGGCTTGGAATCAGATGCAGGGAATCAGATGCGGGGAATCAGAGGCGGGGAATCAGAGCTGTGGAATCAGAGGTGGGGAATTAGAGTTGTGGAATCAGAGGCGGGGACTTAAATATTGGGAAACAGAGGCGGGGAATCAGAGGCGGGGAAACAGAAGCTGGGAATCAGATATGGGGAATCAGAGATGGGGAATCAGAGGCAGGGAATCAGATGTGCGGAATCAGAGATGGGGAATCAAAGGCAGGGAATCAGAATCAGTAGCAGGGAATCAGAGGTGGGGAATCAGAGTCCGGGAATCAGAGATGGGGATTCAGAGGCGGGGAATGAGATATGGGGAATCAGAGGCGGGGAATCAGAGGCGGGGAAACAGAGGCGGGGAATCAGATATGGGGAATCAGAGGTGGCGAATCAAAGGCGGTGAATCAGAGTTGGGGAATCAGAGTTGGGGAATCAGAGGCAGGGAATCAAACACGGGGAATCAGAGGCGGGGAATCATAGCTGGCGAATCAGAGGCGGGGAATCAGAGGTGGGGAATCAGAGGCGGGGAATCAGATATTGGGAATCAGAGGTGGGGAATCAGAGGCGGGGAAACAGAGGCGGGGAATCAGATATGGGGTATCAGAGGTGGGGAATCAGAGGTTGTGAATCAGAGATGGGGAATCAGAGGCGGGGAATCAGAGGCCGGTAATCAGACGCGGGGAATCAGAGGCGGGGAATCAGAGGCGGGGAATCAGATATGGGGAAACAGAGGCGGGGAATCAGATGCGGGCAAATAGAGGCGGGGATCAGATATGGGGAAACAGAGGCGGGGAATCAGAGGCGGGGAAACAGAGGCGTGGAATCAGATATGGGGAATCAGAGGTGGGGAATCAGAGGTTGGGAATCAGAGGCTGGGAATCAGAGGCTGGGAATCAGATGCATGGAATCAGATGCGGGGAATCAGAGGCGGGGAATCAGAGCTGGGGAATCAGAGGTGGGGAATCAAAGTTGGGGAATCAGAGGCGGGGACTTAGATATGGGGAAACAGAGGCGGGGAATCAGAGGCGGGGAAACAGAGGCGGGGAATCAGATATGGGGAATCAGAGGTGGGGAATCAGAGGCAGGGAATTAGATTTGCGGAATCAGAGATGGGGAATCAGAAGCAGGGAATCAGAGGCCGGGAATCAGAGGCCGGAATCAGATGCCGGGAATAAGAGGCCGGGAATCAGAGGTGGGGAATCAGAGTCCGGGAATCAGAGATGGGGAATCAGAGGCGGGGAATGAGATATGGCGAATCAGAGGCGGGGAATCAGAGGCGGGGAAACAGAGGCGAGGAATCAGATATGGGGAATCAGAGGTGGCGAATCAAAGGCGGTGAATCAGAGATGGGGAATCAGAGGCAGGGAATCAGAGGCAGGGGATCAAACACGGGGAATCAGAGGCGGGGAATCAGAGCTGGGGAATCAGAGGCGGGGAATCAGAGTTGGGGAATCAGAGGTGGGGAATCAGAGTTGGGGAATCAGAGGCGGGGACTTAGATATTGGGAAACAGAGGCGGGGAATCAAAGGTGGGGAAACAGAGGCGGGGAATCAGATATGGGGAATCAGAGGTGGGGAATCAGAGGCAGGGAATCAAACACGGGGAATCAGATGCGGGGAATCAGAGCTGGGGAATCAGAGGCGGGGAATCAGAGTTGGGGAATCAGAGGCGGGGAATCAGACGCAGGGAATCAATGTGGGAAATCAGAGGTGGGGAATCAGACGCAGGGAATCAATATGGGAAATCAGAGTTGGGGAATCAGAGGTTGGGAATCAAAGGAAGGGAATCAGAGGCGAGGAATCAGAGCTGGGGAATCAGAGGCGGGGAATCAGAATTGGGGAATCAGAGATTGGGAATCAGAGATGGGGAATCAGAGGCAGGGAATCAGACGCGGGGAATCAGAGGTGGTGAATCGGAGATGTGGAATCAGAGGCGGGGAATCAGAGGCAGGGAATCAGACGCGGGGAATAAGAGGCGGGGAATCATAGCTGGCGAATCAGAGGCGGGGAATCAGAGGTGGGGAATCAGAGGCGGGGAATCAGATATTGGGAATCAGAGGTGGGGAATCAGAGGCGGGGAAACAGAGGCGGGGAATCAGAGGCGGGGAAACAGAGGCAGGGAATCAGATATGGGGAATCAGAGGCGGGGAATTAGAGTTGGGGAATCAGAGGCGGGGAATCAGAGGCAGGGAATCAAACACGGGGAATCAGAGGCGGGGAATCAGAGCTGGGGAATCAGAGGCTGGGAATCAAAGTTGGGGAATCAGAGGCAGGGAATCAGATATGGGGAAACAGGGGCAGGGAATCAGAGGCGGGGAAACAGAGGCAGGGAATCAGATATGGGGAATCAGAGGCGGGGAATTAGAGTTGAGGAATCAGAGGCGGGGAATCAGAGGCGGGGAAACAGAGGCGGGGAATCAAACACGGGGAATCAGAGGTGGGGAATCAGAGGTTGGGAATCAGATGCAGTGAATCAGAGGCGGGGAATCAGAGGCGGGGAATCAGAGGCAGGGAATCAGATGTGCGGAATCGGAGATGGGGAATCAGAGGCAGGGAATCAGAGGCGGGGAATCAGAGGCGGGGAATCAGAGGCCGGGAATCAGATATGGGGAAACAGAGGCGGGGAAACAGAGGCTGGGGATCAGATATGGGGAATCAGAGGTGGGGAATCAGAGGTTGGGAATCAGAGGCAGGGAATCAGATGCGGGGAATCAGAGGCGGGGAATCAGAGCTGGGGAATCAGATGCTGGGAATCAAAGTTGGGGAATCAGAGGCAGGGAATCAGATATGGGGAAACAGGGGTGGGGAATCAGAGGCGGGGAAACAGAGGCGGGGAATCAGATATGGGGAATCAGAGGCGAGGAATTAGAGTTGGGGAATCAGAGGCGGGGAATCAGAGGCGGGGAAACAGAGGCGGGGAATCAAACACGGGGAATCAGAGGTGGGGAATCAGAGGTTGGGAATCAGAGGCAGGGAATCAGAGGCGGGGAATCAGAGGCGGGGAATCAGAGGCAGGGAATCAGATGTGCGGAATCGGAGATGGGGAATCAGAGGCAGGGAATCAGAGGCGGGGAATCAGAGGCGGGGAACCAGAGGCCGGGAATCAGATATGGGGAAACAGAGGCGGGGAATCAGAGGCGGGGAAACAGAGGCTGAGAATCAGATATGGGGAATCAGAGGTGGGGAATCAGAGGTTGGGAATCAGAGGCAGGGAATAAGAGGCTTGGAATCAGATGCAGGGAATCAGATGCGGGGAATCAGAGGCGGGGAATCAGAGCTGTGGAATCAGAGGTGGGGAATTAGAGTTGTGGAATCAGAGGCGGGGACTTAAATATTGGGAAACAGAGGCGGGGAATCAGAGGCGGGGAAACAGAAGCTGGGAATCAGATATGGGGAATCAGAGATGGGGAATCAGAGGCAGGGAATCAGATGTGCGGAATCAGAGATGGGGAATCAAAGGCAGGGAATCAGAATCAGTAGCAGGGAATCAGAGGTGGGGAATCAGAGTCCGGGAATCAGAGATGGGGATTCAGAGGCGGGGAATGAGATATGGGGAATCAGAGGCGGGGAATCAGAGGCGGGGAAACAGAGGCGGGGAATCAGATATGGGGAATCAGAGGTGGCGAATCAAAGGCGGTGAATCAGAGTTGGGGAATCAGAGTTGGGGAATCAGAGGCAGGGAATCAAACACGGGGAATCAGAGGCGGGGAATCATAGCTGGCGAATCAGAGGCGGGGAATCAGAGGTGGGGAATCAGAGGCGGGGAATCAGATATTGGGAATCAGAGGTGGGGAATCAGAGGCGGGGAAACAGAGGCGGGGAATCAGATATGGGGTATCAGAGGTGGGGAATCAGAGGTTGTGAATCAGAGATGGGGAATCAGAGGCGGGGAATCAGAGGCCGGTAATCAGACGCGGGGAATCAGAGGCGGGGAATCAGAGGCGGGGAATCAGATATGGGGAAACAGAGGCGGGGAATCAGATGCGGGCAAATAGAGGCGGGGATCAGATATGGGGAAACAGAGGCGGGGAATCAGAGGCGGGGAAACAGAGGCGTGGAATCAGATATGGGGAATCAGAGGTGGGGAATCAGAGGTTGGGAATCAGAGGCTGGGAATCAGAGGCTGGGAATCAGATGCATGGAATCAGATGCGGGGAATCAGAGGCGGGGAATCAGAGCTGGGGAATCAGAGGTGGGGAATCAAAGTTGGGGAATCAGAGGCGGGGACTTAGATATGGGGAAACAGAGGCGGGGAATCAGAGGCGGGGAAACAGAGGCGGGGAATCAGATATGGGGAATCAGAGGTGGGGAATCAGAGGCAGGGAATTAGATTTGCGGAATCAGAGATGGGGAATCAGAAGCAGGGAATCAGAGGCCGGGAATCAGAGGCCGGAATCAGATGCCGGGAATAAGAGGCCGGGAATCAGAGGTGGGGAATCAGAGTCCGGGAATCAGAGATGGGGAATCAGAGGCGGGGAATGAGATATGGCGAATCAGAGGCGGGGAATCAGAGGCGGGGAAACAGAGGCGAGGAATCAGATATGGGGAATCAGAGGTGGCGAATCAAAGGCGGTGAATCAGAGATGGGGAATCAGAGGCGGGGAATCAGAGGCAGGGGATCAAACACGGGGAATCAGAGGCGGGGAATCAGAGCTGGGGAATCAGAGGCGGGGAATCAGAGTTGGGGAATCAGAGGTGGGGAATCAGAGTTGGGGAATCAGAGGCGGGGACTTAGATATTGGGAAACAGAGGCGGGGAATCAAAGGTGGGGAAACAGAGGCGGGGAATCAGATATGGGGAATCAGAGGTGGGGAATCAGAGGCAGGGAATCAAACACGGGGAATCAGATGCGGGGAATCAGAGCTGGGGAATCAGAGGCGGGGAATCAGAGTTGGGGAATCAGAGGCGGGGAATCAGACGCAGGGAATCAATGTGGGAAATCAGAGGTGGGGAATCAGACGCAGGGAATCAATATGGGAAATCAGAGTTGGGGAATCAGAGGTTGGGAATCAAAGGAAGGGAATCAGAGGCGAGGAATCAGAGCTGGGGAATCAGAGGCGGGGAATCAGAATTGGGGAATCAGAGATTGGGAATCAGAGATGGGGAATCAGAGGCGGGGAATCAGACGCGTGGAATCAGAGGTGGTGAATCAGAGATGTGGAATCAGAGGCGGGGAATCAGAGGCAGGGAATCAGACGCGGGGAATCAGAGGCGGGGAATCATAGCTGGCGAATCAGAGGCGGGGAATGAGATATGGGGAATCAGAGGCGGGGAATCAGAGGTGGGGAAACAGTGGCGAGGAATCAGATATGGGGAATCAGAGGTGGCGAATCAAAGGCGGTGAATCAGAGATGGGGAATCAGAGGCGGGGAATCAGAGGCAGGGGATCAAACACGGGGAATCAGAGGCGGGGAATCAGAGCTGTGGAATCAGAGGCGGTGAATCAGAGTTGGGGAATCAGAGGCGGGGAATCAGAGCTGGGGAATCAGAGGTGGGGAATCAGAGTCGGGGAATCAGAGGCAGGGAGTCGGATGTGCGGAATCAGAGATGGTGAATCAGAGGTGGGGAATCAGAGGCGGTGAATCTGAGATGGGGAATCAGAGGCGGGGAATCAGAGGCAGGTTATCAGACACGGGGATTCAGAGGCTGGGAATCAGACGGGGGGAATCAAAGGCGGGGAATGAAGCTGGGGAATCAGAGGCAGGGAATCAGAGTTGGGAATCAGAGTCGGGGAATCAGAGTTGGGGAATCAGAGGCGGGGAATCAGAGCTGCGGAATCAGAGGTGGGGATCAGAGTCGGGGAATCAGAGGCAGGGGATCAGAGGCGGGGAGTCAGATATGGGGAATCAGAGGTGGGGAATCAGGGGCGGGGTATCAGAGGCTGGGTATCAGACACGGGGATTCTATTGCGGGGAATCAGAGATGGGGTATCAGTGGCGGGGAATCAGAGGCAGGGAATCAGATGCGGGGAATCAGAGGCGGGGAATCAGAGCTGGGTAATCAGAGGCGGGGAATCAGAGTTGGGGAATCAGAGGCGGGGAATCAGATATGGGGAAACAGAGGCGGGGAATCAGAGGCGGGGAATCTGATATGCGGACTCAGAGGTGGCGAATGAAAGGCGGTGAATCAGAGATGGGGAATCAGAGGCGGGGAATCAGAGGCAGGGAATCAAACACGGGGAATCAGAGGTGGGGAATCAGAGCTGAGGTATCAGAGGCGGGGAATCAGAGTTGGGGAATCAGAGGCGGGGAATCAGATATGGGGAAACAGAGGCGGGGAATCAGAGGAAGGGAAACAGAGGTGGGGAATCAGATATGGGGAATCAGAGGTGGGGAATCAGAGGTTTGGAAACAGAGGCAGGGAATCAGAGGCGGGGAGTCAGAGGCGGGGAATCAGAGGCAGGGAATCAGATGTGCGGAATCAGAGGTGGGGAATCAGAGCTGGGGAATCAGAGGTGGGGAATCAGAGGTTGTGAATCAGAGATGGGGAATCAGAGGCGGGGAATCAGAGGCCGGTAATCAGACGCGGGGAATCAGAGGCGGGGAATCAGAGCTGGGAAATTAGAGGCAGGGAATCAGAGTTGGGGATTCAGAGGCGGGGAATCAGATATGGGGAAACAGAGGCGGGGAATCAGATGCGGGCAAATAGAGGCGGGGATCAGATATGGGGAAACAGAGGCAGGGAATCAGAGGCGGGGAAACAGAGGCGTGGAATCAGATATGGGGAATCAGAGGTGGGGAATCAGAGGTTGGGAATCAGAGGCTGGGAATCAGAGGCTGGGAATCAGATGCATGGAATCAGATGCGGGGAATCAGAGGCGGGGAATCAGAGCTGGGGAATCAGAGGTGGGGAATCAAAGTTGGGGAATCAGAGGCGGGGACTTAGATATGGGGAAACAGAGGCGGGGAATCAGAGGCGGGGAAACAGAGGCGGGGAATCAGATATGGGGAATCAGAGGTGGGGAATCAGAGGCAGGGAATTAGATTTGCGGAATCAGAGATGGGGAATCAGAAGCAGGGAATCAGAGGCCGGGAATCAGAGGCCGGAATCAGATGCCGGGAATAAGAGGCCGGGAATCAGAGGTGGGGAATCAGAGTCCGGGAATCAGAGATGGGGAATCAGAGGCGGGGAATGAGATATGGGGAATCAGAGGCGGGGAATCAGAGGCGGGGAAACAGAGGCGAGGAATCAGATATGGGGAATCAGAGGTGGCGAATCAAAGGCGGTGAATCAGAGATGGGGAATCAGAGGCGGGGAATCAGAGGCAGGGGATCAAACACGGGGAATCAGAGGCGGGGAATCAGAGCTGGGGAATCAGAGGCGGGGAATCAGAGTTGGGGAATCAGAGGCGGGGACTTAGATATTGGGAAACAGAGGCGGGGAATCAAAGGTGGGGAAACAGAGGCGGGGAATCAGATATGGGGAATCAGAGGTGGGGAATCAGAGGCAGGGAATCAAACACGGGGAATCAGATGTGGGGAATCAGAGCTGGGGAATCAGAGGCGGGGAATCAGAGTTGGGGAATCAGAGGCGGGGAATCAGACGCAGGGAATCAATGTGGGAAATCAGAGGTGGGGAATCAGACGCAGGGAATCAATATGGGAAATCAGAGTTGGGGAATCAGAGGTTGGGAATCAAAGGAAGGGAATCAGAGGCGAGGAATCAGAGCTGGGGAATCAGAGGCGGGGAATCAGAATTGGGGAATCAGAGATGGGGAATCAGAGATGGGGAATCAGAGGCGGGGAATCAGACGCGTGGAATCAGAGGTGGTGAATCAGAGATGTGGAATCAGAGGCGGGGAATCAGAGGCAGGGAATCAGACGCGGGGAATCAGAGGCGGGGAATCATAGCTGGCGAATCAGAGGCGGGGAATGAGATATGGGGAATCAGAGGCGGGGAATCAGAGGCAGGGGATCAAACACGGGGAATCAGAGGCGGGGAATCAGAGCTGTGGAATCAGAGGCGGGGAATCAGAGTTGGGGAATCAGAGGCGGGGAATCAGAGCTGGGGAATCAGAGGTGGGGAATCAGAGTCGGGGAATCAGAGGCAGGGAGTCGGATGTGCGGAATCAGAGATGGGGAATCAGAGGTGGGGAATCAGAGGCGGTGAATCTGAGATGGGGAATCAGAGGCGGGGAATCAGAGGCAGGTTATCAGACACGGGGATTCAGAGGCTGGGAATCAGACGGGGGGAATCAAAGGCGGGGAATGAAGCTGGGGAATCAGAGGCAGGGAATCAGAGTTGGGGAATCAGAGGCGGGGAATCAGAGTTGGGGAATCAGAGGCGGGGAATCAGAGCTGCGGAATCAGAGGTGGGGATCAGAGTCGGGGAATCAGAGGCAGGGGATCAAACACGGGGAATCAGAGGCGGGGAATCAGAGCTGGGGAATCAGAGGCGGGGAATCAGAGTTGGGGAATCAGAGGCGGGAATCAGAGCTGCGGAATCAGAGGTGGGGATCAGAGTCGTGGAATCAGAGGCAGGGAATCAGATGTGCGGAATCAGAGATGGGGAATCAGAGGTGGGGAATCAGAGGCTGTGAATCAGAGATGGGGAATCAGAGGCGGGGAATCAGAGGCAAGAAATCAGACACGGGGTTTCAGAGGCTGGGAATCAGACGGGGGAATCAAAGGCGGGGAATCAGAGCTGGGGAATCAGAGTCAGGGAATCAGAGTTGGGGATTCAGGGGCGGGGAATCAGATATGGGGAAACAGAGGTGCGGAATCTGAGGTGGTGAATCAGAGATGGGGAATCACAGGCGGGGAATCAGAGGCAGGGAATAGAACGCGGGGAATCAGAGGCAGGGAATCAGAGTTGGGGCATCAGTGGTTGGGAATTAGATATGGGGAAACAGAGGCGGGGAATCAGAGGCGGGGAAACAGAGGCGGGAAATCAGATATGGGGAATCAGAGGTGGGGAATCAGAGGCAGGGAATCAGATGTGCGGAATCAGAGATGGGGAATCAGAGGCAGGGATTCAGAATCAGAAGCGGGGAATCAGAGGCCGGGAAACAGAGGCCGGGAATCAGATATGGGGAAACAGAGGCGGGGAATCAGAGGCGGGGAAACAGAGGCTGGGAATCAGATATGGGGAATCAGAGGTGGGGAATCAGAGGTTGGGAATCAGAGGCAGGGAATCAGAGGCTTGGAATCAGATGCAGGGAATCAGATGCGGGGAATCAGAGGCGGGGAATCAGAGCTGGGGAATCAGAGGTGGGGAATCAGAGTTGGGGAATCAGAGGCGGGGACTTAGATATTGGGAAACAGAGGCAGGGAATCAGAGGCGGGGAATCAGATATGGGGAATCAGAGATGGGGAATCAGAGGCAGGGAATCAGATGTGCGGAATCAGAGATGGGGAATCAAAGGCTGGGAATCAGAATCAGAAGCAGGGAATCAAGGCCGGGAATCAGAGGCCGGAATCAGATGCCGGGAATAAGAGGCCGGAAATCAGAGGTGGGGAATCAGAGTCCGGGAATCAGAGATTGGGATTCAGAGGCGGGGAATGAGATATGGGGAATCAGAGGCGGGGAATCAGAGGCGGGGAAACAGAGGCGGGGAATCAGATATGGCGACTCAGAGGTGGTGAATCAAAGGCGGTGAATCAGAGATGGGGAATCAGAGGACGGGAATCAGAGGCAGGGAATCAAACACGGGGAATCAGAGGAGGGGAATCAGAATTGGGGAATCAGAGATGGGGAATCAGAGATGGGGAATCAGAGGCAGGGAATCAGACGCGGGGAATCAGAGGTGGTGAATCGGAGATGTGGAATCAGAGGCGGGGAATCAGAGGCAGGGAATCAGACGCGGGGAATAAGAGGCGGGGAATCATAGCTGGCGAATCAGAGGCGGGGAATCAGAGGTGGGGAATCAGAGGCGGGGAATCAGATATTGGGAATCAGAGGTGGGGAATCAGAGGCGGGGAAACAGAGGCGGGGAATCAGAGGCGGGGAAACAGAGGCAGGGAATCAGATATGGGGAATCAGAGGCGGGGAATTAGAGTTGGGGAATCAGAGGCGGGGAATCAGAGGCAGGGAATCAAACACGGGGAATCAGAGGCGGGGAATCAGAGCTGGGGAATCAGAGGCTGGGAATCAAAGTTGGGGAATCAGAGGCAGGGAATCAGATATGGGGAAACAGGGGCGGGGAATCAGAGGCGGGGAAACAGAGGCAGGGAATCAGATATGGGGAATCAGAGGCGGGGAATTAGAGTTGAGGAATCAGAGGCGGGGAATCAGAGGCGGGGAAACAGAGGCGGGGAATCAAACACGGGGAATCAGAGGTGGGGAATCAGAGGTTGGGAATCAGATGCAGGGAATCAGAGGCGGGGAATCAGAGGCGGGGAATCAGAGGCAGGGAATCAGATGTGCGGAATCGGAGATGGGGAATCAGAGGCAGGGAATCAGAGGCGGGGAATCAGAGGCGGGGAATCAGAGGCCGGGAATCAGATATGGGGAAACAGAGGCGGGGAAACAGAGGCTGGGGATCAGATATGGGGAATCAGAGGTGGGGAATCAGAGGTTGGGAATCAGAGGCAGGGAATCAGATGCGGGGAATCAGAGGCGGGGAATCAGAGCTGGGGAATCAGATGCTGGGAATCAAAGTTGGGGAATCAGAGGCAGGGAATCAGATATGGGGAAACAGGGGTGGGGAATCAGAGGCGGGGAAACAGAGGCGGGGAATCAGATATGGGGAATCAGAGGCGGGGAATTAGAGTTGGGGAATCAGAGGCGGGGAATCAGAGGCGGGGAAACAGAGGCGGGGAATCAAACACGGGGAATCAGAGGTGGGGAATCAGAGGTTGGGAATCAGAGGCAGGGAATCAGAGGCGGGGAATCAGAGGCGGGGAATCAGAGGCAGGGAATCAGATGTGCGGAATCGGAGATGGGGAATCAGAGGCAGGGAATCAGAGGCGGGGAATCAGAGGCGGGGAACCAGAGGCCGGGAATCAGATATGGGGAAACAGAGGCGGGGAATCAGAGGCGGGGAAACAGAGGCTGAGAATCAGATATGGGGAATCAGAGGTGGGGAATCAGAGGTTGGGAATCAGAGGCAGGGAATAAGAGGCTTGGAATCAGATGCAGGGAATCAGATGCGGGGAATCAGAGGCGGGGAATCAGAGCTGTGGAATCAGAGGTGGGGAATTAGAGTTGTGGAATCAGAGGCGGGGACTTAAATATTGGGAAACAGAGGCGGGGAATCAGAGGCGGGGAAACAGAAGCTGGGAATCAGATATGGGGAATCAGAGATGGGGAATCAGAGGCAGGGAATCAGATGTGCGGAATCAGAGATGGGGAATCAAAGGCAGGGAATCAGAATCAGTAGCAGGGAATCAGAGGTGGGGAATCAGAGTCCGGGAATCAGAGATGGGGATTCAGAGGCGGGGAATGAGATATGGGGAATCAGAGGCGGGGAATCAGAGGCGGGGAAACAGAGGCGGGGAATCAGATATGGGGAATCAGAGGTGGCGAATCAAAGGCGGGGAAACAGAGGTGGGGAATCAGAGGCGGGGAATCAGATATTGGGAATCAGAGGTGGGGAATCAGAGGCGGGGAAACAGAGGCGGGGAATCAGATATGGGGTATCAGAGGTGGGGAATCAGAGGTTGTGAATCAGAGATGGGGAATCAGAGGCGGGGAATCAGAGGCCGGTAATCAGACGCGGGGAATCAGAGGCGGGGAATCAGAGGCGGGGAATCAGATATGGGGAAACAGAGGCGGGGAATCAGATGCGGGCAAATAGAGGCGGGGATCAGATATGGGGAAACAGAGGCGGGGAATCAGAGGCGGGGAAACAGAGGCGTGGAATCAGATATGGGGAATCAGAGGTGGGGAATCAGAGGTTGGGAATCAGAGGCTGGGAATCAGAGGCTGGGAATCAGATGCATGGAATCAGATGCGGGGAATCAGAGGCGGGGAATCAGAGCTGGGGAATCAGAGGTGGGGAATCAAAGTTGGGGAATCAGAGGCGGGGACTTAGATATGGGGAAACAGAGGCGGGGAATCAGAGGCGGGGAAACAGAGGCGGGGAATCAGATATGGGGAATCAGAGGTGGGGAATCAGAGGCAGGGAATTAGATTTTCGGAATCAGAGATGGGGAATCAGAAGCAGGGAATCAGAGGCCGGGAATCAGAGGCCGGAATCAGATGCCGGGAATAAGAGGCCGGGAATCAGAGGTGGGGAATCAGAGTCCGGGAATCAGAGATGGGGAATCAGAGGCGGGGAATGAGATATGGGGAATCAGAGGCGGGGAATCAGAGGCGGGGAAACAGAGGCGAGGAATCAGATATGGGGAATCAGAGGTGGCGAATCAAAGGCGGTGAATCAGAGATGGGGAATCAGAGGCGGGGAATCAGAGGCAGGGGATCAAACACGGGGAATCAGAGGCGGGGAATCAGAGCTGGGGAATCAGAGGCGGGGAATCAGAGTTGGGGAATCAGAGGCGGGGACTTAGATATTGGGAAACAGAGGCGGGGAATCAAAGGTGGGGAAACAGAGGCGGGGAATCAGATATGGGGAATCAGAGGTGGGGAATCAGAGGCAGGGAATCAAACACGGGGAATCAGATGTGGGGAATCAGAGCTGGGGAATCAGAGGCGGGGAATCAGAGTTGGGGAATCAGAGGCGGGGAATCAGACGCAGGGAATCAATGTGGGAAATCAGAGGTGGGGAATCAGACGCAGGGAATCAATATGGGAAATCAGAGTTGGGGAATCAGAGGTTGGGAATCAAAGGAAGGGAATCAGAGGCGAGGAATCAGAGCTGGGGAATCAGAGGCGGGGAATCAGAATTGGGGAATCAGAGATGGGGAATCAGAGATGGGGAATCAGAGGCGGGGAATCAGACGCGTGGAATCAGAGGTGGTGAATCAGAGATGTGGAATCAGAGGCGGGGAATCAGAGGCAGGGAATCAGACGCGGGGAATCAGAGGCGGGGAATCATAGCTGGCGAATCAGAGGCGGGGAATGAGATATGGGGAATCAGAGGCGGGGAATCAGAGGCAGGGGATCAAACACGGGGAATCAGAGGCGGGGAATCAGAGCTGTGGAATCAGAGGCGGGGAATCAGAGTTGGGGAATCAGAGGCGGGGAATCAGAGCTGGGGAATCAGAGGTGGGGAATCAGAGTCGGGGAATCAGAGGCAGGGAGTCGGATGTGCGGAATCAGAGATGGGGAATCAGAGGTGGGGAATCAGAGGCGGTGAATCTGAGATGGGGAATCAGAGGCGGGGAATCAGAGGCAGGTTATCAGACACGGGGATTCAGAGGCTGGGAATCAGACGGGGGGAATCAAAGGCGGGGAATGAAGCTGGGGAATCAGAGGCAGGGAATCAGAGTTGGGGAATCAGAGGCGGGGAATCAGAGTTGGGGAATCAGAGGCGGGGAATCAGAGCTGCGGAATCAGAGGTGGGGATCAGAGTCGGGGAATCAGAGGCAGGGGATCAAACACGGGGAATCAGAGGCGGGGAATCAGAGCTGGGGAATCAGAGGCGGGGAATCAGAGTTGGGGAATCAGAGGCGGGAATCAGAGCTGCGGAATCAGAGGTGGGGATCAGAGTCGTGGAATCAGAGGCAGGGAATCAGATGTGCGGAATCAGAGATGGGGAATCAGAGGTGGGGAATCAGAGGCTGTGAATCAGAGATGGGGAATCAGAGGCGGGGAATCAGAGGCAAGAAATCAGACACGGGGTTTCAGAGGCTGGGAATCAGACGGGGGAATCAAAGGCGGGGAATCAGAGCTGGGGAATCAGAGGCAGGGAATCAGAGTTGGGGATTCAGGGGCGGGGAATCAGATATGGGGAAACAGAGGTGCGGAATCTGAGGTGGTGAATCAGAGATGGGGAATCACAGGCGGGGAATCAGAGGCAGGGAATAGAACGCGGGGAATCAGAGGCAGGGAATCAGAGTTGGGGCATCAGAGGTTGGGAATTAGATATGGGGAAACAGAGGCGGGGAATCAGAGGCGGGGAAACAGAGGCGGGAAATCAGATATGGGGAATCAGAGGTGGGGAATCAGAGGCAGGGAATCAGATGTGCGGAATCAGAGATGGGGAATCAGAGGCAGGGATTCAGAATCAGAAGCGGGGAATCAGAGGCCGGGAAACAGAGGCCGGGAATCAGATATGGGGAAACAGAGGCGGGGAATCAGAGGCGGGGAAACAGAGGCTGGGAATCAGATATGGGGAATCAGAGGTGGGGAATCAGAGGTTGGGAATCAGAGGCAGGGAATCAGAGGCTTGGAATCAGATGCAGGGAATCAGATGCGGGGAATCAGAGGCGGGGAATCAGAGCTGGGGAATCAGAGGTGGGGAATCAGAGTTGGGGAATCAGAGGCGGGGACTTAGATATTGGGAAACAGAGGCAGGGAATCAGAGGCGGGGAATCAGATATGGGGAATCAGAGATGGGGAATCAGAGGCAGGGAATCAGATGTGCGGAATCAGAGATGGGGAATCAAAGGCTGGGAATCAGAATCAGAAGCAGGGAATCAAGGCCGGGAATCAGAGGCCGGAATCAGATGCCGGGAATAAGAGGCCGGAAATCAGAGGTGGGGAATCAGAGTCCGGGAATCAGAGATTGGGATTCAGAGGCGGGGAATGAGATATGGGGAATCAGAGGCGGGGAATCAGAGGCGGGGAAACAGAGGCGGGGAATCAGATATGGCGACTCAGAGGTGGTGAATCAAAGGCGGTGAATCAGAGATGGGGAATCAGAGGACGGGAATCAGAGGCAGGGAATCAAACACGGGGAATCAGAGGAGGGGAATCAGAATTGGGGAATCAGAGATGGGGAATCAGAGATGGGGAATCAGAGGCAGGGAATCAGACGCGGGGAATCAGAGGTGGTGAATCGGAGATGTGGAATCAGAGGCGGGGAATCAGAGGCAGGGAATCAGACGCGGGGAATAAGAGGCGGGGAATCATAGCTGGCGAATCAGAGGCGGGGAATCAGAGGTGGGGAATCAGAGGCGGGGAATCAGATATTGGGAATCAGAGGTGGGGAATCAGAGGCGGGGAAACAGAGGCGGGGAATCAGAGGCGGGGAAACAGAGGCAGGGAATCAGATATGGGGAATCAGAGGCGGGGAATTAGAGTTGGGGAATCAGAGGCGGGGAATCAGAGGCAGGGAATCAAACACGGGGAATCAGAGGCGGGGAATCAGAGCTGGGGAATCAGAGGCTGGGAATCAAAGTTGGGGAATCAGAGGCAGGGAATCAGATATGGGGAAACAGGGGCGGGGAATCAGAGGCGGGGAAACAGAGGCAGGGAATCAGATATGGGGAATCAGAGGCGGGGAATTAGAGTTGAGGAATCAGAGGCGGGGAATCAGAGGCGGGGAAACAGAGGCGGGGAATCAAACACGGGGAATCAGAGGTGGGGAATCAGAGGTTGGGAATCAGATGCAGGGAATCAGAGGCGGGGAATCAGAGGCGGGGAATCAGAGGCAGGGAATCAGATGTGCGGAATCGGAGATGGGGAATCAGAGGCAGGGAATCAGAGGCGGGGAATCAGAGGCGGGGAATCAGAGGCCGGGAATCAGATATGGGGAAACAGAGGCGGGGAAACAGAGGCTGGGGATCAGATATGGGGAATCAGAGGTGGGGAATCAGAGGTTGGGAATCAGAGGCAGGGAATCAGATGCGGGGAATCAGAGGCGGGGAATCAGAGCTGGGGAATCAGATGCTGGGAATCAAAGTTGGGGAATCAGAGGCAGGGAATCAGATATGGGGAAACAGGGGTGGGGAATCAGAGGCGGGGAAACAGAGGCGGGGAATCAGATATGGGGAATCAGAGGCGGGGAATTAGAGTTGGGGAATCAGAGGCGGGGAATCAGAGGCGGGGAAACAGAGGCGGGGAATCAAACACGGGGAATCAGAGGTGGGGAATCAGAGGTTGGGAATCAGAGGCAGGGAATCAGAGGCGGGGAATCAGAGGCGGGGAATCAGAGGCAGGGAATCAGATGTGCGGAATCGGAGATGGGGAATCAGAGGCAGGGAATCAGAGGCGGGGAATCAGAGGCGGGGAACCAGAGGCCGGGAATCAGATATGGGGAAACAGAGGCGGGGAATCAGAGGCGGGGAAACAGAGGCTGAGAATCAGATATGGGGAATCAGAGGTGGGGAATCAGAGGTTGGGAATCAGAGGCAGGGAATAAGAGGCTTGGAATCAGATGCAGGGAATCAGATGCGGGGAATCAGAGGCGGGGAATCAGAGCTGTGGAATCAGAGGTGGGGAATTAGAGTTGTGGAATCAGAGGCGGGGACTTAAATATTGGGAAACAGAGGCGGGGAATCAGAGGCGGGGAAACAGAAGCTGGGAATCAGATATGGGGAATCAGAGATGGGGAATCAGAGGCAGGGAATCAGATGTGCGGAATCAGAGATGGGGAATCAAAGGCAGGGAATCAGAATCAGTAGCAGGGAATCAGAGGTGGGGAATCAGAGTCCGGGAATCAGAGATGGGGATTCAGAGGCGGGGAATGAGATATGGGGAATCAGAGGCGGGGAATCAGAGGCGGGGAAACAGAGGCGGGGAATCAGATATGGGGAATCAGAGGTGGCGAATCAAAGGCGGGGAAACAGAGGTGGGGAATCAGAGGCGGGGAATCAGATATTGGGAATCAGAGGTGGGGAATCAGAGGCGGGGAAACAGAGGCGGGGAATCAGATATGGGGTATCAGAGGTGGGGAATCAGAGGTTGTGAATCAGAGATGGGGAATCAGAGGCGGGGAATCAGAGGCCGGTAATCAGACGCGGGGAATCAGAGGCGGGGAATCAGAGGCGGGGAATCAGATATGGGGAAACAGAGGCGGGGAATCAGATGCGGGCAAATAGAGGCGGGGATCAGATATGGGGAAACAGAGGCGGGGAATCAGAGGCGGGGAAACAGAGGCGTGGAATCAGATATGGGGAATCAGAGGTGGGGAATCAGAGGTTGGGAATCAGAGGCTGGGAATCAGAGGCTGGGAATCAGATGCATGGAATCAGATGCGGGGAATCAGAGGCGGGGAATCAGAGCTGGGGAATCAGAGGTGGGGAATCAAAGTTGGGGAATCAGAGGCGGGGACTTAGATATGGGGAAACAGAGGCGGGGAATCAGAGGCGGGGAAACAGAGGCGGGGAATCAGATATGGGGAATCAGAGGTGGGGAATCAGAGGCAGGGAATTAGATTTTCGGAATCAGAGATGGGGAATCAGAAGCAGGGAATCAGAGGCCGGGAATCAGAGGCCGGAATCAGATGCCGGGAATAAGAGGCCGGGAATCAGAGGTGGGGAATCAGAGTCCGGGAATCAGAGATGGGGAATCAGAGGCGGGGAATGAGATATGGGGAATCAGAGGCGGGGAATCAGAGGCGGGGAAACAGAGGCGAGGAATCAGATATGGGGAATCAGAGGTGGCGAATCAAAGGCGGTGAATCAGAGATGGGGAATCAGAGGCGGGGAATCAGAGGCAGGGGATCAAACACGGGGAATCAGAGGCGGGGAATCAGAGCTGGGGAATCAGAGGCGGGGAATCAGAGTTGGGGAATCAGAGGCGGGGACTTAGATATTGGGAAACAGAGGCGGGGAATCAAAGGTGGGGAAACAGAGGCGGGGAATCAGATATGGGGAATCAGAGGTGGGGAATCAGAGGCAGGGAATCAAACACGGGGAATCAGATGTGGGGAATCAGAGCTGGGGAATCAGAGGCGGGGAATCAGAGTTGGGGAATCAGAGGCGGGGAATCAGACGCAGGGAATCAATGTGGGAAATCAGAGGTGGGGAATCAGACGCAGGGAATCAATATGGGAAATCAGAGTTGGGGAATCAGAGGTTGGGAATCAAAGGAAGGGAATCAGAGGCGAGGAATCAGAGCTGGGGAATCAGAGGCGGGGAATCAGAATTGGGGAATCAGAGATGGGGAATCAGAGATGGGGAATCAGAGGCGGGGAATCAGACGCGTGGAATCAGAGGTGGTGAATCAGAGATGTGGAATCAGAGGCGGGGAATCAGAGGCAGGGAATCAGACGCGGGGAATCAGAGGCGGGGAATCATAGCTGGCGAATCAGAGGCGGGGAATGAGATATGGGGAATCAGAGGCGGGGAATCAGAGGCAGGGGATCAAACACGGGGAATCAGAGGCGGGGAATCAGAGCTGTGGAATCAGAGGCGGGGAATCAGAGTTGGGGAATCAGAGGCGGGGAATCAGAGCTGGGGAATCAGAGGTGGGGAATCAGAGTCGGGGAATCAGAGGCAGGGAGTCGGATGTGCGGAATCAGAGATGGGGAATCAGAGGTGGGGAATCAGAGGCGGTGAATCTGAGATGGGGAATCAGAGGCGGGGAATCAGAGGCAGGTTATCAGACACGGGGATTCAGAGGCTGGGAATCAGACGGGGGGAATCAAAGGCGGGGAATGAAGCTGGGGAATCAGAGGCAGGGAATCAGAGTTGGGGAATCAGAGGCGGGGAATCAGAGTTGGGGAATCAGAGGCGGGGAATCAGAGCTGCGGAATCAGAGGTGGGGATCAGAGTCGGGGAATCAGAGGCAGGGGATCAAACACGGGGAATCAGAGGCGGGGAATCAGAGCTGGGGAATCAGAGGCGGGGAATCAGAGTTGGGGAATCAGAGGCGGGAATCAGAGCTGCGGAATCAGAGGTGGGGATCAGAGTCGTGGAATCAGAGGCAGGGAATCAGATGTGCGGAATCAGAGATGGGGAATCAGAGGTGGGGAATCAGAGGCTGTGAATCAGAGATGGGGAATCAGAGGCGGGGAATCAGAGGCAAGAAATCAGACACGGGGTTTCAGAGGCTGGGAATCAGACGGGGGAATCAAAGGCGGGGAATCAGAGCTGGGGAATCAGAGGCAGGGAATCAGAGTTGGGGATTCAGGGGCGGGGAATCAGATATGGGGAAACAGAGGTGCGGAATCTGAGGTGGTGAATCAGAGATGGGGAATCACAGGCGGGGAATCAGAGGCAGGGAATAGAACGCGGGGAATCAGAGGCAGGGAATCAGAGTTGGGGCATCAGAGGTTGGGAATTAGATATGGGGAAACAGAGGCGGGGAATCAGAGGCGGGGAAACAGAGGCGGGAAATCAGATATGGGGAATCAGAGGTGGGGAATCAGAGGCAGGGAATCAGATGTGCGGAATCAGAGATGGGGAATCAGAGGCAGGGATTCAGAATCAGAAGCGGGGAATCAGAGGCCGGGAAACAGAGGCCGGGAATCAGATATGGGGAAACAGAGGCGGGGAATCAGAGGCGGGGAAACAGAGGCTGGGAATCAGATATGGGGAATCAGAGGTGGGGAATCAGAGGTTGGGAATCAGAGGCAGGGAATCAGAGGCTTGGAATCAGATGCAGGGAATCAGATGCGGGGAATCAGAGGCGGGGAATCAGAGCTGGGGAATCAGAGGTGGGGAATCAGAGTTGGGGAATCAGAGGCGGGGACTTAGATATTGGGAAACAGAGGCAGGGAATCAGAGGCGGGGAATCAGATATGGGGAATCAGAGATGGGGAATCAGAGGCAGGGAATCAGATGTGCGGAATCAGAGATGGGGAATCAAAGGCTGGGAATCAGAATCAGAAGCAGGGAATCAAGGCCGGGAATCAGAGGCCGGAATCAGATGCCGGGAATAAGAGGCCGGAAATCAGAGGTGGGGAATCAGAGTCCGGGAATCAGAGATTGGGATTCAGAGGCGGGGAATGAGATATGGGGAATCAGAGGCGGGGAATCAGAGGCGGGGAAACAGAGGCGGGGAATCAGATATGGCGACTCAGAGGTGGTGAATCAAAGGCGGTGAATCAGAGATGGGGAATCAGAGGACGGGAATCAGAGGCAGGGAATCAAACACGGGGAATCAGAGGAGGGGAATCAGAATTGGGGAATCAGAGATGGGGAATCAGAGATGGGGAATCAGAGGCAGGGAATCAGACGCGGGGAATCAGAGGTGGTGAATCGGAGATGTGGAATCAGAGGCGGGGAATCAGAGGCAGGGAATCAGACGCGGGGAATAAGAGGCGGGGAATCATAGCTGGCGAATCAGAGGCGGGGAATCAGAGGTGGGGAATCAGAGGCGGGGAATCAGATATTGGGAATCAGAGGTGGGGAATCAGAGGACGGGAATCAGAGGCAGGGAATCAAACACGGGGAATCAGAGGCGGGGAATCAGAGCTGGGGAATCAGAGGCTGGGAATCAAAGTTGGGGAATCAGAGGCAGGGAATCAGATATGGGGAAACAGGGGCGGGGAATCAGAGGCGGGGAAACAGAGGCAGGGAATCAGATATGGGGAATCAGAGGCGGGGAATTAGAGTTGAGGAATCAGAGGCGGGGAATCAGAGGCGGGGAAACAGAGGCGGGGAATCAAACACGGGGAATCAGAGGTGGGGAATCAGAGGTTGGGAATCAGATGCAGGGAATCAGAGGCGGGGAATCAGAGGCGGGGAATCAGAGGCAGGGAATCAGATGTGCGGAATCGGAGATGGGGAATCAGAGGCAGGGAATCAGAGGCGGGGAATCAGAGGCGGGGAATCAGAGGCCGGGAATCAGATATGGGGAAACAGAGGCGGGGAAACAGAGGCTGGGGATCAGATATGGGGAATCAGAGGTGGGGAATCAGAGGTTGGGAATCAGAGGCAGGGAATCAGATGCGGGGAATCAGAGGCGGGGAATCAGAGCTGGGGAATCAGATGCTGGGAATCAAAGTTGGGGAATCAGAGGCAGGGAATCAGATATGGGGAAACAGGGGTGGGGAATCAGAGGCGGGGAAACAGAGGCGGGGAATCAGATATGGGGAATCAGAGGCGGGGAATTAGAGTTGGGGAATCAGAGGCGGGGAATCAGAGGCGGGGAAACAGAGGCGGGGAATCAAACACGGGGAATCAGAGGTGGGGAATCAGAGGTTGGGAATCAGAGGCAGGGAATCAGAGGCGGGGAATCAGAGGCGGGGAATCAGAGGCAGGGAATCAGATGTGCGGAATCGGAGATGGGGAATCAGAGGCAGGGAATCAGAGGCGGGGAATCAGAGGCGGGGAACCAGAGGCCGGGAATCAGATATGGGGAAACAGAGGCGGGGAATCAGAGGCGGGGAAACAGAGGCTGAGAATCAGATATGGGGAATCAGAGGTGGGGAATCAGAGGTTGGGAATCAGAGGCAGGGAATAAGAGGCTTGGAATCAGATGCAGGGAATCAGATGCGGGGAATCAGAGGCGGGGAATCAGAGCTGTGGAATCAGAGGTGGGGAATTAGAGTTGTGGAATCAGAGGCGGGGACTTAAATATTGGGAAACAGAGGCGGGGAATCAGAGGCGGGGAAACAGAAGCTGGGAATCAGATATGGGGAATCAGAGATGGGGAATCAGAGGCAGGGAATCAGATGTGCGGAATCAGAGATGGGGAATCAAAGGCAGGGAATCAGAATCAGTAGCAGGGAATCAGAGGTGGGGAATCAGAGTCCGGGAATCAGAGATGGGGATTCAGAGGCGGGGAATGAGATATGGGGAATCAGAGGCGGGGAATCAGAGGCGGGGAAACAGAGGCGGGGAATCAGATATGGGGAATCAGAGGTGGCGAATCAAAGGCGGGGAAACAGAGGTGGGGAATCAGAGGCGGGGAATCAGATATTGGGAATCAGAGGTGGGGAATCAGAGGCGGGGAAACAGAGGCGGGGAATCAGATATGGGGTATCAGAGGTGGGGAATCAGAGGTTGTGAATCAGAGATGGGGAATCAGAGGCGGGGAATCAGAGGCCGGTAATCAGACGCGGGGAATCAGAGGCGGGGAATCAGAGGCGGGGAATCAGATATGGGGAAACAGAGGCGGGGAATCAGATGCGGGCAAATAGAGGCGGGGATCAGATATGGGGAAACAGAGGCGGGGAATCAGAGGCGGGGAAACAGAGGCGTGGAATCAGATATGGGGAATCAGAGGTGGGGAATCAGAGGTTGGGAATCAGAGGCTGGGAATCAGAGGCTGGGAATCAGATGCATGGAATCAGATGCGGGGAATCAGAGGCGGGGAATCAGAGCTGGGGAATCAGAGGTGGGGAATCAAAGTTGGGGAATCAGAGGCGGGGACTTAGATATGGGGAAACAGAGGCGGGGAATCAGAGGCGGGGAAACAGAGGCGGGGAATCAGATATGGGGAATCAGAGGTGGGGAATCAGAGGCAGGGAATTAGATTTGCGGAATCAGAGATGGGGAATCAGAAGCAGGGAATCAGAGGCCGGGAATCAGAGGCCGGAATCAGATGCCGGGAATAAGAGGCCGGGAATCAGAGGTGGGGAATCAGAGTCCGGGAATCAGAGATGGGGAATCAGAGGCGGGGAATGAGATATGGGGAATCAGAGGCGGGGAATCAGAGTCGGGGAAACAGAGGCGAGGAATCAGATATGGGGAATCAGAGGTGGCGAATCAAAGGCGGTGAATCAGAGATGGGGAATCAGAGGCGGGGAATCAGAGGCAGGGGATCAAACACGGGGAATCAGAGGCGGGGAATCAGAGCTGGGGAATCAGAGGCGGGGAATCAGAGTTGGGGAATCAGAGGTGGGGAATCAGAGTTGGGGAATCAGAGTTGGGGAATCAGAGGCGGGGAATTAGAGTTGGGGAATCAGAGGCGGGGAATCAGAGGCAGGGAATCAAACACGGGGAATCAGAGGCGGGGAATCAGAGCTGGGGAATCAGAGGCTGGGAATCAAAGTTGGGGAATCAGAGGCAGGGAATCAGATATGGGGAAACAGGGGCAGGGAATCAGAGGCGGGGAAACAGAGGCAGGGAATCAGATATGGGGAATCAGAGGCGGGGAATTAGAGTTGAGGAATCAGAGGCGGGGAATCAGAGGCGGGGAAACAGAGGCGGGGAATCAAACACGGGGAATCAGAGGTGGGGAATCACAGGTTGGGAATCAGATGCAGTGAATCAGAGGCGGGGAATCAGAGGCGGGGAATCAGAGGCAGGGAATCAGATGTGCGGAATCGGAGATGGGGAATCAGAGGCAGGGAATCAGAGGCGGGGAATCAGAGGCGGGGAATCAGAGGCCGGGAATCAGATATGGGGAAACAGAGGCGGGGAAACAGAGGCTGGGGATCAGATATGGGGAATCAGAGGTGGGGAATCAGAGGTTGGGAATCAGAGGCAGGGAATCAGATGCGGGGAATCAGAGGCGGGGAATCAGAGCTGGGGAATCAGATGCTGGGAATCAAAGTTGGGGAATCAGAGGCAGGGAATCAGATATGGGGAAACAGGGGTGGGGAATCAGAGGCGGGGAAACAGAGGCGGGGAATCAGATATGGGGAATCAGAGGCGAGGAATTAGAGTTGGGGAATCAGAGGCGGGGAATCAGAGGCGGGGAAACAGAGGCGGGGAATCAAACACGGGGAATCAGAGGTGGGGAATCAGAGGTTGGGAATCAGAGGCAGGGAATCAGAGGCGGGGAATCAGAGGCGGGGAATCAGAGGCAGGGAATCAGATGTGCGGAATCGGAGATGGGGAATCAGAGGCAGGGAATCAGAGGCGGGGAATCAGAGGCGGGGAACCAGAGGCCGGGAATCAGATATGGGGAAACAGAGGCGGGGAATCAGAGGCGGGGAAACAGAGGCTGAGAATCAGATATGGGGAATCAGAGGTGGGGAATCAGAGGTTGGGAATCAGAGGCAGGGAATAAGAGGCTTGGAATCAGATGCAGGGAATCAGATGCGGGGAATCAGAGGCGGGGAATCAGAGCTGTGGAATCAGAGGTGGGGAATTAGAGTTGTGGAATCAGAGGCGGGGACTTAAATATTGGGAAACAGAGGCGGGGAATCAGAGGCGGGGAAACAGAAGCTGGGAATCAGATATGGGGAATCAGAGATGGGGAATCAGAGGCAGGGAATCAGATGTGCGGAATCAGAGATGGGGAATCAAAGGCAGGGAATCAGAATCAGTAGCAGGGAATCAGAGGTGGGGAATCAGAGTCCGGGAATCAGAGATGGGGATTCAGAGGCGGGGAATGAGATATGGGGAATCAGAGGCGGGGAATCAGAGGCGGGGAAACAGAGGCGGGGAATCAGATATGGGGAATCAGAGGTGGCGAATCAAAGGCGGTGAATCAGAGTTGGGGAATCAGAGTTGGGGAATCAGAGGCAGGGAATCAAACACGGGGAATCAGAGGCGGGGAATCATAGCTGGCGAATCAGAGGCGGGGAATCAGAGGTGGGGAATCAGAGGCGGGGAATCAGATATTGGGAATCAGAGGTGGGGAATCAGAGGCGGGGAAACAGAGGCGGGGAATCAGATATGGGGTATCAGAGGTGGGGAATCAGAGGTTGTGAATCAGAGATGGGGAATCAGAGGCGGGGAATCAGAGGCCGGTAATCAGACGCGGGGAATCAGAGGCGGGGAATCAGAGGCGGGGAATCAGATATGGGGAAACAGAGGCGGGGAATCAGATGCGGGCAAATAGAGGCGGGGATCAGATATGGGGAAACAGAGGCGGGGAATCAGAGGCGGGGAAACAGAGGCGTGGAATCAGATGCAGGGAATCAGATGCAGGGAATCAGAGGCGGGGAATCAGAGCTGGGGAATCAGAGGTGGGGAATTAGAGTTGGGGAATCAGAGGCGGGGACTTAGATATTGGGAAACAGAGGCGGGGAATCAGAGGCGGGGAAACATAGGCGGGGAATCAAACACGGGGAATCAGAGGTCGGGAATCAGAGGTTGGAAATCAGAGGCAGGGAATCAGAGGCGGGGAATCAGAGGAGGGGAATCAGAGGCAGGGAATCAGATGTGCGGAATCGGAGATGGGGAATCAGAGGCTGGGAATCAGAGGTGGGGAATCAGAGGCGGGGAATCAGAGGCCGGGAATCAGATATGGGGAAACAGAGGCGGGGAATAAGAGGCGGGGAAACAGAGGCTGGGAATCAGATATGGGGAATCAGAGGTGGGGAATCAGAGGTTGGGAATCAGAGGCAGGGAATCAGAGGCTTGGAATCAGATGCAGGGAATCAGATGCGGGGAATCAGAGGCGGGGAATCAGAGCTGGGGAATCAGAGGCTGGGAATCAAAGTTGGGGAATCAGAGGCATGGAATCAGATATGGGGAAACAGGGGCGGGGAATCAGAGGCGGGGAAACAGAGGCGGGGAATCAGATATGGGGAATCAGAGGCGGGGAATTAGAGTTGGGGAATCAGAGGCGGGGAATCAGAGGCGGGGAAACAGAGGCGGGGAATCAAACACTGGGAATCAGAGGTGGGGAATCAGAGGTTGGGAATCAGAGGCAGGGAATCAGAGGCGGGGAATCAGAGGCGGGGAATGAGAGGCAGGGAATCAGATGTGCGGAATCGGAGATGGGGAATCAGAGGCAGGGATTCAGAGGCGGGGAATCAGAGGCGGGGAATCAGAGGCGGGGAAACAGAGGCTGGGAATCAGATATGGGGAATCAGAGGTGGGGAATCAGAGGCAGGGAATTAGATGTGCGGAATCAGAAATGGGGAATCAGAGGCAGGGAATCAGAATCAGAAGCAGGGAATCAGAGGCCGGGAATCACAGGCCGGAATCAGATGCCGGGAATAAGAGGTCGGGAATCAGAGGTGGGGAATCAGAGTCCGGGAATCAGAGATGGGGAATCAGAGGCGGGGAATGAGATATGGGGAATCAGAGGCGGGGAATCAGAGGCGGGGAAACATTGGCGAGGAATCAGATATGGGGAATCAGAGGTGGCGAATCAAATGCGGTGAATCAGAGATGGGGAATCAGAGCTGGGGAATCAGAGGCAGGGGATCAAACACGGGGAATCAGAGGCGGGGAATCAGAGCTGGGGAATCAGAGGCGGGGAATCAGAGTTGGGGAATCAGAGGCGGGGAATCAGAGCTGGGGAATCAGAGGTGGGGAATCAGAGTCGGGGAATCAGAGGCAGGGAATCGGATGTGCGGAATCAGAGATGGGGAATCAGAGGTGGGGAATCAGAGGCGGTGAATCTGAGATGGGGAATCAGAGGCGGGGAATCAGAGGCAGGTTATCAGACACGGGGATTCAGAGGCTGGGAATCGGACGGGGGGAATCAAAGGCGGGGAATGAAGCTGGGGAATCAGAGGCAGGGAATCAGAGTTGGGAATTCAGAGGCGGGGAATCAGATATGGGGAAACAGAGGCGGGGAATCAGAGGCGGGCAAACAGAGGCGGGGAATTAGATATGGGGAATCAGTGGTGGGGAATCAGAGGTGGTGAATCAGAGATGGGGAATCACAGGCGGGGAATCAGAGGCAGGGAATAGAACGCGGGGAATCAGAGGCAGGGAATCAGAGCTGGGGAATAAGAGGCGGGGAATCATAGTTGGGAATCAGAGGCGGGGAATCAGATATGGGGAAACAGAGGCGGGGAATCAGGGGCGGGGAAACAGAGGCGGGGAATCAGATATGGGGAATCGGAAGTGGGGAATCAGAGGCGGGGAATCAGAGCTGTGGAATCAGATGCGGGGAATCAGAGTTGGGGCATCAGAGGTGGGGAATTAGATATGGGGAAACAGAGGCGGGGAATCAGAGGCGTGGAAACCGAGGCGGGGAATCAGATATGGGGAATCAGAGGTGGGGAATCAGAGGCAGGTAATCAGATGTGCGGAATCAGAGATGGGGAATCAGAGTCAGGGAATCAGAATCAGAAGCGGGGAGTCAGAGGCCGGGAATCAGAGGCCTGGAATCAGATGCTGGGAATAAGAGGCCGGGAATCAGAGGTGGGGTATCAGAGTCCGGGAATCAGAGATGGGGAGTCAGAGGCGGGGAATGAGATATGGAGAATCAGAGGCGGGGAATCAGAGGCGGGGAAACAGAGGTGGGGAATCAGATATGGGGAATCAGAGGTGGCGAATCAAAGGCGGTGAATCAGAGATGGGGAATCAGAGGCGGGGAATCAGAGGCAGGGAATCAAACACGGGGAATCAGAGGCGGGGAATCAGAGCTGGGGAATCAGAGGCTGGGAATCAAAGTTGGGGAATCAGAGGCAGGGAATCAGATATGGGGAAACAGGGGCGGGGAATCAGAGGCGGGGAAACAGAGGCTGGGAATCAGATATGGGGAATCAGAGGTGGGGAATCAGAGGCGGGGAATCAGAGCTGGGGAATCAGAGGTGGGGAATCAAAGTTGGGGAATCAGAGGCGGGGACTTAGATATGGGGAAACAGAGGCGGGGAATCAGAGACGGGGAAACAGAGGCGGGGATTCAGATATGGGGAATCAGAGGTGGGGAATCAGAGGCAGGGAATTAGATGTGCGGAATCAGTAATGGGGAATCAGAGGCAGGGAATCAGAATCAGAAGCAGGGAATCAGAGGCCGGGAATCAGAGGCCGGAATCAGATGCCGGGAATAAGAGGTCGGGAATCAGAGGTGGGGAATCAGAGTCCGGGAATCAGAGATGGGGAATCAGAGGCGGGGAATGAGATATGGGGAATCAGAGGCGGGGAATCAGAGGCGGGGAAACAGTGGCGAGGAATCAGATATGGGGAATCAGAGGTGGCGAATCAAAGGCGGTGAATCAGAGATGGGGAATCAGAGCTAGGGAATCAGAAGCAGGGGATCAAACACGGGTAATCAGAGGCGGGGAATCACAGCTGGGGAATCAGAGGTGGGGAATCAGAGTTGGGGAATCAGAGGCGAGGAATCAGAGCTGGGGAATCAGAGGTGGGGAATCAGAGTCGGGGAATCAGAGGCAGGGAATCGGATGTGCGGAATCAGAGATGGGGTATCAGAGGTGGGGAATCAGAGGCGGTGAATCTGAGATGGGGAATCAGAGGCGGGGAATCAGAGGCAGGTTTTCAGACACGGGGATTCAGAGGCTGGGAATCAGACGGGGGGATTCAAAGGCGCGGAATGAAGCTGGGGAATCAGAGGCAGGGAATCAGAGTTGGGGATTCAGAGGCGGGGAATCAGATATGGGGAAACAGAGGCGGGGAATCAGAGGCGGGCAAACAGAGGCGGGGAATTAGATATGGGGAATCAGTGGTGGGGAATCAGAGGTGGTGAATCAGAGATGGGGAATCACAGGCGGGGAATCAGAGGCAGGGAATAGAACGCGGGGAATCAGAGGCAGGGAATCAGAGCTGGGGAATAAGAGGCGGGGAATCATAGTTGGGAATCAGAGGCGGGGAATCAGATATGGGGAAACAGAGGCGGGGAGTCAGGGGCGGGGAAACAGAGGCGGGGAATCAGATATGGGGAATCGGATGTGGGGAATCAGAGGCGGGGAATCAGTGCTGTTGAATCAGAGGCGGGGAATCAGAGTTGGGGCATCAGAGGTGGGGAATTAGATATGGGGAAACAGAGGCGGGGAATCAGAGGCGTGGAAACAGAGGCGGGGAATCAGATATGGAGAATCAGAGGTGGGGAATCAGGGGCAGGTAATCAGATGTGCGGAATCAGAGATGGGGAATCAGAGGCAGGGAATCAGAATCAGAAGCGGGGAGTCAGAGGACGGGAATCAGAGGCCTGGAATCAGATGCTGGGAATAAGAGGCCGGGAATCAGAGGTGGGGAATCAGAGTCCGGGAATCAGAGATGGGGAGTCAGAGGCGGGGAATGAGATATGGAGAATCAGAGGCGGGGAATCAGAGGCGGGGAAACAGAGGTGGGGAATCAGATATGGGGAATCAGAGGTGGCGAATCAAAGGCGGTGAATCAGAGATGGGGAATCAGAGGCGGTGTATCAGAGGCACGGAATCAAACACGGGGAATCAGAGGCGGGGAATCAGAGCTGGGGAATCAGAGGCTGAGAATCAAAGTTGGGGAATCAGAGTCAGGGAATCAGATATGGGGAAACAGGGGCGGGGAATCAAACACGGGGAATCAGAGGTGGGGAATCAGATGTTGGGAATCAGATGCAGGGAATCAGAGGCGGGGAATCAGAGGCGGGGAATCAGAGGCAGGGAATCAGATGTGCGGAATCGGAGATGGGGAATCAGAGGCAGGGAATCAGAGGCGGGGAATCAAAGGCGGGGAATCAGAGGCCGGGAATCAGATATGGGGAAACAGAGGCGGGGAAAAAAAGAGGCTGGGGATCAGATATGGGGAATCAGAGGTGGGGAATCAGAGGTTGGGAATCAGAGGCAGGGAATCAGAAGCTTGGAATCAGATGCAGGGAATCAGATGCGGGGAATCAGAGGCGGGGAATCAGAGCTGGGGAATCAGATGCTGGGAATCAAAGTTGGGGAATCAGAGGCAGGGAATCAGATATGGGGAAACAGGGGTGGGGAATCAGAGGCGGGGAAACAGAGGCGGGGAATCAGATATGGGGAATCAGAGGCGGGGAATTAGAGTTGGGGAATCAGAGGCGGGGAATCAGAGGCGGGGAAGCAGAGGCGGGGAATCAAACACGGGGAATCAGAGGTGGGGAATCAGAGGTTGGGAATCAGAGGCAGGGAATCAGAGGCGGGGAATCAGAGGCGGGGAATCAGAGGCAGGGAATCAGATGTGCGGAATCGGAGATGGGGAATCAGAGGCAGGGAATCAGAGGCGGGGAATCAGAGGCGGGGAACCAGAGGCCGGGAATCAGATATGGGGAAACAGAGGCGGGGAATCAGAGGCGGGGAAACAGAGGCTGGGAATCAGATATGGGGAATCAGAGGTGGGGAATCAGAGGTTGGGAATCAGAGGCAGGGAATAAGAGGCTTGGAATCAGATGCAGGGAATCAGATGCGGGGAATCAGAGGCGGGGAATCAGAGCTGGGGAATCAGAGGTGGGGAATTAGAGTTGGGGAATCAGAGGCGGGGACTTAGATATTGGGAAACAGAGGCGGGGAATCAGAGGCGGGGAAACAGAAGCGGGGAATCAGATATGGGGAATCAGAGATGGGGAATCAGAGGCAGGGAATCAGATGTGCGGAATCAGAGATGGGGAATCAAAGGCAGGGAATCAGAATCAGTAGCAGGGAATCAGAGGTGGGGAATCAGAGTCCTGGAATCAGAGGTGGGGATTCAGAGGCGGGGAATGAGATATGGGGAATCAGAGGCGGGGAATCAGAGGCGGGGAAACAGAGGCGGGGAATCAGATATGGGGAATCAGAGGTGGCGAATCAAAGGCGGTGAATCAGAGATGGGGAATCAGAGGCCGGGAATCAGAGCCAGGGAATCAAACACGGGGAATCAGAGGCGGGGAATCATAGCTGGCGAATCAGAGGCGGGGAATCAGAGGTGGGGAATCAGAGGCGGGGAATCAGATATTGGGAATCAGAGGTGGGGAATCAGAGGCGGGGAAACAGAGGCGGGGAATCAGATATGGGGTATCAGAGGTGGGGAATCAGAGGTTGTGAATCAGAGATGGGGAATCAGAGGCGGGGAATCAGAGGCCGGTAATCAGACGCGGGGCATCAGAGGCGGGGAATCAGAGCTGGGAAATTAGAGGCAGGGAATCAGAGTTGGGGATTCAGAGGCGGGGAATCAGATATGGGGAAACAGAGGCAGGGAATCAGATGCGGGCAAATAGAGGCGGGGATCAGATATGGGGAAACAGAGGCGGGGAATCAGAGGCGGGGAAACAGAGGCGGGGAATCAGATATGGGGAATCAGAGGTGGGGAATCAGAGGTTGGGAATCAGAGGCTGGGAATCAGAGGCTGGGAATCAGATGCATGGAATCAGATGCGGGGAATCAGAGGCGGGGAATCAGAGCTGGGGAATCAGAGGTGGGGAATCAAAGTTGGGGAATCAGAGGCGGGGACTTAGATATGGGGAAACAGAGGCGGGGAATCAGAGGCGGGGAAACAGAGGCGGGGAATCAGATATGGGGAATCAGAGGTGGGGAATCAGAGGCAGGGAATTAGATTTGCGGAATCAGAGATGGGGAATCAGAAGCAGGGAATCAGAGGCCGGGAATCAGAGGCCGGAATCAGATGCCGGGAATAAGAGGCCGGGAATCAGAGGTGGGGAATCAGAGTCCGGGAATCAGAGATGGGGAATCAGAGGCGGGGAATGAGATATGGGGAATCAGAGGCGGGGAATCAGAGGCGGGGAAACAGAGGCGAGGAATCAGATATGGGGAATCAGAGGTGGCGAATCAAAGGCGGTGAATCAGAGATGGGGAATCAGAGGCGGGGAATCAGAGGCAGGGAATCAAACACGGGGAATCAGAGGCGGGGAATCAGAGCTGGGGAATCAGAGGCGGGGAATCAGAGCGGGGGAATCAGAGGCGGGGAATCAGAGCTGCGGAATCAGAGGTGGGGATCAGAGTCGAGGAATCAGAGGCAGGGAATCAGATGTGCGGAATCAGAGATGGGGAATCAGAGGTGGGGAATCAGAGGCGGGGAATCAGAGGCAAGAAATCAGACACGGGGTTTCAGAGGCTGGGAATCAGACGGGGGAATCAAAGGCGGGGAATCAGAGCTGGGGAATCAGAGGCAGGGAATCAGAGTTGAGGATTCAGAGGCGGGGAATCAGATATGGGGAATCAGAGGTGGGGAATCAGAGGTGGTGAATCAGAGATGGGGAATCACAGGCGGGGAATCAGAGGCAGGGAATAGAACGCGGGGAATCAGAGGCAGGGAATCAGAGTTGGGGCATCAGAGGTTGGGAATTAGATATGGGGAAACAGAGGCGGGGAATCAGAGGCGGGGAAACAGAGGCGGGAAATCAGATATGGGGAATCAGAGGTGGGGAATCAGAGGCAGGGAATCAGATGTGCGGAATCAGAGATGGGGAATCAGAGGCAGGGAATCAGAATCAGAAGCGGGGAATCAGAGGCCGGGAAACAGAGGTGGGGAATCAGATATGGGGAATCAGAGGTGGGGAATCAGAGGCAGGGAATTAGATTTGCGGAATCAGAGATGGGGAATCAGAAGCAGGGAATCAGAGGCAGGGAATCAAACACGAGGAATCAGAGGCCGGGAATCAGAGCTGGGGAATCAGAGGCTGGGAATCAAAGTTGGGGAATCAGAGGCAGGGAATCAGATATGGGGAAACAGGGGCGGGGAATCAGAGGCGGGGAAACAGAGGCTGGGAATCAGATATGGGGAATCAGAGGTGGGGAATCAGAGGTGGGGAATCAGAGCTGGGGAATCAGAGGTGGGGAATCAAAGTTGGGGAATCAGAGGCGGGGACTTAGTAATGGGGAAACAGAGGCGGGGAATCAGAGACGGGGAAACAGAGGCGGGGATTCAGATATGGGGAATCAGAGGTGGGGAATCAGAGGCAGGGAATTAGATGTGCGGAATCAGAAATGGGGAATCAGAGGCAGGGAATCAGAATCAGAAGCAGGGAATCAGAGGCCGGGAATCAGAGGCCAGAATCAGATGCCGGGAATAAGAGGTCGGGAATCAGAGGTGGGGAATCAGAGTCCGGGAATCAGAGATGGGGATTCAGAGGCGGGGAATGAGATATGGGGAATCAGAGGCGGGGAATCAGAGGCGGGGAAACAGTGGCGAGGAATCAGATATGGGGAATCAGAGGTGGCGAATCAAAGGCGGTGAATCAGAGATGGGGAATCAGAGCTGGGGAATCAGAGGCAGGGGATCAAACACGGGGAATCAGAGGCGGGGAATCACAGCTGGGGAATCAGAGGTGGGGAATCAGAGTTGGGGAATCAGAGGCGGGGAATCAGAGCTGGGGAATCAGAAGTGGGGAATCAGAGTCGGGGAATCAGAGGCAGGGAATCGGATGTGCGGAATCAGAGATGGGGAATCAGAGGTGGGGAATCAGTGGCGGTGAATCTGAGATGGGGAATCAGAGGCGGGGAATCAGAGGCAGGTTTTCAGACACGGGGATTCAGAGGCTGGGAATCAGACGGGGGGAATCAAAGGCGGGGAATGAAGCTGGGGAATCAGAGGCAGGGAATCAGAGTTGGGGATTCAGAGGCGGGGAATCAGATATGGGGAAACAGAGGCGGGGAATCAGAGGCGGGCAAACAGAGGCGGGGAATTAGATATGGGGAATCAGTGGTGGGGAATCAGAGGTGGTGAATCAGAGATGGGGAATCACAGGCGGGGAATCAGAGGCAGGGAATAGAACGCGGGGAATCAGAGGCAGGGAATCAGAGCTGGGGAATAAGAGGCGGGGAATCATAGTTGGGAATCAGAGGCGGGGAATCAGATATGGGGAAACAGAGGCGGGGAATCAGGGGCGGGGAAACAGAGGTGGGGAATCAGATATGGGGAATCGGATGTGGGGAATCAGAGGCGGGGAATCAGAGCTGTGGAATCAGAGGCGGGGAATCAGAGTTGGGGCATCAGAGGTGGGGAATTAGATATGGGGAAACAGAGGCGGGGAATCAGAGGCGTGGAAACAGAGGCGGGGAATCAGATATGGGGAATCAGAGGTGGGGAATCAGAGGCAGGTAATCAGATGTGCGGAATCAGAGATGGGGAATCAGAGGCAGGGAATCAGAATCAGAAGCGGGGAGTCAGAGGACGGGAATCAGAGGCCTGGAATCAGATGCTGGGAATAAGAGGCCGGGAATCAGAGGTGGGGAATCAGAGTCCGGGAATCAGAGATGGGGAGTCAGAGGCGGGGAATGAGATATGGAGAATCAGAGGCGGGGAATCAGAGGCGGGGAAACAGAGGTGGGGAATCAGATATGGGGAATCAGAGGTGGCGAATCAAAGGCGGTGAATCAGAGATGGGGAATCAGAGGCGGGGAATCAGAGGCAGGGAATCAAACACGGGGAATCAGAGGCGGGGAATCAGAGCTGGGGAATCAGAGGCTGGGAATCAAAGTTGGGGATCCAGAGGCGGGGAATGAGATATGGGGAATCAGAGGCCGGGAATCAGAGGTGGGGAATCAGAGTCCGGGAATCAGAGATGGGGAGTCAGAGGCGGGGAATGAGATATGGGGAATCAGAGGTGGCGAATCAAAGGCGGTGAATCAGAGATGGGGAATCAGAGGCGGTGTATCAGAGGCACGGAATCAAACACGGGGAATCAGAGGCGGGGAATCAGAGCTGGGGAATCAGAGGCTGAGAATCAAAGTTGGGGAATCAGAGTCAGGGAATCAGATATGGGGAAACAGGGGCGGGGAATCAAACACGGGGAATCAGAGGTGGGGAATCAGATGTTGGGAATCAGATGCAGGGAATCAGAGGCGGGGAATCAGAGGCGGGGAATCAGAGGCAGGGAATCAGATGTGCGGAATCAGAGGTGGGGAATCAGATGTTGGGAATCAGATGCATGGAATCAGAGACGGGGAAACAGAGGCGGGGATTCAGATATGGGGAATCAGAGGTGGGGAATCAGAGGCAGGGAATTAGATGTGCGGAATCAGAAATGGGGAATCAGAGGCAGGGAATCAGAATCAGAAGCAGGGAATCAGAGGCCGGGAATCAGAGGCCGGAATCAGATGCCGGGAATAAGAGGTCGGGAATCAGAGGTGGGGAATCAGAGTCCGGGAATCAGAGATGGGGAATCAGAGGCGGGGAATGAGATATGGGGAATCAGAGGCGGGGAATCAGAGGCGGGGAAACAGTGGCGAGGAATCAGATATGGGGAATCAGAGGTGGCGAATCAAAGGCGGTGAATCAGAGATGGGGAATCAGAGCTGGGGAATCAGAGGCAGGGGATCAAACACGGGGAATCAGAGGCGGGGAATCAGAGCTGGGGAATCAGAGGCGGGGAATCAGAGTTGGGGAATCAGAGGCGGGGAATCAGAGCTGGGGAATCAGAGGTGGGGAATCAGAGTCGGGGAATCAGAGGCAGGGAATCGGATGTGCGGAATCAGAGATGGGGAATCAGAGGTGGGGAATCTGAGGCGGTGAATCTGAGATGGGGAATCAGAGGCGGGGAATGATAGGCAGGTTATCAGACACGGGGATTCAGAGGCTGGGAATCAGACGGGGGGAATCAAAGGCGGGGAATGAAGCTGGGGAATCAGAGGCAGGAAATCAGAGGCAGGGAATCAAACACGGGGAATCAGAGCTGGGGAATCAGAGGCGGGGAATTAGAGTTGGGGAATCAGAGGAGGGGAATAAGAGGAGGGGAAACAGAGGCGGGGAATCAGATATGGGGAATCAGAGGTGGGGAATCAGAGGTTGGGAATCAGAGGCAGGGAATCAGAAGCGGGGAATCAGAGGCAGGGAATCAGATGTGCGGAATCGGAGATGGGTAATCAGAGGTAGGGAATCAGAGGTGGGGAATCAGAGGCGGGGAATAAGAGGCCGGGAATCAGATATGGGGAAACAGAGGTGGGGAATCAGAGGCGGGGAAACAGAGGCGGGGAATCAGATATGGGGAATCAGAGGTGGGGAATCAGAGGTTGGGAATCAGAGGCAGGGAATCAGAGGCTTGGAATCAGATGCAGGGAATCAGATGCGGGGAATCAGAGGCGGGGAATCAGAGCTGGGGAATCAGAGGTGGGGAATCAGAGTTGGGGAATCAGAGGCGGGGACTTAGATATTGGGAAACAAAGGCGGGGAATCAGAGGCGGGGAAACAGAGGCGGGGAGTCAGATATGGGGAATCAGAGGTGGGGAATCAGAGGCAGGGAATCAGATGTGCGGAATCAGAGATGGGGAATCAGAGGCAGGGAATCAGAATCAGAAGCAGGGAATCAGAGGCCGGGAATCAGAGGCCGGAATCAGATGCCGGGAATAAGAGGCCGGGAATCAGAGGTGGGGAATCAGAGTCCGGGAATCAGAGATGGGGATTCAGAGGCGGGGAATGAGATATGGGGAATCAGAGGCGGGGAATCAGAGGCGGGGAAACAGATGCGGGGAATCAGATATGGGGAATCAGAGGTGGCGAATCAAAGGCGGTGAATCAGAGATGGGGAATCAGATGCCGGGAATCAGAGGCAGGGAATCAAACACGGGGAATCAGAGGCGGGGAATCAGAGTTGGGGAATCAGAGGCGGGGAAGCAGAGGCAGGGAATCAGACGCGGGGATTCAGAGGCGGGGAATCATAGTTGGGAATCAGAGGCGGATAATCAGATATGGGGAAACAGAGGCGGGGAATCAGGGGCGGGGAAACAGAGGCGGGGAATCAGATATGGGGAATCGGATGCAGGGAATCAGAGGCGGGGAATCAGAGCTGGGGAATCAGAGGCGGGGAATCAGAGTTGGGGCATCAGAGGTGGGGAATTAGATATGGGGAAACAGAGGCGGGGAATCAGAGGCATGGAAACAGAGGCGGGGAATCAGATATGGGGAATCAGAGGTGGGGAATCAGAGGCAGGTAATCAGATGTGCGGAATCAGAGATGGGGAATCAGAGGCAGGGAATCAGAATCAAAAGCGGGGAGTCAGAGGCCGGGAATCAGAGGCATGGAATCAGATGCTGGGAATAAGAGGCCGGGAATCAGAGGTGGGGAATCAGAGTCCGGGAATCAGAGATGGGGAGTCAGAGGCGGGGAATGAGATATGGAGAATCAGAGGCGGGGAATCAGAGGCGGGGAAACAGAGGTGGGGAATCAGATATGGGGAATCAGAGGCGGGGAATTAGAGTTGGGGAATCAGAGGCGGGGAATCAGTGGCGGGGAAACAGAGGCGGGGAATCAAACACGGGGAATCAGAGGTGGGGAATCAGAGGTTGGAAATCAGAGGCAGGGAATCA
The DNA here is from genome assembly GCF_036971445.1 of Narcine bancroftii. Lineage (NCBI taxonomy): Eukaryota > Metazoa > Chordata > Chondrichthyes > Torpediniformes > Narcinidae > Narcine > Narcine bancroftii. Next base: position 60,312 of record NW_027212005.1, read on the forward strand.
GCGGCGGGGAATCAGAGGCGGGGAATCAGAGGCAGGGAATCAGATGTGCGGATTCGGAGATGGGGAATCAGAGGCAGGGAATCAGAGGCAGGGAATCAGAGGCTTGGAATCAGATGCAGGGAATCAGATGCGGGGAATCAGAGGCGGGGAATCAGAGCTGGGGAATCAGACTCTGTGAATCAAAGTTGGGGAATCAGAGGCAGGGAATCAGATATGGGGAAACAGGGGCGGGGAATCAGAGGCAGGGAATCAGAGGCGGGGAATCAGAGGCAGGAAATCAGAGGCCGGGAATCAGATATGGGGAAACAGAAGTGGGGAATCAGAGGCGGGGAAACAGAGGCTGGGAATCAGGTATGGGGAATCAGAGGCGGGGAATCAGAGGCGGGGAATGAGAGGCAGGGAATCAGATGTGCGGAATCGGAGATGGTGAATCAGTGGCAGGGAATCAGAGGCGGGGAATCAGAGGCAGGGAATCAGAGGCCGGGAATCAGATATGGGGAAACAGAAGCGGGGAATCAGAGGCGGGGAAACAGAGGCTGGGAATCAGGTATGGGGAATCAGAGGTGGGGAATCAGAGGCGGGGAATCAGAGCTGGGGAATCAGAGGTGGGGAATCAAAGTTGGGGAATCAGAGGCGTGGACTTAGATATGGGGAAACAGAGGCGGGGAATCAGAGACGGGGAAACAGAGGCGGGGATTCAGATATGGGGAATCAGAGGTGGGGAATCAGAGGCAGGGAATTAGATGTGCGGAATCAGAAATGGGGAATCAGAGGCAGGGAATCAGAATCAGAAGCAGGGAATCAGAGGCCGGGAATCAGAGGCCGGAATCAGATGCCGGGAATAAGAGGTCGGGAATCAGAGGTGGGGAATCAGAGTCCGGGAATCAGAGATGGGGAATCAGAGGCGGGGAATGAGATATAGGGAATCAGAGGCGGGGAATCAGAGGCGGGGAAACAGTGGCGAGGAATCAGATATGGGGAATCAGAGGTGGCGAATCAAAGGCGGTGAATCAGAGATGGGGAATCAGAGCTGGGGAATCAGAGGCAGGGGATCAAACACGGGGAATCAGAGGCGGGGAATCAAAGCTGGGGAATCAGAGGCGGGGAATCAGAGCTGGGGAATCAGAGGCGGGGAATCAGAGCTGGGGAATCAGAGGTGGGGAATCAGAGTCGGGGAATCAGAGGCAGGGAATCGGATGTGCGGAATCAGAGATGGGGAATCAGAGGTGGGGAATCAGAGGCGGTGAATCTGAGATGGGGAATCAGAGGCGGGGAATCAGAGGCAGGTTATCAGACACGGGGATTCAGAGGCTGGGAATCAGACGGGGGGAATCAAAGGCGGGGAATGAAGCTGGGGAATCAGAGGCAGGGAATCAGAGGCAGGGAATCAAACACGGGGAATCAGAGCTGGGGAATCAGAGGCGGGGAATTAGAGTTGGGGAATCAGAGGAGGGGAATAAGAGGAGGGGAAACAGAGGCGGGGAATCAGATATGGGGAATCAGAGGTGGGGAATCAGAGGTTGGGAATCAGAGGCAGGGAATCAGAGGCGGGGAATCAGAGGCAGGGAATCAAATGTGCGGAATCGGAGATGGGTAATCAGAGGTAGGGAATCAGAGGTGGGGAATCAGAGGCGGGGAATAAGAGGCCGGGAATCAGATATGGGGAAACAGAGGTGGGGAATCAGAGGCGGGGAAACAGAGGCGGGGAATCAGATATGGGGAATCAGAGGTGGGGAATCAGAGGTTGGGAATCAGAGGCAGGGAATCAGAGGCTTGGAATCAGATGCAGGGAATCAGATGCGGGGAATCAGAGGCGGGGAATCAGAGCTGGGGAATCAGAGGTGGGGAATCAGAGTTGGGGAATCAGAGGCGGGGACTTAGATATTGGGAAACAAAGGCGGGGAATCAGAGGCGGGGAAACAGAGGCGGGGAGTCAGATATGGGGAATCAGAGGTGGGGAATCAGAGGCAGGGAATCAGATGTGCGGAATCAGAGATGGGGAATCAGAGGCAGGGAATCAGAATCAGAAGCAGGGAATCAGAGGCCGGGAATCAGAGGCCGGAATCAGATGCCGGGAATAAGAGGCCGGGAATCAGAGGTGGGGAATCAGAGTCCGGGAATCAGAGATGGGGATTCAGAGGCGGGGAATGAGATATGGGGAATCAGAGGCGGGGAATCAGAGGCGGGGAAACAGATGCGGGGAATCAGATATGGGGAATCAGAGGTGGCGAATCAAAGGCGGTGAATCAGAGATGGGGAATCAGAGGCCGGGAATCAGAGGCAGGGAATCAAACACGGGGAATCAGAGGCGGGGAATCAGAGTTGGGGAATCAGAGGCGGGGAAGCAGAGGCAGGGAATCAGACGCGGGGATTCAGAGGCGGGGAATCATAGTTGGGAATCAGAGGCGGATAATCAGATATGGGGAAACAGAGGCGGGGAATCAGGGGCGGGGAAACAGAGGCGGGGAATCAGATATGGGGAATCGGATGCAGGGAATCAGAGGCGGGGAATCAGAGCTGGGGAATCAGAGGCGGGGAATCAGAGTTGGGGCATCAGAGGTGGGGAATTAGAGATGGGGAAACAGAGGCGGGGAATCAGATGCGTGGAAACAGAGGCGGGGAATCAGATATGGGGAATCAGAGGTGGGGAATCAGAGGCAGGTAATCACATGTGCGGAATCAGAGATGGGGAATCAGAGGCAGGGAATCAGAATCAAAAGCGGGGAGTCAGAGGCCGGGAATCAGAGGCCTGGAATCAGATGCTGGGAATAAGAGGCCGGGAATCAGAGGTGGGGAATCAGAGTCCGGGAATCAGAGATGGGGAGTCAGAGGCGGGGAATGAGATAAGGAGAATCAGAGGCGGGGAATCAGAGGCGGGGAAACAGAGGTGGGGAATCAGATATGGGGAATCAGAGGTGGCGAATCAAAGGCGGTGAATCAGAGATGGGGAATCAGAGGCGGGGAATCAGAGGCAGGGAATCAAACACGGGGAATCAGAGGCGGGGAATCAGAGCTGGGGAATCAGAGGCTTGGAATCAAAGTTGGGGAATCAGAGTCAGGGAATCAGATATGGGGAAACAGGGGCGGGGAATCAGAGGCAGGGAAACAGAGGTGGGGAATCAGATATGGGGAATCAGAGGCGGGGAATCAGAGATGGGGAATCAGAGGCGGGGAATGAGATATGGGGAATCAGAGGCGGGGAATCAGAGGCGGGGAAACAGTGGCGAGGAATCAGATATGGGGAATCAGAGGTGGCGAATCAAAGGCGGTGAATCAGAGATGGGGAATCAGAGCTGGGGAATCAGAGGCAGGGGATCAAACACGGGGAATCAGAGGCGGGGAATCAAAGCTGGGGAATCAGAGGCGGGGAATCAGAGCTGGGGAATCAGAGGCGGGGAATCAGAGCTGGGGAATCAGAGGTGGGGAATCAGAGTCGGGGAATCAGAGGCAGGGAATCGGATGTGCGGAATCAGAGATGGGGAATCAGAGGTGGGGAATCAGAGGCGGTGAATCTGAGATGGGGAATCAGAGGCGGGGAATCAGAGGCAGGTTATCAGACACGGGGATTCAGAGGCTGGGAATCAGACGGGGGGAATCAAAGGCGGGGAATGAAGCTGGGGAATCAGAGGCAGGGAATCAGAGGCAGGGAATCAAACACGGGGAATCAGAGCTGGGGAATCAGAGGCGGGGAATTAGAGTTGGGGAATCAGAGGAGGGGAATAAGAGGAGGGGAAACAGAGGCGGGGAATCAGATATGGGGAATCAGAGGTGGGGAATCAGAGGTTGGGAATCAGAGGCAGGGAATCAGAGGCGGGGAATCAGAGGCAGGGAATCAAATGTGCGGAATCGGAGATGGGTAATCAGAGGTAGGGAATCAGAGGTGGGGAATCAGAGGCGGGGAATAAGAGGCCGGGAATCAGATATGGGGAAACAGAGGTGGGGAATCAGAGGCGGGGAAACAGAGGCGGGGAATCAGATATGGGGAATCAGAGGTGGGGAATCAGAGGTTGGGAATCAGAGGCAGGGAATCAGAGGCTTGGAATCAGATGCAGGGAATCAGATGCGGGGAATCAGAGGCGGGGAATCAGAGCTGGGGAATCAGAGGTGGGGAATCAGAGTTGGGGAATCAGAGGCGGGGACTTAGATATTGGGAAACAAAGGCGGGGAATCAGAGGCGGGGAAACAGAGGCGTGGAGTCAGATATGGGGAATCAGAGGTGGGGAATCAGAGGCAGGGAATCAGATGTGCGGAATCAGAGATGGGGAATCAGAGGCAGGGAATCAGAATCAGAAGCAGGGAATCAGAGGCCGGGAATCAGAGGCCGGAATCAGATGCCGGGAATAAGAGGCCGGGAATCAGAGGTGGGGAATCAGAGTCCGGGAATCAGAGATGGGGATTCAGAGGCGGGGAATGAGATATGGGGAATCAGAGGCGGGGAATCAGAGGCGGGGAAACAGATGCGGGGAATCAGATATGGGGAATCAAAGGTGGCGAATCAAAGGCGGTGAATCAGAGATGGGGAATCAGAGGCCGGGAATCAGAGGCAGGGAATCAAACACGGGGAATCAGAGGCGGGGAATCAGAGTTGGGGAATCAGAGGCGGGGAAGCAGAGGCAGGGAATCAGACGCGGGGATTCAGAGGCGGGGAATCATAGTTGGGAATCAGAGGCGGATAATCAGATATGGGGAAACAGAGGCGGGGAATCAGGGGCGGGGAAACAGAGGCGGGGAATCAGATATGGGGAATCGGATGCAGGGAATCAGAGGCGGGGAATCAGAGCTGGGGAATCAGAGGCGGGGAATCAGAGTTGGGGCATCAGAGGTGGGGAATTAGAGATGGGGTAACAGAGGCGGGGAATCAGAGGCGTGGAAACAGAGGCGGGGAATCAGATATGGGGAATCAGAGGTGGGGAATCAGAGGCAGGTAATCAGATGTGCGGAATCAGAGATGGGGAATCAGAGGCAGGGAATCAGAATCAAAAGCGGGGAGTCAGAGGCCGGGAATCAGAGGCCTGGAATCAGATGCTGGGAATAAGAGGCCGGGAATCAGAGGTGGGGAATCAGAGTCCGGGAATCAGAGATGGGGAGTCAGAGGCGGGGAATGAGATAAGGAGAATCAGAGGCGGGGAATCAGAGGCGGGGAAACAGAGGTGGGGAATCAGATATGGGGAATCAGAGGTGGCGAATCAAAGGCGGTGAATCAGAGATGGGGAATCAGAGGCGGGGAATCAGAGGCAGGGAATCAAACACGGGGAATCAGAGGCGGGGAATCAGAGCTGGGGAATCAGAGGCTGGGAATCAAAGTTGGGGAATCAGAGTCAGGGAATCAGATATGGGGAAACAGGGGCGGGGAATCAGAGGCAGGGAAACAGAGGTGGGGAATCAGATATGGGGAATCAGAGGCGGGGAATTAGAGTTGGGGAATCAGAGGCGGGGAATCAGTGGCGGGGAAACAGAGGCGGGGAATCAAACACGGGGAATCAGAGGTGGGGAATCAGAGGTTGGAAATCAGAGGCAGGGAATCAGCGGCGGGGAATCAGAGGCGGGGAATCTGAGGCAGGGAATCAGATGTGCGGAATCGGAGATGGGGAATCAGAGGCAGGGATTCAGAGGCAGGGAATCAGAGGCTTGGAATCAGATGCAGGGAATCAGATGAGGGGAATCAGAGGCGGGGAATCAGAGCTGGGGAATCAGAGTCTGGGAATCAAAGTTGGGGAATCAGAGGCAGGGAATCAGATATGGGGAAACAGGGGCGGGGAATCAGAGGCGGGGAAACAGAGGCGGGGAATCAGATATGGGAAATCAGAGGCGGGGAATTATGGTTGGGGAATCAGAGGCGGGGAATGAGAGGCGGGGAAACAGAGGCGGGGAATCAAACACGGGGAATCAGAGGTGGGGAATCAGAGGTTGGGAATCAGAGGCAGGGAATCAGAGGCGGGGAATCAGAGGCGGGGAATGAGAGGCAGGGAATCAGATGTGCGGAATCGGAGATGGGGAATCAGAGGCAGGGAATCAGAGGCGGTGAATCAGAGGCAGGAAATCAGAGGCCGGGAATCAGATATGGGGAAACAGAAGTGGGGAATCAGAGGCGGGGAAACAGAGGCTGGGAATCAGGTATGGGGAATCAGAGGTGGGGAATCAGAGGCGGGGAATCAGAGCTGGGGAATCAGAGGTGGGGAATCAAAGTTGGGAAATCAGAGGCGGGGACTTAGATATGGGGAAACAGAGTCGGGGAATCAGAGACGGGGAAACAGAGGCGGGGATTCAGATATGGGGAATCAGAGGTGGGGAATCAGAGGCAGGGAATTAGATGTGCGGAATCAGAAATGGGGAATCAGAGGCAGGGAATCAGAATCAGAAGCAGGGAATCAGAGGCCGGGAATCAGAGGCCGGAATCAGATGCCGGGAATAAGAGGTCGGGAATCAGAGGTGGGGAATCAGAGTCCGGGAATCAGAGATGGGGAATCAGAGGCGGGGAATGAGATATGGGGAATCAGAGGCGCGGAATCAGAGGCGGGGAAACAGTGGCGAGGAATCAGATATGGGGAATCAGAGGTGGCGAATCAAAGGCGGTGAATCAGAGATGGGGAATCAGAGCTGGGGAATCAGAGGCAGGGGATCAAACACGGGGAATCAGAGGCGGGGAATCAGAGCTGGGGAATCAGAGGCGGGGAATCAGAGTTGGGGAATCAGAGGCGGGGAATCAGAGCTGGGGAATCAGAGGTGGGGAATCAGAGTCGGGGAATCAGAGGCAGGGAATCGGATGTGCGGAATCAGAGATGGGGAATCAGAGGTGGGGAATCAGAGGCGGTGTATCTGAGATGGGGAATCAGAGGCGGGGAATCAGAGGCAGGTTATCAGACACGGGGATTCAGAGGCTGGGAATCAGACGGGGGGAATCAAAGGCGGGGAATGAAGCTGGGGAATCAGAGGCAGGGAATCAGAGTTGGGGATTCAGAGGCGGGGAATCAGATATGGGGAAACAGAGGCGGGGAATCAGAGGCGGGCAAACAGAGGCGGGGAATTAGATATGGGGAATCAGTGGTGGGGAATCAGAGGCAGGGAATAGAACGCGGGGAATCAGAGGCGGGGAATCAGATATGGGGAAACAGAGGCGGGGAATCAGGGGCGGGGAAACAAAGGCGGGGAATCAGATATTGGGAATCGGATGTGGAGAATCAGAGGCGGGGAATCAGAGCTGGGGAATCAGAGGCGGGGAATCAGAGTTGGGGCATCAGAGGTGGGGAATTAGATATGGGGAAACAGAGGCGGGGAATCAGATGTGCGGAATCAGAGGCGGGGAATCAGAGGCAGGGAATCAGAATCAGAAGCGGGGAGTCAGAGGCCGGGAATCAGAGGCCTGGAATCAGATGCTGGGAATAAGAGGCCGGGAATCAGAGGTGGGGAATCAGAGTACGGGAATCAGAGATGGGGAGTCAGAGGCGGGGAATGAGATATGGAGTATCAGAGGCGGGGAATCAGAGGCGGGGAAACAGAGGTGGGGAATCAGATATGGGGAATCAGAGGTGGCGAATCAAAGGCGGTGAATCAGAGATGGGGAATCAGAGGCGGGGAATCAGAGGCAGGGAATCAAACACAGGGAATCAGAGGCGGGGAATCAGAGCTGGGGAATCAGAGGCTGGGAATCAAAGTTGGGGAATCAGAGGCAGGGAATCAGATATGGGGAAACAGGGGCGGGGAATCAGAGGCGGGGAATCATAGGCAGGGAATCAGATATGGGGAATCAGAGGCGGGGAATTAGAGTTGGGGAATCAGAGGCGGGGAATCAGAGGCGGGGAAACAGAGGCGGGGAATCAAACACGGGGAATCAGAGGTGGGGAATCAGAGGTTGGGAATCAGAGGCAGGGAATCAGAGGCGGGGAATCAGAGGCGGGGAATCAGAGGCAGGGAATCAGATGTGCGGAATCGGAGATGAGGAATCAGAGGCAGGGAATCAGAGGCGGGGAATCAGATGCGGGGAATCAGAGGCCGGGAATCAGATATGGGGAAACAGAGGCGGGGAATCAGAGGCGGGGAAACAGAGGCTGGGAATCAGATATGGGGAATCAGAGGCAGGGAATCAAAGGCTTGGAATCAGATGCAGGGAATCAGATGCGGGGAATCAGAGGCGGGGAATGAGAGCTGGGGAATCAGAAGCTGGGAATCAAAGTTGGGGAATCAGAGGCAGGGAATCAGATATGGGGAAACAGGGGCGGGGAATCAGAGGCGGGGAAACAGAGGCGGGGAATCAGATATGGGGAATCAGAGGCGGGGAATTAGAGTTGGGGAATCAGAGGCGGGGAATCAGAGGCGGGGATACAGAGGCGGGGAATCAAACACGGGGAATCAGAGGTGGGGAATCAGAGGTTGGGAATCAGAGGCAGGGAATCAGAGGCGGGGAATCAGAGGCGGGGAATCAGAGGCAGCGAATCAGATGTGCGGAATCGGAGATGGGGAATCAGAGGCAGGGAATCAGAGGCGGGGAATCAGAGGCGGGGAACCAGAGGCCGGGAATCAGATATGGGGAAACAGAGGCGGGGAATCAGAGGCGGGGAAACAGATGCTGGGAATCAGATATGGGGAATCAGAGGTGGGGACTCAGAGGTTGGGAATCAGAGGCAGGGAATCAGAGGCTTGGAATCAGATGCAGGGAATCAGATGCAGGGAATCAGAGGCGGGGAATCAGAGCTGGGGAATCAGAGGTGGGGAATTAGTGTTGGGGAATCAGAGGCGGGGACTTAGATATTGGGAAACAGAGGCGGGGAATCAGAGGCGGGGAAACATAGGCGGGGAATCAAACACGGGGAATCAGAGGTCGGGAATCAGAGGTTGGAAATCAGAGGCAGGGAATCAGAGGCGGGGAATCAGCGGAGGGGAATCAGAGGCAGGGAATCAGATGTGCGGAATCGGAGATGGGGAATCAGAGGCAGGGAATCAGAGGCGGGGAATCAGAGGCGGGGAATCAGAGGCCGGGAATCAGATATGGGGAAACAGAGGCGGGGAATAAGAGGCGGGGAAACAGAGGCTGGGAATCAGATATGGGGAATCAGAGGTGGGGAATCAGAGGTTGGGAATCAGAGGCAGGGAATCAGAGGCTTGGAATCAGATGCAGGGAATCAGATGCGGGGAATCAGAGGCGGGGAATCAGAGCTGGGGAATCAGAGGCTGGGAATCAAAGTTGGGGAATCAGAGGCATGGAATCAGATATGGGGAAACAGGGGCGGGGAATCAGAGGCGGGGAAACAGAGGCGGGGAATCAGATATGGGGAATCAGAGGCGGGGAATTAGAGTTGGGGAATCAGAGGCGGGGAATCAGAGGCGGGGAAACAGAGGCGGGGAATCAAACACTGGGAATCAGAGGTGGGGAATCAGAGGTTGGGAATCAGAGGCAGGGAATCAGAGGCGGGGAATCAGAGGCGGGGAATGAGAGGCAGGGAATCAGATGTGCGGAATCGGAGATGGGGAATCAGAGGCAGGGATTCAGAGGCGGGGAATCAGAGGCGGGGAATCAGAGGCGGGGAAACAGAGGCTGGGAATCAGATATGGGGAATCAGAGGTGGGGAATCAGAGGCGGGGAATCAGAGCTGGGGAATCAGAGGTGGGGAATCAAATTTGGGGAATCAGAGGCGGGGACTTAGATATGGGGAAACAGAGGCGGGGAATCAGAGACGGGGAAACAGAGGCGGGGATTCAGATATGGGGAATCAGAGGTGGGGAATCAGAGGCAGGGAATTAGATGTGCGGAATCAGAAATGGGGAATCAGAGGCAGGGAATCAGAATCAGAAGCAGGGAATCAGAGGCCGGGAATCACAGGCCGGAATCAGATGCCGGGAATAAGAGGTCGGGAATCAGAGGTGGGGAATCAGAGTCCGGGAATCAGAGATGGGGAATCAGAGGCGGGGAATGAGATATGGGGAATCAGAGGCGGGGAATCAGAGGCGGGGAAACATTGGCGAGGAATCAGATATGGGGAATCAGAGGTGGCGAATCAAATGCGGTGAATCAGAGATGGGGAATCAGAGCTGGGGAATCAGAGGCAGGGGATCAAACACGGGGAATCAGAGGCGGGGAATCAGAGCTGGGGAATCAGAGGCGGGGAATCAGAGTTGGGGAATCAGAGGCGGGGAATCAGAGCTGGGGAATCAGAGGTGGGGAATCAGAGTCGGGGAATCAGAGGCAGGGAATCGGATGTGCGGAATCAGAGATGGGGAATCAGAGGTGGGGAATCAGAGGTGGTGAATCTGAGATGGGGAATCAGAGGCGGGGAATCAGAGGCAGGTTATCAGACACGGGGATTCAGAGGCTGGGAATCGGACGGGGGGAATCAAAGGCGGGGAATGAAGCTGGGGAATCAGAGGCAGGGAATCAGAGTTGGGAATTCAGAGGCGGGGAATCAGATATGGGGAAACAGAGGCGGGGAATCAGAGGCGGGCAAACAGAGGCGGGGAATTAGATATGGGGAATCAGTGGTGGGGAATCAGAGGTGGTGAATCAGAGATGGGGAATCACAGGCGGGGAATCAGAGGCAGGGAATAGAACGCGGGGAATCAGAGGCAGGGAATCAGAGCTGGGGAATAAGAGGTGGGGAATCATAGTTGGGAATCAGAGGCGGGGAATCAGATATGGGGAAACAGAGGCGGGGAATCAGGGGCGGGGAAACAGAGGCGGGGAATCAGATATGGGGAATCGGAAGTGGGGAATCAGAGGCGGGGAATCAGAGCTGTGGCATCAGAGGCGGGGAATCAGAGTTGGGGCATCAGAGGTGGGGAATTAGATATGGGGAAACAGAGGCGGGGAATCAGAGGCGTGGAAACCGAGGCGGGGAATCAGATATGGGGAATCAGAGGTGGGGAATCAGAGGCAGGTAATCAGATGTGCGGAATCAGAGATGGGGAATCAGAGTCAGGGAATCAGAATCAGAAGCGGGGAGTCAGAGGCCGGGAATCAGAGGCCTGGAATCAGATGCTGGGAATAAGAGGCCGGGAATCAGAGGTGGGGTATCAGAGTCCGGGAATCAGAGATGGGGAGTCAGAGGCGGGGAATGAGATATGGAGAATCAGAGGCGGGGAATCAGAGGCGGGGAAACAGAGGTGGGGAATCAGATATGGGGAATCAGAGGTGGCGAATCAAAGGCGGTGAATCAGAGATGGGGAATCAGAGGCGGGGAATCAGAGGCAGGGAATCAAACACGGGGAATCAGAGGCGGGGAATCAGAGCTGGGGAATCAGAGGCTGGGAATCAAAGTTGGGGAATCAGAGGCAGGGAATCAGATATGGGGAAACAGGGGCGGGGAATCAGAGGCGGGGAAACAGAGGCTGGGAATCAGATATGGGGAATCAGAGGTGGGGAATCAGAGGCGGGGAATCAGAGCTGGGGAATCAGAGGTGGGGAATCAAAGTTGGGGAATCAGAGGCGGGGACTTAGATATGGGGAAACAGAGGCGGGGAATCAGAGACGGGGAAACAGAGGCGGGGATTCAGATATGGGGAATCAGAGGTGGGGAATCAGAGGCAGGGATTCAGACACGGGGATTCAGAGGCTGGGAATCAGACGGGGGGAATCAAAGGCGGGGAATGAAGCTGGGGAATCAGAGGCAGGGAATCAGAGTTGGGGATTCAGAGGCGGGGAATCAGATATGGGGAAACAGAGGCGGGGAATCAGAGGCGGGCAAACAGAGGCGGGGAATTAGATATGGGGAATCAGTGGTGGGGAATCAGAGGTGGTGAATCAGAGATGGGGAATCACAGGCGGGGAATCAGAGGCAGGGAATAGAACGCGGGGAATCAGAGGCGGGGAATCAGATATGGGGAAACAGAGGCGGGGAATCAGGGGCGGGGAAACAAAGGCGGGGAATCAGATATTGGGAATCGGATGTGGAGAATCAGAGGCGGGGAATCAGAGCTGGGGAATCAGAGGCGGGGAATCAGAGTTGGGGCATCAGAGGTGGGGAATTAGATATGGGGAAACAGAGGCGGGGAATCAGATGTGCGGAATCAGAGGCGGGGAATCAGAGGCAGGGAATCAGAATCAGAAGCGGGGAGTCAGAGGCCGGGAATCAGAGGCCTGGAATCAGATGCTGGGAATAAGAGGCCGGGAATCAGAGGTGGGGAATCAGAGTACGGGAATCAGAGATGGGGAGTCAGAGGCGGGGAATGAGATATGGAGTATCAGAGGCGGGGAATCAGAGGCGGGGAAACAGAGGTGGGGAATCAGATATGGGGAATCAGAGGTGGCGAATCAAAGGCGGTGAATCAGAGATGGGGAATCAGAGGCGGGGAATCAGAGGCAGGGAATCAAACACAGGGAATCAGAGGCGGGGAATCAGAGCTGGGGAATCAGAGGCTGGGAATCAAAGTTGGGGAATCAGAGGCAGGGAATCAGATATGGGGAAACAGGGGCGGGGAATCAGAGGCGGGGAATCATAGGCAGGGAATCAGATATGGGGAATCAGAGGCGGGGAATTAGAGTTGGGGAATCAGAGGCGGGGAATCAGAGGCGGGGAAACAGAGGCGGGGAATCAAACACGGGGAATCAGAGGTGGGGAATCAGAGGTTGGGAATCAGAGGCAGGGAATCAGAGGCGGGGAATCAGAGGCGGGGAATCAGAGGCAGGGAATCAGATGTGCGGAATCGGAGATGAGGAATCAGAGGCAGGGAATCAGAGGCGGGGAATCAGATGCGGGGAATCAGAGGCCGGGAATCAGATATGGGGAAACAGAGGCGGGGAATCAGAGGCGGGGAAACAGAGGCTGGGAATCAGATATGGGGAATCAGAGGCAGGGAATCAGAGGCTTGGAATCAGATGCAGGGAATCAGATGCGGGGAATCAGAGGCGGGGAATGAGAGCTGGGGAATCAGAAGCTGGGAATCAAAGTTGGGGAATCAGAGGCAGGGAATCAGATATGGGGAAACAGGGGCGGGGAATCAGAGGCGGGGAAACAGAGGCGGGGAATCAGATATGGGGAATCAGAGGCGGGGAATTAGAGTTGGGGAATCAGAGGCGGGGAATCAGAGGCGGGGATACAGAGGCGGGGAATCAAACACGGGGAATCAGAGGTGGGGAATCAGAGGTTGGGAATCAGAGGCTGGGAATCAAAGTTGGGGAATCAGAGTCAGGGAATCAGATATGGGGAAACAGGGGCGGGGAATCAGAGGCAGGGAAACAGAGGTGGGGAATCAGATATGGGGAATCAGAGGCGGGGAATTAGAGTTGGGGAATCAGAGGCGGGGAATCAGTGGCGGGGAAACAGAGGCGGGGAATCAAACACGGGGAATCAGAGGTGGGGAATCAGAGGTTGGAAATCAGAGGCAGGGAATCAGCGGCGGGGAATCAGAGGCGGGGAATCTGAGGCAGGGAATCAGATGTGCGGAATCGGAGATGGGGAATCAGAGGCAGGGATTCAGAGGCAGGGAATCAGAGGCTTGGAATCAGATGCAGGGAATCAGATGCGGGGAATCAGAGGCGGGGAATCAGAGCTGGGGAATCAGAGTCTGGGAATCAAAGTTGGGGAATCAGAGGCAGGGAATCAGATATGGGGAAACAGGGGCGGGGAATCAGAGGCGGGGAAACAGAGGCGGGGAATCAGATATGGGAAATCAGAGGCGGGGAATTATGGTTGGGGAATCAGAGGCGGGGAATGAGAGGCGGGGAAACAGAGGCGGGGAATCAAACACGGGGAATCAGAGGTGGGGAATCAGAGGTTGGGAATCAGAGGCAGGGAATCAGAGGCGGGGAATCAGAGGCGGGGAATGAGAGGCAGGGAATCAGATGTGCGGAATCGGAGATGGGGAATCAGAGGCAGGGAATCAGAGGCGGTGAATCAGAGGCAGGAAATCAGAGGCCGGGAATCAGATATGGGGAAACAGAAGTGGGGAATCAGAGGCGGGGAAACAGAGGCTGGGAATCAGGTATGGGGAATCAGAGGTGGGGAATCAGAGGCGGGGAATCAGAGCTGGGGAATCAGAGGTGGGGAATCAAAGTTGGGAAATCAGAGGCGGGGACTTAGATATGGGGAAACAGAGTCGGGGAATCAGAGACGGGGAAACAGAGGCGGGGATTCAGATATGGGGAATCAGAGGTGGGGAATCAGAGGCAGGGAATTAGATGTGCGGAATCAGAAATGGGGAATCAGAGGCAGGGAATCAGAATCAGAAGCAGGGAATCAGAGGCCGGGAATCAGAGGCCGGAATCAGATGCCGGGAATAAGAGGTCGGGAATCAGAGGTGGGGAATCAGAGTCCGGGAATCAGAGATGGGGAATCAGAGGCGGGGAATGAGATATGGGGAATCAGAGGCGCGGAATCAGAGGCGGGGAAACAGTGGCGAGGAATCAGATATGGGGAATCAGAGGTGGCGAATCAAAGGCGGTGAATCAGAGATGGGGAATCAGAGCTGGGGAATCAGAGGCAGGGGATCAAACACGGGGAATCAGAGGCGGGGAATCAGAGCTGGGGAATCAGAGGCGGGGAATCAGAGTTGGGGAATCAGAGGCGGGGAATCAGAGCTGGGGAATCAGAGGTGGGGAATCAGAGTCGGGGAATCAGAGGCAGGGAATCGGATGTGCGGAATCAGAGATGGGGAATCAGAGGTGGGGAATCAGAGGCGGTGTATCTGAGATGGGGAATCAGAGGCGGGGAATCAGAGGCAGGTTATCAGACACGGGGATTCAGAGGCTGGGAATCAGACGGGGGGAATCAAAGGCGGGGAATGAAGCTGGGGAATCAGAGGCAGGGAATCAGAGTTGGGGATTCAGAGGCGGGGAATCAGATATGGGGAAACAGAGGCGGGGAATCAGAGGCGGGCAAACAGAGGCGGGGAATTAGATATGGGGAATCAGTGGTGGGGAATCAGAGGCAGGGAATAGAACGCGGGGAATCAGAGGCGGGGAATCAGATATGGGGAAACAGAGGCGGGGAATCAGGGGCGGGGAAACAAAGGCGGGGAATCAGATATTGGGAATCGGATGTGGAGAATCAGAGGCGGGGAATCAGAGCTGGGGAATCAGAGGCGGGGAATCAGAGTTGGGGCATCAGAGGTGGGGAATTAGATATGGGGAAACAGAGGCGGGGAATCAGATGTGCGGAATCAGAGGCGGGGAATCAGAGGCAGGGAATCAGAATCAGAAGCGGGGAGTCAGAGGCCGGGAATCAGAGGCCTGGAATCAGATGCTGGGAATAAGAGGCCGGGAATCAGAGGTGGGGAATCAGAGTACGGGAATCAGAGATGGGGAGTCAGAGGCGGGGAATGAGATATGGAGTATCAGAGGCGGGGAATCAGAGGCGGGGAAACAGAGGTGGGGAATCAGATATGGGGAATCAGAGGTGGCGAATCAAAGGCGGTGAATCAGAGATGGGGAATCAGAGGCGGGGAATCAGAGGCAGGGAATCAAACACAGGGAATCAGAGGCGGGGAATCAGAGCTGGGGAATCAGAGGCTGGGAATCAAAGTTGGGGAATCAGAGGCAGGGAATCAGATATGGGGAAACAGGGGCGGGGAATCAGAGGCGGGGAATCATAGGCAGGGAATCAGATATGGGGAATCAGAGGCGGGGAATTAGAGTTGGGGAATCAGAGGCGGGGAATCAGAGGCGGGGAAACAGAGGCGGGGAATCAAACACGGGGAATCAGAGGTGGGGAATCAGAGGTTGGGAATCAGAGGCAGGGAATCAGAGGCGGGGAATCAGAGGCGGGGAATCAGAGGCAGGGAATCAGATGTGCGGAATCGGAGATGAGGAATCAGAGGCAGGGAATCAGAGGCGGGGAATCAGATGCGGGGAATCAGAGGCCGGGAATCAGATATGGGGAAACAGAGGCGGGGAATCAGAGGCGGGGAAACAGAGGCTGGGAATCAGATATGGGGAATCAGAGGCAGGGAATCAAAGGCTTGGAATCAGATGCAGGGAATCAGATGCGGGGAATCAGAGGCGGGGAATGAGAGCTGGGGAATCAGAAGCTGGGAATCAAAGTTGGGGAATCAGAGGCAGGGAATCAGATATGGGGAAACAGGGGCGGGGAATCAGAGGCGGGGAAACAGAGGCGGGGAATCAGATATGGGGAATCAGAGGCGGGGAATTAGAGTTGGGGAATCAGAGGCGGGGAATCAGAGGCGGGGATACAGAGGCGGGGAATCAAACACGGGGAATCAGAGGTGGGGAATCAGAGGTTGGGAATCAGAGGCAGGGAATCAGAGGCGGGGAATCAGAGGCGGGGAATCAGAGGCAGCGAATCAGATGTGCGGAATCGGAGATGGGGAATCAGAGGCAGGGAATCAGAGGCGGGGAATCAGAGGCGGGGAACCAGAGGCCGGGAATCAGATATGGGGAAACAGAGGCGGGGAATCAGAGGCGGGGAAACAGATGCTGGGAATCAGATATGGGGAATCAGAGGTGGGGACTCAGAGGTTGGGAATCAGAGGCAGGGAATCAGAGGCTTGGAATCAGATGCAGGGAATCAGATGCAGGGAATCAGAGGCGGGGAATCAGAGCTGGGGAATCAGAGGTGGGGAATTAGTGTTGGGGAATCAGAGGCGGGGACTTAGATATTGGGAAACAGAGGCGGGGAATCAGAGGCGGGGAAACATAGGCGGGGAATCAAACACGGGGAATCAGAGGTCGGGAATCAGAGGTTGGAAATCAGAGGCAGGGAATCAGAGGCGGGGAATCAGCGGAGGGGAATCAGAGGCAGGGAATCAGATGTGCGGAATCGGAGATGGGGAATCAGAGGCAGGGAATCAGAGGCGGGGAATCAGAGGCGGGGAATCAGAGGCCGGGAATCAGATATGGGGAAACAGAGGCGGGGAATAAGAGGCGGGGAAACAGAGGCTGGGAATCAGATATGGGGAATCAGAGGTGGGGAATCAGAGGTTGGGAATCAGAGGCAGGGAATCAGAGGCTTGGAATCAGATGCAGGGAATCAGATGCGGGGAATCAGAGGCGGGGAATCAGAGCTGGGGAATCAGAGGCTGGGAATCAAAGTTGGGGAATCAGAGGCATGGAATCAGATATGGGGAAACAGGGGCGGGGAATCAGAGGCGGGGAAACAGAGGCGGGGAATCAGATATGGGGAATCAGAGGCGGGGAATTAGAGTTGGGGAATCAGAGGCGGGGAATCAGAGGCGGGGAAACAGAGGCGGGGAATCAAACACTGGGAATCAGAGGTGGGGAATCAGAGGTTGGGAATCAGAGGCAGGGAATCAGAGGCGGGGAATCAGAGGCGGGGAATGAGAGGCAGGGAATCAGATGTGCGGAATCGGAGATGGGGAATCAGAGGCAGGGATTCAGAGGCGGGGAATCAGAGGCGGGGAATCAGAGGCGGGGAAACAGAGGCTGGGAATCAGATATGGGGAATCAGAGGTGGGGAATCAGAGGCGGGGAATCAGAGCTGGGGAATCAGAGGTGGGGAATCAAATTTGGGGAATCAGAGGCGGGGACTTAGATATGGGGAAACAGAGGCGGGGAATCAGAGACGGGGAAACAGAGGCGGGGATTCAGATATGGGGAATCAGAGGTGGGGAATCAGAGGCAGGGAATTAGATGTGCGGAATCAGAAATGGGGAATCAGAGGCAGGGAATCAGAATCAGAAGCAGGGAATCAGAGGCCGGGAATCACAGGCCGGAATCAGATGCCGGGAATAAGAGGTCGGGAATCAGAGGTGGGGAATCAGAGTCCGGGAATCAGAGATGGGGAATCAGAGGCGGGGAATGAGATATGGGGAATCAGAGGCGGGGAATCAGAGGCGGGGAAACATTGGCGAGGAATCAGATATGGGGAATCAGAGGTGGCGAATCAAATGCGGTGAATCAGAGATGGGGAATCAGAGCTGGGGAATCAGAGGCAGGGGATCAAACACGGGGAATCAGAGGCGGGGAATCAGAGCTGGGGAATCAGAGGCGGGGAATCAGAGTTGGGGAATCAGAGGCGGGGAATCAGAGCTGGGGAATCAGAGGTGGGGAATCAGAGTCGGGGAATCAGAGGCAGGGAATCGGATGTGCGGAATCAGAGATGGGGAATCAGAGGTGGGGAATCAGAGGTGGTGAATCTGAGATGGGGAATCAGAGGCGGGGAATCAGAGGCAGGTTATCAGACACGGGGATTCAGAGGCTGGGAATCGGACGGGGGGAATCAAAGGCGGGGAATGAAGCTGGGGAATCAGAGGCAGGGAATCAGAGTTGGGAATTCAGAGGCGGGGAATCAGATATGGGGAAACAGAGGCGGGGAATCAGAGGCGGGCAAACAGAGGCGGGGAATTAGATATGGGGAATCAGTGGTGGGGAATCAGAGGTGGTGAATCAGAGATGGGGAATCACAGGCGGGGAATCAGAGGCAGGGAATAGAACGCGGGGAATCAGAGGCAGGGAATCAGAGCTGGGGAATAAGAGGTGGGGAATCATAGTTGGGAATCAGAGGCGGGGAATCAGATATGGGGAAACAGAGGCGGGGAATCAGGGGCGGGGAAACAGAGGCGGGGAATCAGATATGGGGAATCGGAAGTGGGGAATCAGAGGCGGGGAATCAGAGCTGTGGCATCAGAGGCGGGGAATCAGAGTTGGGGCATCAGAGGTGGGGAATTAGATATGGGGAAACAGAGGCGGGGAATCAGAGGCGTGGAAACCGAGGCGGGGAATCAGATATGGGGAATCAGAGGTGGGGAATCAGAGGCAGGTAATCAGATGTGCGGAATCAGAGATGGGGAATCAGAGTCAGGGAATCAGAATCAGAAGCGGGGAGTCAGAGGCCGGGAATCAGAGGCCTGGAATCAGATGCTGGGAATAAGAGGCCGGGAATCAGAGGTGGGGTATCAGAGTCCGGGAATCAGAGATGGGGAGTCAGAGGCGGGGAATGAGATATGGAGAATCAGAGGCGGGGAATCAGAGGCGGGGAAACAGAGGTGGGGAATCAGATATGGGGAATCAGAGGTGGCGAATCAAAGGCGGTGAATCAGAGATGGGGAATCAGAGGCGGGGAATCAGAGGCAGGGAATCAAACACGGGGAATCAGAGGCGGGGAATCAGAGCTGGGGAATCAGAGGCTGGGAATCAAAGTTGGGGAATCAGAGGCAGGGAATCAGATATGGGGAAACAGGGGCGGGGAATCAGAGGCGGGGAAACAGAGGCTGGGAATCAGATATGGGGAATCAGAGGTGGGGAATCAGAGGCGGGGAATCAGAGCTGGGGAATCAGAGGTGGGGAATCAAAGTTGGGGAATCAGAGGCGGGGACTTAGATATGGGGAAACAGAGGCGGGGAATCAGAGACGGGGAAACAGAGGCGGGGATTCAGATATGGGGAATCAGAGGTGGGGAATCAGAGGCAGGGATTCAGACACGGGGATTCAGAGGCTGGGAATCAGACGGGGGGAATCAAAGGCGGGGAATGAAGCTGGGGAATCAGAGGCAGGGAATCAGAGTTGGGGATTCAGAGGCGGGGAATCAGATATGGGGAAACAGAGGCGGGGAATCAGAGGCGGGCAAACAGAGGCGGGGAATTAGATATGGGGAATCAGTGGTGGGGAATCAGAGGTGGTGAATCAGAGATGGGGAATCACAGGCGGGGAATCAGAGGCAGGGAATAGAACGCGGGGAATCAGAGGCGGGGAATCAGATATGGGGAAACAGAGGCGGGGAATCAGGGGCGGGGAAACAAAGGCGGGGAATCAGATATTGGGAATCGGATGTGGAGAATCAGAGGCGGGGAATCAGAGCTGGGGAATCAGAGGCGGGGAATCAGAGTTGGGGCATCAGAGGTGGGGAATTAGATATGGGGAAACAGAGGCGGGGAATCAGATGTGCGGAATCAGAGGCGGGGAATCAGAGGCAGGGAATCAGAATCAGAAGCGGGGAGTCAGAGGCCGGGAATCAGAGGCCTGGAATCAGATGCTGGGAATAAGAGGCCGGGAATCAGAGGTGGGGAATCAGAGTACGGGAATCAGAGATGGGGAGTCAGAGGCGGGGAATGAGATATGGAGTATCAGAGGCGGGGAATCAGAGGCGGGGAAACAGAGGTGTGGAATCAGATATGGGGAATCAGAGGTGGCGAATCAAAGGCGGTGAATCAGAGATGGGGAATCAGAGGCGGGGAATCAGAGGCAGGGAATCAAACACAGGGAATCAGAGGCGGGGAATCAGAGCTGGGGAATCAGAGGCTGGGAATCAAAGTTGGGGAATCAGAGGCAGGGAATCAGATATGGGGAAACAGGGGCGGGGAATCAGAGGCGGGGAATCATAGGCAGGGAATCAGATATGGGGAATCAGAGGCGGGGAATTAGAGTTGGGGAATCAGAGGCGGGGAATCAGAGGCGGGGAAACAGAGGCGGGGAATCAAACACGGGGAATCAGAGGTGGGGAATCAGAGGTTGGGAATCAGAGGCAGGGAATCAGAGGCGGGGAATCAGAGGCGGGGAATCAGAGGCAGGGAATCAGATGTGCGGAATCGGAGATGAGGAATCAGAGGCAGGGAATCAGAGGCGGGGAATCAGATGCGGGGAATCAGAGGCCGGGAATCAGATATGGGGAAACAGAGGCGGGGAATCAGAGGCGGGGAAACAGAGGCTGGGAATCAGATATGGGGAATCAGAGGCAGGGAATCAGAGGCTTGGAATCAGATGCAGGGAATCAGATGCGGGGAATCAGAGGCGGGGAATGAGAGCTGGGGAATCAGAAGCTGGGAATCAAAGTTGGGGAATCAGAGGCAGGGAATCAGATATGGGGAAACAGGGGCGGGGAATCAGAGGCGGGGAAACAGAGGCGGGGAATCAGATATGGGGAATCAGAGGCGGGGAATTAGAGTTGGGGAATCAGAGGCGGGGAATCAGAGGCGGGGATACAGAGGCGGGGAATCAAACACGGGGAATCAGAGGTGGGGAATCAGAGGTTGGGAATCAGAGGCAGGGAATCAGAGGCGGGGAATCAGAGGCGGGGAATCAGAGGCAGCGAATCAGATGTGCGGAATCGGAGATGGGGAATCAGAGGCAGGGAATCAGAGGCGGGGAATCAGAGGCGGGGAACCAGAGGCCGGGAATCAGATATGGGGAAACAGAGGCGGGGAATCAGAGGCGGGGAAACAGATGCTGGGAATCAGATATGGGGAATCAGAGGTGGGGACTCAGAGGTTGGGAATCAGAGGAAGGGAATCAGAGGCTTGGAATCAGATGCAGGGAATCAGATGCAGGGAATCAGAGGCGGGGAATCAGAGCTGGGGAATCAGAGGTGGGGAATTAGAGTTGGGGAATCAGAGGCGGGGACTTAGATATTGGGAAACAGAGGTGGGGAATCAGAGGCGGGGAAACATAGGCGGGGAATCAAACACGGGGAATCAGAGGTCGGGAATCAGAGGTTGGAAATCAGAGGCAGGGAATCAGAGGCGGGGAATCAGAGGAGGGGAATCAGAGGCAGGGAATCAGATGTGCGGAATCGGAGATGGGGAATCAGAGGCTGGGAATCAGAGGTGGGGAATCAGAGGCGGGGAATCAGAGGCCGGGAATCAGATATGGGGAAACAGAGGCGGGGAATAAGAGGCGGGGAAACAGAGGCTGGGAATCAGATATGGGGAATCAGAGGTGGGGAATCAGAGGTTGGGAATCAGAGGCAGGGAATCAGAGGCTTGGAATCAGATGCAGGGAATCAGATGCGGGGAATCAGAGGCGGGGAATCAGAGCTGGGGAATCAGAGGCTGGGAATCAAAGTTGGGGAATCAGAGGCATGGAATCAGATATGGGGAAACAGGGGCGGGGAATCAGAGGCGGGGAAACAGAGGCGGGGAATCAGATATGGGGAATCAGAGGCGGGGAATTAGAGTTGGGGAATCAGAGGCGGGGAATTAGAGGCGGGGAAACAGAGGCGGGGAATCAAACACTGGGAATCAGAGGTGGGGAATCAGAGGTTGGGAATCAGAGGCAGGGAATCAGAGGCGGGGAATCAGAGGCGGGGAATGAGAGGCAGGGAATCAGATGTGCGGAATCGGAGATGGGGAATCAGAGGCAGGGATTCAGAGGCGGGGAATCAGAGGCGGGGAATCAGAGTCGGGGAAACAGAGGCTGGGAATCAGATATGGGGAATCAGAGGTGGGGAATCAGAGGCAGGGAATTAGATGTGCGGAATCAGAAATGGGGAATCAGAGGCAGGGAATCAGAATCAGAAGCAGGGAATCAGAGGCCGGGAATCACAGGCCGGAATCAGATGCCGGGAATAAGAGGTCGGGAATCAGAGGTGGGGAATCAGAGTCCGGGAATCAGAGATGGGGAATCAGAGGCGGGGAATGAGATATGGGGAATCAGAGGCGGGGAATCAGAGGCGGGGAAACATTGGCGAGGAATCAGATATGGGGAATCAGAGGTGGCGAATCAAATGCGGTGAATCAGAGATGGGGAATCAGAGCTGGGGAATCAGAGGCAGGGGATCAAACACGGGGAATCAGAGGCGGGGAATCAGAGCTGGGGAATCAGAGGCGGGGAATCAGAGTTGGGGAATCAGAGGCGGGGAATCAGAGCTGGGGAATCAGAGGTGGGGAATCAGAGTCGGGGAATCAGAGGCAGGGAATCGGATGTGCGGAATCAGAGATGGGGAATCAGAGGTGGGGAATCAGAGGCAGTGAATCTGAGATGGGGAATCAGAGGCGGGGAATCAGAGGCAGGTTATCAGACACGGGGATTCAGAGGCTGGGAATCGGACGGGGGGAATCAAAGGCGGGGAATGAAGCTGGGGAATCAGAGGCAGGGAATCAGAGTTGGGAATTCAGAGGCGGGGAATCAGATATGGGGAAACAGAGGCGGGGAATCAGAGGCGGGCAAACAGAGGCGGGGAATTAGATATGGGGAATCAGTGGTGGGGAATCAGAGGTGGTGAATCAGAGATGGGGAATCACAGGCGGGGAATCAGAGGCAGGGAATAGAACGCGGGGAATCAGAGGCAGGGAATCAGAGCTGGGGAATAAGAGGCGGGGAATCATAGTTGGGAATCAGAGGCGGGGAATCAGATATGGGGAAACAGAGGCGGGGAATCAGGGGCGGGGAAACAGAGGCGGGGAATCAGATATGGGGAATCGGAAGTGGGGAATCAGAGGCGGGGAATCAGAGCTGTGGAATCAGATGCGGGGAATCAGAGTTGGGGCATCAGAGGTGGGGAATTAGATATGGGGAAACAGAGGCGGGGAATCAGAGGCGTGGAAACCGAGGCGGGGAATCAGATATGGGGAATCAGAGGTGGGGAATCAGAGGCAGGTAATCAGATGTGCGGAATCAGAGATGGGGAATCAGAGTCAGGGAATCAGAATCAGAAGCGGGGAGTCAGAGGCCGGGAATCAGAGGCCTGGAATCAGATGCTGGGAATAAGAGGCCGGGAATCAGAGGTGGGGTATCAGAGTCCGGGAATCAGAGATGGGGAGTCAGAGGCGGGGAATGAGATATGGAGAATCAGAGGCGGGGAATCAGAGGCGGGGAAACAGAGGTGGGGAATCAGATATGGGGAATCAGAGGTGGCGAATCAAAGGCGGTGAATCAGAGATGGGGAATCAGAGGCGGGGAATCAGAGGCAGGGAATCAAACACGGGGAATCAGAGGCGGGGAATCAGAGCTGGGGAATCAGAGGCTGGGAATCAAAGTTGGGGAATCAGAGGCAGGGAATCAGATATGGGGAAACAGGGGCGGGGAATCAGAGGCGGGGAAACAGAGGCTGGGAATCAGATATGGGGAATCAGAGGTGGGGAATCAGAGGCGGGGAATCAGAGCTGGGGAATCAGAGGTGGGGAATCAAAGTTGGGGAATCAGAGGCGGGGACTTAGATATGGGGAAACAGAGGCGGGGAATCAGAGACGGGGAAACAGAGGCGGGGATTCAGATATGGGGAATCAGAGGTGGGGAATCAGAGGCAGGGAATTAGATGTGCGGAATCAGTAATGGGGAATCAGAGGCAGGGAATCAGAATCAGAAGCAGGGAATCAGAGGCCGGGAATCAGAGGCCGGAATCAGATGCCGGGAATAAGAGGTCGGGAATCAGAGGTGGGGAATCAGAGTCCGGGAATCAGAGATGGGGAATCAGAGGCGGGGAATGAGATATGGGGAATCAGAGGCGGGGAATCAGAGGCGGGGAAACAGTGGCGAGGAATCAGATATGGGGAATCAGAGGTGGCGAATCAAAGGCGGTGAATCAGAGATGGGGAATCAGAGCTAGGGAATCAGAAGCAGGGGATCAAACACGGGTAATCAGAGGCGGGGAATCACAGCTGGGGAATCAGAGGTGGGGAATCAGAGTTGGGGAATCAGAGGCGAGGAATCAGAGCTGGGGAATCAGAGGTGGGGAATCAGAGTCGGGGCATCAGAGGCAGGGAATCGGATGTGCGGAATCAGAGATGGGGAATCAGAGGTGGGGAATCAGAGGCGGTGAATCTGAGATGGGGAATCAGAGGCGGGGAATCAGAGGCAGGTTTTCAGACACGGGGATTCAGAGGCTGGGAATCAGACGGGGGGATTCAAAGGCGCGGAATGAAGCTGGGGAATCAGAGGCAGGGAATCAGAGTTGGGGATTCAGAGGCGGGGAATCAGATATGGGGAAACAGAGGCGGGGAATCAGAGGCGGGCAAACAGAGGCGGGGAATTAGATATGGGGAATCAGTGGTGGGGAATCAGAGGTGGTGAATCAGAGATGGGGAATCACAGGCGGGGAATCAGAGGCAGGGAATAGAACGCGGGGAATCAGAGGCAGGGAATCAGAGCTGGGGAATAAGAGGCGGGGAATCATAGTTGGGAATCAGAGGCGGGGAATCAGATATGGGGAAACAGAGGCGGGGAGTCAGGGGCGGGGAAACAGAGGCGGGGAATCAGATATGGGGAATCGGATGTGGGGAATCAGAGGCGGGGAATCAGTGCTGTTGAATCAGAGGCGGGGAATCAGAGTTGGGGCATCAGAGGTGGGGAATTAGATATGGGGAAACAGAGGCGGGGAATCAGAGGCGTGGAAACAGAGGCGGGGAATCAGATATGGAGAATCAGAGGTGGGGAATCAGGGGCAGGTAATCAGATGTGCGGAATCAGAGATGGGGAATCAGAGGCAGGGAATCAGAATCAGAAGCGGGGAGTCAGAGGACGGGAATCAGAGGCCTGGAATCAGATGCTGGGAATAAGAGGCCGGGAATCAGAGGTGGGGAATCAGAGTCCGGGAATCAGAGATGGGGAGTCAGAGGCGGGGAATGAGATATGGAGAATCAGAGGCGGGGAATCAGAGGCGGGGAAACAGAGGTGGGGAATCAGATATGGGGAATCAGAGGTGGCGAATCAAAGGCGGTGAATCAGAGATGGGGAATCAGAGGCGGTGTATCAGAGGCACGGAATCAGATGTGCGGAATCGGAGATGGGGAATCAGAGGCTGGGAATCAGAGGAGGGGAATCAGAGGCAGGGAATCAGATGTGCGGAATCGGAGATGGGGAATCAGAGGCTGGGAATCAGAGGTGGGGAATCAGAGGCGGGGAATCAGAGGCCGGGAATCAGATATGGGGAAACAGAGGCGGGGAATAAGAGGCGGGGAAACAGAGGCTGGGAATCAGATATGGGGAATCAGAGGTGGGGAATCAGAGGTTGGGAATCAGAGGCAGGGAATCAGAGGCTTGGAATCAGATGCAGGGAATCAGATGCGGGGAATCAGAGGCGGGGAATCAGAGCTGGGGAATCAGAGGCTGGGAATCAAAGTTGGGGAATCAGAGGCATGGAATCAGATATGGGGAAACAGGGGCGGGGAATCAGAGGCGGGGAAACAGAGGCGGGGAATCAGATATGGGGAATCAGAGGCGGGGAATTAGAGTTGGGGAATCAGAGGCGGGGAATTAGAGGCGGGGAAACAGAGGCGGGGAATCAAACACTGGGAATCAGAGGTGGGGAATCAGAGGTTGGGAATCAGAGGCAGGGAATCAGAGGCGGGGAATCAGAGGCGGGGAATGAGAGGCAGGGAATCAGATGTGCGGAATCGGAGATGGGGAATCAGAGGCAGGGATTCAGAGGCGGGGAATCAGAGGCGGGGAATCAGAGTCGGGGAAACAGAGGCTGGGAATCAGATATGGGGAATCAGAGGTGGGGAATCAGAGGCAGGGAATTAGATGTGCGGAATCAGAAATGGGGAATCAGAGGCAGGGAATCAGAATCAGAAGCAGGGAATCAGAGGCCGGGAATCACAGGCCGGAATCAGATGCCGGGAATAAGAGGTCGGGAATCAGAGGTGGGGAATCAGAGTCCGGGAATCAGAGATGGGGAATCAGAGGCGGGGAATGAGATATGGGGAATCAGAGGCGGGGAATCAGAGGCGGGGAAACATTGGCGAGGAATCAGATATGGGGAATCAGAGGTGGCGAATCAAATGCGGTGAATCAGAGATGGGGAATCAGAGCTGGGGAATCAGAGGCAGGGGATCAAACACGGGGAATCAGAGGCGGGGAATCAGAGCTGGGGAATCAGAGGCGGGGAATCAGAGTTGGGGAATCAGAGGCGGGGAATCAGAGCTGGGGAATCAGAGGTGGGGAATCAGAGTCGGGGAATCAGAGGCAGGGAATCGGATGTGCGGAATCAGAGATGGGGAATCAGAGGTGGGGAATCAGAGGCAGTGAATCTGAGATGGGGAATCAGAGGCGGGGAATCAGAGGCAGGTTATCAGACACGGGGATTCAGAGGCTGGGAATCGGACGGGGGGAATCAAAGGCGGGGAATGAAGCTGGGGAATCAGAGGCAGGGAATCAGAGTTGGGAATTCAGAGGCGGGGAATCAGATATGGGGAAACAGAGGCGGGGAATCAGAGGCGGGCAAACAGAGGCGGGGAATTAGATATGGGGAATCAGTGGTGGGGAATCAGAGGTGGTGAATCAGAGATGGGGAATCACAGGCGGGGAATCAGAGGCAGGGAATAGAACGCGGGGAATCAGAGGCAGGGAATCAGAGCTGGGGAATAAGAGGCGGGGAATCATAGTTGGGAATCAGAGGCGGGGAATCAGATATGGGGAAACAGAGGCGGGGAATCAGGGGCGGGGAAACAGAGGCGGGGAATCAGATATGGGGAATCGGAAGTGGGGAATCAGAGGCGGGGAATCAGAGCTGTGGAATCAGATGCGGGGAATCAGAGTTGGGGCATCAGAGGTGGGGAATTAGATATGGGGAAACAGAGGCGGGGAATCAGAGGCGTGGAAACCGAGGCGGGGAATCAGATATGGGGAATCAGAGGTGGGGAATCAGAGGCAGGTAATCAGATGTGCGGAATCAGAGATGGGGAATCAGAGTCAGGGAATCAGAATCAGAAGCGGGGAGTCAGAGGCCGGGAATCAGAGGCCTGGAATCAGATGCTGGGAATAAGAGGCCGGGAATCAGAGGTGGGGTATCAGAGTCCGGGAATCAGAGATGGGGAGTCAGAGGCGGGGAATGAGATATGGAGAATCAGAGGCGGGGAATCAGAGGCGGGGAAACAGAGGTGGGGAATCAGATATGGGGAATCAGAGGTGGCGAATCAAAGGCGGTGAATCAGAGATGGGGAATCAGAGGCGGGGAATCAGAGGCAGGGAATCAAACACGGGGAATCAGAGGCGGGGAATCAGAGCTGGGGAATCAGAGGCTGGGAATCAAAGTTGGGGAATCAGAGGCAGGGAATCAGATATGGGGAAACAGGGGCGGGGAATCAGAGGCGGGGAAACAGAGGCTGGGAATCAGATATGGGGAATCAGAGGTGGGGAATCAGAGGCGGGGAATCAGAGCTGGGGAATCAGAGGTGGGGAATCAAAGTTGGGGAATCAGAGGCGGGGACTTAGATATGGGGAAACAGAGGCGGGGAATCAGAGACGGGGAAACAGAGGCGGGGATTCAGATATGGGGAATCAGAGGTGGGGAATCAGAGGCAGGGAATTAGATGTGCGGAATCAGTAATGGGGAATCAGAGGCAGGGAATCAGAATCAGAAGCAGGGAATCAGAGGCCGGGAATCAGAGGCCGGAATCAGATGCCGGGAATAAGAGGTCGGGAATCAGAGGTGGGGAATCAGAGTCCGGGAATCAGAGATGGGGAATCAGAGGCGGGGAATGAGATATGGGGAATCAGAGGCGGGGAATCAGAGGCGGGGAAACAGTGGCGAGGAATCAGATATGGGGAATCAGAGGTGGCGAATCAAAGGCGGTGAATCAGAGATGTGGAATCAGAGCTAGGGAATCAGAAGCAGGGGATCAAACACGGGTAATCAGAGGCGGGGAATCACAGCTGGGGAATCAGAGGTGGGGAATCAGAGTTGGGGAATCAGAGGCGAGGAATCAGAGCTGGGGAATCAGAGGTGGGGAATCAGAGTCGGGGCATCAGAGGCAGGGAATCGGATGTGCGGAATCAGAGATGGGGAATCAGAGGTGGGGAATCAGAGGCGGTGAATCTGAGATGGGGAATCAGAGGCGGGGAATCAGAGGCAGGTTTTCAGACACGGGGATTCAGAGGCTGGGAATCAGACGGGGGGATTCAAAGGCGCGGAATGAAGCTGGGGAATCAGAGGCAGGGAATCAGAGTTGGGGATTCAGAGGCGGGGAATCAGATATGGGGAAACAGAGGCGTTGAATCAGAGGCGGGCAAACAGAGGCGGGGAATTAGATATGGGGAATCAGTGGTGGGGAATCAGAGGTGGTGAATCAGAGATGGGGAATCACAGGCGGGGAATCAGAGGCAGGGAATAGAACGCGGGGAATCAGAGGCAGGGAATCAGAGCTGGGGAATAAGAGGCGGGGAATCATAGTTGGGAATCAGAGGCGGGGAATCAGATATGGGGAAACAGAGGCGGGGAGTCAGGGGCGGGGAAACAGAGGCGGGGAATCAGATATGGGGAATCGGATGTGGGGAATCAGAGGCGGGGAATCAGTGCTGTTGAATCAGAGGCGGGGAATCAGAGTTGGGGCATCAGAGGTGGGGAATTAGATATGGGGAAACAGAGGCGGGGAATCAGAGGCGTGGAAACAGAGGCGGGGAATCAGATATGGAGAATCAGAGGTGGGGAATCAGGGGCAGGTAATCAGATGTGCGGAATCAGAGATGGGGAATCAGAGGCAGGGAATCAGAATCAGAAGCGGGGAGTCAGAGGACGGGAATCAGAGGCCTGGAATCAGATGCTGGGAATAAGAGGCCGGGAATCAGAGGTGGGGAATCAGAGTCCGGGAATCAGAGATGGGGAGTCAGAGGCGGGGAATGAGATATGGAGAATCAGAGGCGGGGAATCAGAGGCGGGGAAACAGAGGTGGGGAATCAGATATGGGGAATCAGAGGTGGCGAATCAAAGGCGGTGAATCAGAGATGGGGAATCAGAGGCGGTGTATCAGAGGCACGGAATCAAACACGGGGAATCAGAGGCGGGGAATCAGAGCTGGGGAATCAGAGGCTGAGAATCAAAGTTGGGGAATCAGAGTCAGGGAATCAGATATGGGGAAACAGGGGCGGGGAATCAAACACGGGGAATCAGAGGTGGGGAATCAGATGTTGGGAATCAGATGCAGGGAATCAGAGGCGGGGAATCAGAGGCGGGGAATCAGAGGCAGGGAATCAGATGTGCGGAATCGGAGATGGGGAATCAGAGGCAGGGAATCAGAGGCGGGGAATCAAAGGCGGGGAATCAGAGGCCGGGAATCAGATATGGGGAAACAGAGGCGGGGAAAAAAAGAGGCTGGGGATCAGATATGGGGAATCAGAGGTGGGGAATCAGAGGTTGGGAATCAGAGGCAGGGAATCAGAAGCTTGGAATCAGATGCAGGGAATCAGATGCGGGGAATCAGAGGCGGGGAATCAGAGCTGGGGAATCAGATGCTGGGAATCAAAGTTGGGGAATCAGAGGCAGGGAATCAGATATGGGGAAACAGGGGTGGGGAATCAGAGGCGGGGAAACAGAGGCGGGGAATCAGATATGGGGAATCAGAGGCGGGGAATTAGAGTTGGGGAATCAGAGGCGGGGAATCAGAGGCGGGGAAGCAGAGGCGGGGAATCAAACACGGGGAATCAGAGGTGGGGAATCAGAGGTTGGGAATCAGAGGCAGGGAATCAGAGGCGGGGAATCAGAGGCGGGGAATCAGAGGCAGGGAATCAGATGTGCGGAATCGGAGATGGGGAATCAGAGGCAGGGAATCAGAGGCGGGGAATCAGAGGCGGGGAACCAGAGGCCGGGAATCAGATATGGGGAAACAGAGGCGGGGAATCAGAGGCGGGGAAACAGAGGCTGGGAATCAGATATGGGGAATCAGAGGTGGGGAATCAGAGGTTGGGAATCAGAGGCAGGGAATAAGAGGCTTGGAATCAGATGCAGGGAATCAGATGCGGGGAATCAGAGGCGGGGAATCAGAGCTGGGGAATCAGAGGTGGGGAATTAGAGTTGGGGAATCAGAGGCGGGGACTTAGATATTGGGAAACAGAGGCGGGGAATCAGAGGCGGGGAAACAGAAGCGGGGAATCAGATATGGGGAATCAGAGATGGGGAATCAGAGGCAGGGAATCAGATGTGCGGAATCAGAGATGGGGAATCAAAGGCAGGGAATCAGAATCAGTAGCAGGGAATCAGAGGTGGGGAATCAGAGTCCTGGAATCAGAGGTGGGGATTCAGAGGCGGGGAATGAGATATGGGGAATCAGAGGCGGGGAATCAGAGGCGGGGAAACAGAGGCGGGGAATCAGATATGGGGAATCAGAGGTGGCGAATCAAAGGCGGTGAATCAGAGATGGGGAATCAGAGGCCGGGAATCAGAGCCAGGGAATCAAACACGGGGAATCAGAGGCGGGGAATCATAGCTGGCGAATCAGAGGCGGGGAATCAGAGGTGGGGAATCAGAGGCGGGGAATCAGATATTGGGAATCAGAGGTGGGGAATCAGAGGCGGGGAAACAGAGGCGGGGAATCAGATATGGGGTATCAGAGGTGGGGAATCAGAGGTTGTGAATCAGAGATGGGGAATCAGAGGCGGGGAATCAGAGGCCGGTAATCAGACGCGGGGCATCAGAGGCGGGGAATCAGAGCTGGGAAATTAGAGGCAGGGAATCAGAGTTGGGGATTCAGAGGCGGGGAATCAGATATGGGGAAACAGAGGCGGGGAATCAGATGCGGGCAAATAGAGGCGGGGATCAGATATGGGGAAACAGAGGCGGGGAATCAGAGGCGGGGAAACAGAGGCGGGGAATCAGATATGGGGAATCAGAGGTGGGGAATCAGAGGTTGGGAATCAGAGGCTGGGAATCAGAGGCTGGGAATCAGATGCATGGAATCAGATGCGGGGAATCAGAGGCGGGGAATCAGAGCTGGGGAATCAGAGGTGGGGAATCAAAGTTGGGGAATCAGAGGCGGGGACTTAGATATGGGGAAACAGAGGCGGGGAATCAGAGGCGGGGAAACAGAGGCGGGGAATCAGATATGGGGAATCAGAGGTGGGGAATCAGAGGCAGGGAATTAGATTTGCGGAATCAGAGATGGGGAATCAGAAGCAGGGAATCAGAGGCCGGGAATCAGAGGCCGGAATCAGATGCCGGGAATAAGAGGCCGGGAATCAGAGGTGGGGAATCAGAGTCCGGGAATCAGAGATGGGGAATCAGAGGCGGGGAATGAGATATGGGGAATCAGAGGCGGGGAATCAGAGGCGGGGAAACAGAGGCGAGGAATCAGATATGGGGAATCAGAGGTGGCGAATCAAAGGCGGTGAATCAGAGATGGGGAATCAGAGGCGGGGAATCAGAGGCAGGGAATCAAACACGGGGAATCAGAGGCGGGGAATCAGAGCTGGGGAATCAGAGGCGGGGAATCAGAGCGGGGGTATCAGAGGCGGGGAATCAGAGCTGCGGAATCAGAGGTGGGGATCAGAGTCGAGGAATCAGAGGCAGGGAATCAGATGTGCGGAATCAGAGATGGGGAATCAGAGGTGGGGAATCAGAGGCGGGGAATCAGAGGCAAGAAATCAGACACGGGGTTTCAGAGGCTGGGAATCAGACGGGGGAATCAAAGGCGGGGAATCAGAGCTGGGGAATCAGAGGCAGGGAATCAGAGTTGAGGATTCAGAGGCGGGGAATCAGATATGGGGAATCAGAGGTGGGGAATCAGAGGTGGTGAATCAGAGATGGGGAATCACAGGCGGGGAATCAGAGGCAGGGAATAGAACGCGGGGAATCAGAGGCAGGGAATCAGAGTTGGGGCATCAGAGGTTGGGAATTAGATATGGGGAAACAGAGGCGGGGAATCAGAGGCGGGGAAACAGAGGCGGGAAATCAGATATGGGGAATCAGAGGTGGGGAATCAGAGGCAGGGAATCAGATGTGCGGAATCAGAGATGGGGAATCAGAGGCAGGGAATCAGAATCAGAAGCGGGGAATCAGAGGCCGGGAAACAGAGGTGGGGAATCAGATATGGGGAATCAGAGGTGGGGAATCAGAGGCAGGGAATTAGATTTGCGGAATCAGAGATGGGGAATCAGAAGCAGGGAATCAGAGGCAGGGAATCAAACACGAGGAATCAGAGGCCGGGAATCAGAGCTGGGGAATCAGAGGCTGGGAATCAAAGTTGGGGAATCAGAGGCAGGGAATCAGATATGGGGAAACAGGGGCGGGGAATCAGAGGCGGGGAAACAGAGGCTGGGAATCAGATATGGGGAATCAGAGGTGGGGAATCAGAGGTGGGGAATCAGAGCTGGGGAATCAGAGGTGGGGAATCAAAGTTGGGGAATCAGAGGCGGGGACTTAGTAATGGGGAAACAGAGGCGGGGAATCAGAGACGGGGAAACAGAGGCGGGGATTCAGATATGGGGAATCAGAGGTGGGGAATCAGAGGCAGGGAATTAGATGTGCGGAATCAGAAATGGGGAATCAGAGGCAGGGAATCAGAATCAGAAGCAGGGAATCAGAGGCCGGGAATCAGAGGCCAGAATCAGATGCCGGGAATAAGAGGTCGGGAATCAGAGGTGGGGAATCAGAGTCCGGGAATCAGAGATGGGGATTCAGAGGCGGGGAATGAGATATGGGGAATCAGAGGCGGGGAATCAGAGGCGGGGAAACAGTGGCGAGGAATCAGATATGGGGAATCAGAGGTGGCGAATCAAAGGCGGTGAATCAGAGATGGGGAATCAGAGCTGGGGAATCAGAGGCAGGGGATCAAACACGGGGAATCAGAGGCGGGGAATCACAGCTGGGGAATCAGAGGTGGGGAATCAGAGTTGGGGAATCAGAGGCGGGGAATCAGAGCTGGGGAATCAGAGGTGGGGAATCAGAGTCGGGGAATCAGAGGCAGGGAATCGGATGTGCGGAATCAGAGATGGGGAATCAGAGGTGGGGAATCAGTGGCGGTGAATCTGAGATGGGGAATCAGAGGCGGTGAATCAGAGGCAGGTTTTCAGACACGGGGATTCAGAGGCTGGGAATCAGACGGGGGGAATCAAAGGCGGGGAATGAAGCTGGGGAATCAGAGGCAGGGAATCAGAGTTGGGGATTCAGAGGCGGGGAATCAGATATGGGGAAACAGAGGCGGGGAATCAGAGGCGGGCAAACAGAGGCGGGGAATTAGATATGGGGAATCAGTGGTGGGGAATCAGAGGTGGTGAATCAGAGATGGGGAATCACAGGCGGGGAATCAGAGGCAGGGAATAGAACGCGGGGAATCAGAGGCAGGGAATCAGAGCTGGGGAATAAGAGGCGGGGAATCATAGTTGGGAATCAGAGGCGGGGAATCAGATATGGGGAAACAGAGGCGGGGAATCAGGGGCGGGGAAACAGAGGTGGGGAATCAGATATGGGGAATCGGATGTGGGGAATCAGAGGCGGGGAATCAGAGCTGTGGAATCAGAGGCGGGGAATCAGAGTTGGGGCATCAGAGGTGGGGAATTAGATATGGGGAAACAGAGGCGGGGAATCAGAGGCGTGGAAACAGAGGCGGGGAATCAGATATGGGGAATCAGAGGTGGGGAATCAGAGGCAGGTAATCAGATGTGCGGAATCAGAGATGGGGAATCAGAGGCAGGGAATCAGAATCAGAAGCGGGGAGTCAGAGGACGGGAATCAGAGGCCTGGAATCAGATGCTGGGAATAAGAGGCCGGGAATCAGAGGTGGGGAATCAGAGTCCGGGAATCAGAGATGGGGAGTCAGAGGCGGGGAATGAGATATGGAGAATCAGAGGCGGGGAATCAGAGGCGGGGAAACAGAGGTGGGGAATCAGATATGGGGAATCAGAGGTGGCGAATCAAAGGCGGTGAATCAGAGATGGGGAATCAGAGGCGGGGAATCAGAGGCAGGGAATCAAACACGGGGAATCAGAGGCGGGGAATCAGAGCTGGGGAATCAGAGGCTGGGAATCAAAGTTGGGGATCCAGAGGCGGGGAATGAGATATGGGGAATCAGAGGCCGGGAATCAGAGGTGGGGAATCAGAGTCCGGGAATCAGAGATGGGGAGTCAGAGGCGGGGAATGAGATATGGGGAATCAGAGGTGGCGAATCAAAGGCGGTGAATCAGAGATGGGGAATCAGAGGCGGTGTATCAGAGGCACGGAATCAAACACGGGGAATCAGAGGCGGGGAATCAGAGCTGGGGAATCAGAGGCTGAGAATCAAAGTTGGGGAATCAGAGTCAGGGAATCAGATATGGGGAAACAGGGGCGGGGAATCAAACACGGGGAATCAGAGGTGGGGAATCAGATGTTGGGAATCAGATGCAGGGAATCAGAGGCGGGGAATCAGAGGCGGGGAATCAGAGGCAGGGAATCAGATGTGCGGAATCGGAGATGGGGAATCAGAGGCCGGGAATCAGAGGTGGGGAATCAGAGTCCGGGAATCAGAGATGGGGAATCAGAGGCGGGGAATGAGATATGGGGAATCAGAGGCGGGGAATCAGAGGCGGGGAAACAGAGGCGAGGAATCAGATATGGGGTATCAGAGGTGGCGAATCATAGGCGATGAATCAGAGATGGGGAATCAGAGGTTGGGAATCAGAGGCAGGGAATCAGATGTGCGGAATCAGAGATGGGGAATCAGAGGCAGGGAATCAGAATCAGAAGCGGGGAATCAGAGGCCGGGAAACAGAGGCGGGGAATCATATATGGGGAATCAGAGGTGGGGAATCAGAGGCAGGGAATTAGATTTGCGGAATCAGAGATGGGGAATCAGAAGCAGGGAATCAGAGGCCGGGAATCAGAGGCCGGAATCAGATGCCGGGAATAAGAGGCCGGGAATCAGAGGTGGGGAATCAGAGTCCGGGAATCAGAGATGGGGATTCAGAGGCGGATAATGATATATGGGGAATCAGAGGCGGGGAATCAGAGGCGGGGAAACAGAGGCGGGGAATCAGATATGGGGAATCAGAGGTGGCGAATCAAAGGCGGTGAATCAGAGATGGGGAATCAGAGGCCGGGAATCAGAGGCAGGGAATCAAACACGGAAAATCAGAGGCGGGGAATCAGAGCTGGGGAATCAGAGGCGGGGAATCAGAGGCGGGGAAACAGAGGCGAGGAATCAGATATGGGGAATCAGAGGTGGGGAATCAGAGGCAGGTAATCAGATGTGTGGAATCAGAGATGGGGAATCAGAGGCAGGGAATCAGAATCAGAAGCGGGGAGTCAGAGGCCGGGAATCAGAGGCCTGGAATCAGATGCTGGGAATAAGAGGCCGGGAATCAGAGGTGGGGAATCAGAGTCTGGGAATCAGTGATGGGGATTCAGAGGCGGGGAATGAGATATGGAGAATCAGAGGCGGGGAATCAGAGGCGGGGAAACAGAGGTGGGGAATCAGATATGGGGAATCAGAGGTGGCGAATCAAAGGCGGTGAATCTGAGATGGGGAATCAGAGGCGGGGAATCAGAGGCAGGGAATCAAACACGGGGAATCAGAGGCGTGGTATCAGAGCTGGGGAATCAGAGGCTGGGAATCAAAGTTGGGGAATCAGAGGCAGGGAATCAGATATGGGGAAACAGGGGCGGGGAATCAGAGGCGGGGAAACAGAGGCGGGGAATCAGATATGGGGAATCAGAGGCGGGGAATTAGAGTTGGGGAATCAGAGGCGGGGAATCAGAGGCGGGGAACAGAGGCGGGGAATCAAACACGGGGAATCAGAGGTGGGGAATCAGAGGTTGGGAATCAGAGGCAGGGAATCAGAGGCGGGGAATCAGAGGCGGGGAATCAGAGGCAGGGAATCAGATGTGCGGTATCGGAGATGGGGAATCAGAGGCAGGGAATCAGAGGCGGGGAATCAGAGGCGGGGAATCAGAGGCCGGGAATCAGATATGGGGAAACAGAGGCAGGGAATCAGAGGCGGGGAAACAGAGGCTGGGAATCAGATATGGGGAATCAGAGGTGGGGAATCAGAGGTTGGGAATCAGAGGCAGGGAATCAGAGGCTTGGAATCAGATGCAGGGAATCAGATGCGGGGAATCAGAGGCGGGGAATCAGAGCTGGGGAATCAGAGGTGGGGAATCAGAGTTGGGGAATCAGAGGCGGGGTCTTAGATATTGGGAAACAGAGGCGGGGAATCAGAGGCGGGGAAACAGAGGCGGGGAATGAGATATGGGGAATCAGAGATGGGGAATCAGAGGCAGGGAATCAGATGTGCGGAATCAGAGATGGGGAATCAAAGGCAGGGAATCAGAATCAGAAGCAGGGAATCAGAGGCCGGGAATCAGAGGCCGGAATCAGATGCCGGGAATAAGAGGCCGGGAATCAGAGGTGGGGAATCAGAGTCCGGGAATCAGAGATGGGGATTCAGAGGCGGGGAATGAGATATGGGGAATCAGAGGCGGGGAATCAGAGGCGGGGAAACAGAGGCGGGGAATCAGATATGGGGAATCAGAGGTGGCGAATCAAAGGCGGTGAATCAGAGATGGGGAATCAGAGGCAGGGAATCAGATGTGCGGAATCAGAGATGGGGAATCAGAGGTGGGGAATCAGAGGCTGTGAATCAGAGATGCGGAATCAGAGGCGGGGAATCAGAGGCAAGAAATCAGACACGGGGTTTCAGAGGCTGGGAATCAGACGGGGGAATCAAAGGCGGGTTATCAGAGCTGGGGAATCAGAGGCAGGGAATCAGAGTTGGGGATTCAGAGGCGGGGAATCAGATATGGGGAATCAGAGGCGGGGAATTAGAGTTGGGGAATCAGAGGCGGGGAATCAGAGGCGGGGAAACAGAGGCGGGGAATCAAACACGGGGAATCAGAGGTGGGGAATCAGAGGTTGGGAATCAGAGGCAGGGAATCAAACACGGGGAATCAGAGGCGGGGAATCAGAGCTGGGGAATCAGAGGCGGGGAATCGGAGTTGGGGAATCAGAGGTGGGGAATCAGAGCTGCGGAATAAGAGGTGGGGATCAGAGTCGGGGAATCAGAGGCAGGGAATCATTTGTGCGGAATCAGAGATGGGGAATCAGAGGTGGGGAATCAGAGGCGGGGAATCAGAGGCAAGAAATCAGACACGGGGTTTCAGAGGCTCGGAATCAGACGGGGGAATCAAAGGCGGGGAATCAGAGCTGGGGAATCAGAGGCAGGGAATCAGAGTTGGGGATTCAGAGGCGGGGAATCAGATATGGGGAATCAGAGGTGGGGAATCAGAGGTGGTGAATCAGAGATGGGGAATCACAGGCGGGGAATCAGAGGCAGGGAATCAAACACGGGGAATCAGAGGCGGGGAATCAGAGCTGGGGAATCAAAGGCGGGGAATCAGAGTTGGGGAATCAGAGGCGGGGAATCAGAGCTGGGGAATCAGAGGTGGGGATCAGAGTCGGGGAATCAGAGGCAGGGAATCAGATGTGCGGAATCAGAGATGGGGAATCAGAGGTGGGGAATCAGAGGCTGTGAATCAGAGATGGGGAATCAGAGGCGGGGAATCAGAGGCAAGAAATCAGACACGGGGTTTCAGAGGCTGGGAATCAGACGGGGGAATCAAAGGCGTGGAATCAGAGCTGGGGAATCAGAGGCAGGGAGTTGGGGATTCAGAGGCGGGGAATCAGATATGGGGAATCAGAGGCGGGGAATTAGAGTTGGGGAATCAGAGGCGGGGAATCAGAGGCGGGGAAACAGAGGCGGGGAATCAAACACGGGGAATCAGAGGTGGGGAATCAGAGGTTGGGAATCAGAGGCAGGGAATCAGAGCTGGGGAATCAGAGGCGGGGAATCAGAGTTGGGGAATCAGAGGCGGGGAATCAGAGCTGCGGAATCAGAGGTGGGGATCAGAGTCGGGGAATCAGAGGCAGGGAATCAGATGTGCGGAATCAGAGATGGGGAATCAGAGGTGGGGAATCAGAGGCGGGGAATCAGAGGCAAGAAATCAGACACGGGGTTTCAGAGGCTGGGAATCAGACGGGGGAATCAAAGGCGGGGAATCAGAGCTGGGGAATCAGAGGCAGGGAATCAGAGTTGGGGATTCAGAGGCGGGGAATCAGATATGGGGAATCAGAGGTGGGGAATCAGAGGTGGTGAATCAGAGATGGGGAATCACAGGCGGGGAATCAGAGGCAGGGAATAGAACGCGGGGAATCAGAGGCAGGGAATCAGAGTTGGGGCATCAGAGGTTGGGAATTAAATATGGGGAAACAGAGGCGGGGAATCAGAGGCGGGGAAACAGAGGCAGGAAATCAGATATGGGGAATCAGAGGTGGGGAATCAGAGGCAGGGAATCAGATGTGCGGAATCAGAGATGGGGAATCAGAGGCAGGGAATCAGAATCAGAAGCGGGGAATCAGAGGCCGGGAAACAGAGGCGGGGAATCAGATATGGGGAATCAGAGGTGGGGAATCAGAGGCAGGGAATTAGATTTGCGGAATCAGAGATGGGGAATCAGAAGCAGGGAATCAGAGGCCGGGAATCAGAGGCCGGAATCAGATGCCGGGAATAAGAGGCCGGGAATCAGAGGTGGGGAATCAGAGTCCGGGAATCAGAGATGGGGAATCAGAGGCGGGGAATGAGATATGGGGAATCAGAGGCGGGGAATCAGAGGCGGGGAAACAGAGGCGAGGAATCAGATATGGGGTATCAGAGGTGGCGAATCAAAGGCGATGAATCAGAGATGGGGAATCAGAGGTTGGGAATCAGAGGCAGGGAATCAGATGTGCGGAATCAGAGATGGGGAATCAGAGGCAGGGAATCAGAATCAGAAGCGGGGAATCAGAGGCCGGGAAACAGAGGCGGGGAATCATATATGGGGAATCAGAGGTGGGGAATCAGAGGCAGGGAATTAGATTTGCGGAATCAGAGATGGGGAATCAGAAGCAGGGAATCAGAGGCCGGGAATCAGAGGCCGGAATCAGATGCCGGGAATAAGAGGCCGGGAATCAGAGGTGGGGAATCAGAGTCCGGGAATCAGAGATGGGGATTCAGAGGTGGATAATGATATATGGGGAATCAGAGGCGGGGAATCAGAGGCGGGGAAACAGAGGCGGGGAATCAGATATGGGGAATCAGAGGTGGCGAATCAAAGGCGGTGAATCAGAGATGGGGAATCAGAGGCCGGGAATCAGAGGCAGGGAATCAAACACGGAAAATCAGAGGCGGGGAATCAGAGCTGGGGAATCAGAGGCGGGGAATCAGAGGCGGGGAAACAGAGGCGAGGAATCAGATATGGGGAATCAGAGGTGGGGAATCAGAGGCAGGTAATCAGATGTGTGGAATCAGAGATGGGGAATCAGAGGCAGGGAATCAGAATCAGAAGCGGGGAGTCAGAGGCCGGGAATCAGAGGCCTGGAATCAGATGCTGGGAATAAGAGGCCGGGAATCAGAGGTGGGGAATCAGAGTCTGGGAATCAGTGATGGGGATTCAGAGGCGGGGAATGAGATATGGAGAATCAGAGGCGGGGAATCAGAGGCGGGGAAACAGAGGTGGGGAATCAGATATGGGGAATCAGAGGTGGCGAATCAAAGGCGGTGAATCTGAGATGGGGAATCAGAGGCGGGGAATCAGAGGCAGGGAATCAAACACGGGGAATCAGAGGCGTGGTATCAGAGCTGGGGAATCAGAGGCTGGGAATCAAAGTTGGGGAATCAGAGGCAGGGAATCAGATATGGGGAAACAGGGGCGGGGAATCAGAGGCGGGGAAACAGAGGCGGGGAATCAGATATGGGGAATCAGAGGCGGGGAATTAGAGTTGGGGAATCAGAGGCGGGGAATCAGAGGCGGGGAACAGAGGCGGGGAATCAAAAACGGGGAATCAGAGCTGGGGAATCAGAGGCGGGGAATCAGAGTTGGGGAATCAGAGGCGGGGAATCAGAGCTGCGGAATCAGAGGTGGGGATCAGAGTCGGGGAATCAGAGGCAGGGAATCAGATGTGCGGAATCAGAGATGGGGAATCAGAGGTGGGGAATCAGAGGCGGGGAATCAGAGGCAAGAAATCAGACACGGGGTTTCAGAGGCTGGGAATCAGACGGGGGAATCAAAGGCGGGGAATCAGAGCTGGGGAATCAGAGGCAGGGAATCAGAGTTGGGGATTCAGAGGCGGGGAATCAGATATGGGGAATCAGAGGTGGGGAATCAGAGGTGGTGAATCAGAGATGGGGAATCACAGGCGGGGAATCAGAGGCAGGGAATAGAACGCGGGGAATCAGAGGCAGGGAATCAGAGTTGGGGCATCAGAGGTTGGGAATTAGATATGGGGAAACAGAGGCGGGGAATCAGAGGCGGGGAAACAGAGGCAGGAAATCAGATATGGGGAATCAGAGGTGGGGAATCAGAGGCAGGGAATCAGATGTGCGGAATCAGAGATGGGGAATCAGAGGCAGGGAATCAGAATCAGAAGCGG
Source organism: Narcine bancroftii (assembly GCF_036971445.1). NCBI lineage: Eukaryota > Metazoa > Chordata > Chondrichthyes > Torpediniformes > Narcinidae > Narcine > Narcine bancroftii. The sequence goes on from NW_027212005.1 coordinate 101,010, forward strand.
GGAATCAGAGGCCGGGAAACAGAGGCGGGGAATCAGATATGGGGAATCAGAGGTGGGGAATCAGAGGCAGGGAATTAGATTTGCGGAATCAGAGATGGGGAATCAGAAGCAGGGAATCAGAGGCCGGGAATCAGAGGCCGGAATCAGATGCCGGGAATAAGAGGCCGGGAATCAGAGGTGGGGAATCAGAGTCCGGGAATCAGAGATGGGGAATCAGAGGCGGGGAATGAGATATGGGGAATCAGAGGCGGGGAATCAGAGGCGGGGAAACAGAGGCGAGGAATCAGATATGGGGTATCAGAGGTGGCGAATCAAAGGCGATGAATCAGAGATGGGGAATCAGAGGTTGGGAATCAGAGGCAGGGAATCAGATGTGCGGAATCAGAGATGGGGAATCAGAGGCAGGGAATCAGAATCAGAAGCGGGGAATCAGAGGCCGGGAAACAGAGGCGGGGAATCATATATGGGGAATCAGAGGTGGGGAATCAGAGGCAGGGAATTAGATTTGCGGAATCAGAGATGGGGAATCAGAAGCAGGGAATCAGAGGCCGGGAATCAGAGGCCGGAATCAGATGCCGGGAATAAGAGGCCGGGAATCAGAGGTGGGGAATCAGAGTCCGGGAATCAGAGATGGGGATTCAGAGGCGGATAATGATATATGGGGAATCAGAGGCGGGGAATCAGAGGCGGGGAAACAGAGGCGGGGAATCAGATATGGGGAATCAGAGGTGGCGAATCAAAGGCGGTGAATCAGAGATGGGGAATCAGAGGCCGGGAATCAGAGGCAGGGAATCAAACACGGAAAATCAGAGGCGGGGAATCAGAGCTGGGGAATCAGAGGCGGGGAATCAGAGGCGGGGAAACAGAGGCGAGGAATCAGATATGGGGAATCAGAGGTGGGGAATCAGAGGCAGGTAATCAGATGTGTGGAATCAGAGATGGGGAATCAGAGGCAGGGAATCAGAATCAGAAGCGGGGAGTCAGAGGCCGGGAATCAGAGGCCTGGAATCAGATGCTGGGAATAAGAGGCCGGGAATCAGAGGTGGGGAATCAGAGTCTGGGAATCAGTGATGGGGATTCAGAGGCGGGGAATGAGATATGGAGAATCAGAGGCGGGGAATCAGAGGCGGGGAAACAGAGGTGGGGAATCAGATATGGGGAATCAGAGGTGGCGAATCAAAGGCGGTGAATCTGAGATGGGGAATCAGAGGCGGGGAATCAGAGGCAGGGAATCAAACACGGGGAATCAGAGGCGTGGTATCAGAGCTGGGGAATCAGAGGCTGGGAATCAAAGTTGGGGAATCAGAGGCAGGGAATCAGATATGGGGAAACAGGGGCGGGGAATCAGAGGCGGGGAAACAGAGGCGGGGAATCAGATATGGGGAATCAGAGGCGGGGAATTAGAGTTGGGGAATCAGAGGCGGGGAATCAGAGGCGGGGAACAGAGGCGGGGAATCAAAAACGGGGAATCAGAGGTGGGGAATCAGAGGTTGGGAATCAGAGGCAGGGAATCAGAGGCGGGGAATCAGAGGCGGGGAATCAGAGGCAGGGAATCAGATGTGCGGAATCGGAGATGGGGAATCAGAGGCAGGGAATCAGAGGCGGGGAATCAGAGGCGGGGAATCAGAGGCCGGGAATCAGATATGGGGAAACAGAGGCAGGGAATCAGAGGCGGGGAAACAGAGGCTGGGAATCAGATATGGGGAATCAGAGGTGGGGAATCAGAGGTTGGGAATCAGAGGCAGGGAATCAGAGGCTTGGAATCAGATGCAGGGAATCAGATGCGGGGAATCAGAGGCGGGGAATCAGAGCTGGGGAATCAGAGGTGGGGAATCAGAGTTGGGGAATCAGAGGCGGGGTCTTAGATATTGGGAAACAGAGGCGGGGAATCAGAGGCGGGGAAACAGAGGCGGGGAATGAGATATGGGGAATCAGAGATGGGGAATCAGAGGCAGGGAATCAGATGTGCGGAATCAGAGATGGGGAATCAAAGGCAGGGAATCAGAATCAGAAGCAGGGAATCAGAGGCCGGGAATCAGAGGCCGGAATCAGATGCCGGGAATAAGAGGCCGGGAATCAGAGGTGGGGAATCAGAGTCCGGGAATCAGAGATGGGGATTCAGAGGCGGGGAATGAGATATGGGGAATCAGAGGCGGGGAATCAGAGGCGGGGAAACAGAGGCGGGGAATCAGATATGGGGAATCAGAGGTGGCGAATCAAAGGCGGTGAATCAGAGATGGGGAATCAGAGGCAGGGAATCAGATGTGCGGAATCAGAGATGGGGAATCAGAGGTGGGGAATCAGAGGCTGTGAATCAGAGATGCGGAATCAGAGGCGGGGAATCAGAGGCAAGAAATCAGACACGGGGTTTCAGAGGCTGGGAATCAGACGGGGGAATCAAAGGCGGGGAATCAGAGCTGGGGAATCAGAGGCAGGGAATCAGAGTTGGGGATTCAGAGGCGGGGAATCAGATATGGGGAATAGGAGGCGGGGAATTAGAGTTGGGGAATCAGAGGCGGGGAATCAGAGGCGGGGAAACAGAGGCGGGGAATCAAACACGGGGAATCAGAGGTGGGGAATCAGAGGTTGGGAATCAGAGGCAGGGAATCAAACACGGGGAATCAGAGGCGGGGAATCAGAGCTGGGGAATCAGAGGCGGGGAATCGGAGTTGGGGAATCAGAGGTGGGGAATCAGAGCTGCGGAATAAGAGGTGGGGATCAGAGTCGGGGAATCAGAGGCAGGGAATCATTTGTGCGGAATCAGAGATGGGGAATCAGAGGTGGGGAATCAGAGGCGGGGAATCAGAGGCAAGAAATCAGACACGGGGTTTCAGAGGCTGGGAATCAGACGGGGGAATCAAAGGCGGGGAATCAGAGCTGGGGAATCAGAGGCAGGGAATCAGAGTTGGGGATTCAGAGGCGGGGAATCAGATATGGGGAATCAGAGGTGGGGAATCAGAGGTGGTGAATCAGAGATGGGGAATCACAGGCGGGGAATCAGAGGCAGGGAATCAAACACGGGGAATCAGAGGCGGGGAATCAGAGCTGGGGAATCAAAGGCGGGGAATCAGAGTTGGGGAATCAGAGGCGGGGAATCAGAGCTGGGGAATCAGAGGTGGGGATCAGAGTCGGGGAATCAGAGGCAGGGAATCAGATGTGCGGAATCAGAGATGGGGAATCAGAGGTGGGGAATCAGAGGCTGTGAATCAGAGATGGGGAATCAGAGGCGGGGAATCAGAGGCAAGAAATCAGACACGGGGTTTCAGAGGCTGGGAATCAGACGGGGGAATCAAAGGCGGGGAATCAGAGCTGGGGAATCAGAGGCAGGGAGTTGGGGATTCAGAGGCGGGGAATCAGATATGGGGAATCAGGGGCGGGGAATTAGAGTTGGGGAATCAGAGGCGGGGAATCAGAGGCGGGGAAACAGAGGCGGGGAATCAAACACGGGGAATCAGAGGTGGGGAATCAGAGGTTGGGAATCAGAGGCAGGGAATCAGAGCTGGGGAATCAGAGGCGGGGAATCAGAGTTGGGGAATCAGAGGCGGGGAATCAGAGCTGCGGAATCAGAGGTGGGGATCAGAGTCGGGGAATCAGAGGCAGGGAATCAGATGTGCGGAATCAGAGATGGGGAATCAGAGGTGGGGAATCAGAGGCGGGGAATCAGAGGCAAGAAATCAGACACGGGGTTTCAGAGGCTGGGAATCAGACGGGGGAATCAAAGGCGGGGAATCAGAGCTGGGGAATCAGAGGCAGGGAATCAGAGTTGGGGATTCAGAGGCGGGGAATCAGATATGGGGAATCAGAGGTGGGGAATCAGAGGTGGTGAATCAGAGATGGGGAATCACAGGCGGGGAATCAGAGGCAGGGAATAGAACGCGGGGAATCAGAGGCAGGGAATCAGAGTTGGGGCATCAGAGGTTGGGAATTAGATATGGGGAAACAGAGGCGGGGAATCAGAGGCGGGGAAACAGAGGCAGGAAATCAGATATGGGGAATCAGAGGTGGGGAATCAGAGGCAGGGAATCAGATGTGCGGAATCAGAGATGGGGAATCAGAGGCAGGGAATCAGAATCAGAAGCGGGGAATCAGAGGCCGGGAAACAGAGGCGGGGAATCAGATATGGGGAATCAGAGGTGGGGAATCAGAGGCAGGGAATTAGATTTGCGGAATCAGAGATGGGGAATCAGAAGCAGGGAATCAGAGGCCGGGAATCAGAGGCCGGAATCAGATGCCGGGAATAAGAGGCCGGGAATCAGAGGTGGGGAATCAGAGTCCGGGAATCAGAGATGGGGAATCAGAGGCGGGGAATGAGATATGGGGAATCAGAGGCGGGGAATCAGAGGCGGGGAAACAGAGGCGAGGAATCAGATATGGGGTATCAGAGGTGGCGAATCAAAGGCGATGAATCAGAGATGGGGAATCAGAGGTTGGGAATCAGAGGCAGGGAATCAGATGTGCGGAATCAGAGATGGGGAATCAGAGGCAGGGAATCAGAATCAGAAGCGGGGAATCAGAGGCCGGGAAACAGAGGCGGGGAATCATATATGGGGAATCAGAGGTGGGGAATCAGAGGCAGGGAATTAGATTTGCGGAATCAGAGATGGGGAATCAGAAGCAGGGAATCAGAGGCCGGGAATCAGAGGCCGGAATCAGATGCCGGGAATAAGAGGCCGGGAATCAGAGGTGGGGAATCAGAGTCCGGGAATCAGAGATGGGGATTCAGAGGCGGATAATGATATATGGGGAATCAGAGGCGGGGAATCAGAGGCGGGGAAACAGAGGCGGGGAATCAGATATGGGGAATCAGAGGTGGCGAATCAAAGGCGGTGAATCAGAGATGGGGAATCAGAGGCCGGGAATCAGAGGCAGGGAATCAAACACGGAAAATCAGAGGCGGGGAATCAGAGCTGGGGAATCAGAGGCGGGGAATCAGAGGCGGGGAAACAGAGGCGAGGAATCAGATATGGGGAATCAGAGGTGGGGAATCAGAGGCAGGTAATCAGATGTGTGGAATCAGAGATGGGGAATCAGAGGCAGGGAATCAGAATCAGAAGCGGGGAGTCAGAGGCCGGGAATCAGAGGCCTGGAATCAGATGCTGGGAATAAGAGGCCGGGAATCAGAGGTGGGGAATCAGAGTCTGGGAATCAGTGATGGGGATTCAGAGGCGGGGAATGAGATATGGAGAATCAGAGGCGGGGAATCAGAGGCGGGGAAACAGAGGTGGGGAATCAGATATGGGGAATCAGAGGTGGCGAATCAAAGGCGGTGAATCTGAGATGGGGAATCAGAGGCGGGGAATCAGAGGCAGGGAATCAAACACGGGGAATCAGAGGCGTGGTATCAGAGCTGGGGAATCAGAGGCTGGGAATCAAAGTTGGGGAATCAGAGGCAGGGAATCAGATATGGGGAAACAGGGGCGGGGAATCAGAGGCGGGGAAACAGAGGCGGGGAATCAGATATGGGGAATCAGAGGCGGGGAATCAGAGCTGTGGAATCAGAGGCGGGGAATCAGAGTTGGGGCATCAGAGGTGGGGAATTAGATATGGGGAAACAGAGGCGGGGAATCAGAGGCGTGGAAACAGAGGCGGGGAATCAGATATGGGGAATCAGAGGTGGGGAATCAGAGGCAGGTAATCAGATGTGCGGAATCAGAGATGGGGAATCAGAGGCAGGGAATCAGAATCAGAAGCGGGGAGTCAGAGGACGGGAATCAGAGGCCTGGAATCAGATGCTGGGAATAAGAGGCCGGGAATCAGAGGTGGGGAATCAGAGTCCGGGAATCAGAGATGGGGAGTCAGAGGCGGGGAATGAGATATGGAGAATCAGAGGCGGGGAATCAGAGGCGGGGAAACAGAGGTGGGGAATCAGATATGGGGAATCAGAGGTGGCGAATCAAAGGCGGTGAATCAGAGATGGGGAATCAGAGGCGGGGAATCAGAGGCAGGGAATCAAACACGGGGAATCAGAGGCGGGGAATCAGAGCTGGGGAATCAGAGGCTGGGAATCAAAGTTGGGGATCCAGAGGCGGGGAATGAGATATGGGGAATCAGAGGCCGGGAATCAGAGGTGGGGAATCAGAGTCCGGGAATCAGAGATGGGGAGTCAGAGGCGGGGAATGAGATATGGGGAATCAGAGGTGGCGAATCAAAGGCGGTGAATCAGAGATGGGGAATCAGAGGCGGTGTATCAGAGGCACGGAATCAAACACGGGGAATCAGAGGCGGGGAATCAGAGCTGGGGAATCAGAGGCTGAGAATCAAAGTTGGGGAATCAGAGTCAGGGAATCAGATATGGGGAAACAGGGGCGGGGAATCAAACACGGGGAATCAGAGGTGGGGAATCAGATGTTGGGAATCAGATGCAGGGAATCAGAGGCGGGGAATCAGAGGCGGGGAATCAGAGGCAGGGAATCAGATGTGCGGAATCGGAGATGGGGAATCAGAGGCCGGGAATCAGAGGTGGGGAATCAGAGTCCGGGAATCAGAGATGGGGAATCAGAGGCGGGGAATGAGATATGGGGAATCAGAGGCGGGGAATCAGAGGCGGGGAAACAGAGGCGAGGAATCAGATATGGGGTATCAGAGGTGGCGAATCATAGGCGATGAATCAGAGATGGGGAATCAGAGGTTGGGAATCAGAGGCAGGGAATCAGATGTGCGGAATCAGAGATGGGGAATCAGAGGCAGGGAATCAGAATCAGAAGCGGGGAATCAGAGGCCGGGAAACAGAGGCGGGGAATCATATATGGGGAATCAGAGGTGGGGAATCAGAGGCAGGGAATTAGATTTGCGGAATCAGAGATGGGGAATCAGAAGCAGGGAATCAGAGGCCGGGAATCAGAGGCCGGAATCAGATGCCGGGAATAAGAGGCCGGGAATCAGAGGTGGGGAATCAGAGTCCGGGAATCAGAGATGGGGATTCAGAGGCGGATAATGATATATGGGGAATCAGAGGCGGGGAATCAGAGGCGGGGAAACAGAGGCGGGGAATCAGATATGGGGAATCAGAGGTGGCGAATCAAAGGCGGTGAATCAGAGATGGGGAATCAGAGGCCGGGAATCAGAGGCAGGGAATCAAACACGGAAAATCAGAGGCGGGGAATCAGAGCTGGGGAATCAGAGGCGGGGAATCAGAGGCGGGGAAACAGAGGCGAGGAATCAGATATGGGGAATCAGAGGTGGGGAATCAGAGGCAGGTAATCAGATGTGTGGAATCAGAGATGGGGAATCAGAGGCAGGGAATCAGAATCAGAAGCGGGGAGTCAGAGGCCGGGAATCAGAGGCCTGGAATCAGATGCTGGGAATAAGAGGCCGGGAATCAGAGGTGGGGAATCAGAGTCTGGGAATCAGTGATGGGGATTCAGAGGCGGGGAATGAGATATGGAGAATCAGAGGCGGGGAATCAGAGGCGGGGAAACAGAGGTGGGGAATCAGATATGGGGAATCAGAGGTGGCGAATCAAAGGCGGTGAATCTGAGATGGGGAATCAGAGGCGGGGAATCAGAGGCAGGGAATCAAACACGGGGAATCAGAGGCGTGGTATCAGAGCTGGGGAATCAGAGGCTGGGAATCAAAGTTGGGGAATCAGAGGCAGGGAATCAGATATGGGGAAACAGGGGCGGGGAATCAGAGGCGGGGAAACAGAGGCGGGGAATCAGATATGGGGAATCAGAGGCGGGGAATTAGAGTTGGGGAATCAGAGGCGGGGAATCAGAGGCGGGGAACAGAGGCGGGGAATCAAACACGGGGAATCAGAGGTGGGGAATCAGAGGTTGGGAATCAGAGGCAGGGAATCAGAGGCGGGGAATCAGAGGCGGGGAATCAGAGGCAGGGAATCAGATGTGCGGTATCGGAGATGGGGAATCAGAGGCAGGGAATCAGAGGCGGGGAATCAGAGGCGGGGAATCAGAGGCCGGGAATCAGATATGGGGAAACAGAGGCAGGGAATCAGAGGCGGGGAAACAGAGGCTGGGAATCAGATATGGGGAATCAGAGGTGGGGAATCAGAGGTTGGGAATCAGAGGCAGGGAATCAGAGGCTTGGAATCAGATGCAGGGAATCAGATGCGGGGAATCAGAGGCGGGGAATCAGAGCTGGGGAATCAGAGGTGGGGAATCAGAGTTGGGGAATCAGAGGCGGGGTCTTAGATATTGGGAAACAGAGGCGGGGAATCAGAGGCGGGGAAACAGAGGCGGGGAATGAGATATGGGGAATCAGAGATGGGGAATCAGAGGCAGGGAATCAGATGTGCGGAATCAGAGATGGGGAATCAAAGGCAGGGAATCAGAATCAGAAGCAGGGAATCAGAGGCCGGGAATCAGAGGCCGGAATCAGATGCCGGGAATAAGAGGCCGGGAATCAGAGGTGGGGAATCAGAGTCCGGGAATCAGAGATGGGGATTCAGAGGCGGGGAATGAGATATGGGGAATCAGAGGCGGGGAATCAGAGGCGGGGAAACAGAGGCGGGGAATCAGATATGGGGAATCAGAGGTGGCGAATCAAAGGCGGTGAATCAGAGATGGGGAATCAGAGGCAGGGAATCAGATGTGCGGAATCAGAGATGGGGAATCAGAGGTGGGGAATCAGAGGCTGTGAATCAGAGATGCGGAATCAGAGGCGGGGAATCAGAGGCAAGAAATCAGACACGGGGTTTCAGAGGCTGGGAATCAGACGGGGGAATCAAAGGCGGGTTATCAGAGCTGGGGAATCAGAGGCAGGGAATCAGAGTTGGGGATTCAGAGGCGGGGAATCAGATATGGGGAATCAGAGGCGGGGAATTAGAGTTGGGGAATCAGAGGCGGGGAATCAGAGGCGGGGAAACAGAGGCGGGGAATCAAACACGGGGAATCAGAGGTGGGGAATCAGAGGTTGGGAATCAGAGGCAGGGAATCAAACACGGGGAATCAGAGGCGGGGAATCAGAGCTGGGGAATCAGAGGCGGGGAATCGGAGTTGGGGAATCAGAGGTGGGGAATCAGAGCTGCGGAATAAGAGGTGGGGATCAGAGTCGGGGAATCAGAGGCAGGGAATCATTTGTGCGGAATCAGAGATGGGGAATCAGAGGTGGGGAATCAGAGGCGGGGAATCAGAGGCAAGAAATCAGACACGGGGTTTCAGAGGCTCGGAATCAGACGGGGGAATCAAAGGCGGGGAATCAGAGCTGGGGAATCAGAGGCAGGGAATCAGAGTTGGGGATTCAGAGGCGGGGAATCAGATATGGGGAATCAGAGGTGGGGAATCAGAGGTGGTGAATCAGAGATGGGGAATCACAGGCGGGGAATCAGAGGCAGGGAATCAAACACGGGGAATCAGAGGCGGGGAATCAGAGCTGGGGAATCAAAGGCGGGGAATCAGAGTTGGGGAATCAGAGGCGGGGAATCAGAGCTGGGGAATCAGAGGTGGGGATCAGAGTCGGGGAATCAGAGGCAGGGAATCAGATGTGCGGAATCAGAGATGGGGAATCAGAGGTGGGGAATCAGAGGCTGTGAATCAGAGATGGGGAATCAGAGGCGGGGAATCAGAGGCAAGAAATCAGACACGGGGTTTCAGAGGCTGGGAATCAGACGGGGGAATCAAAGGCGTGGAATCAGAGCTGGGGAATCAGAGGCAGGGAGTTGGGGATTCAGAGGCGGGGAATCAGATATGGGGAATCAGAGGCGGGGAATTAGAGTTGGGGAATCAGAGGCGGGGAATCAGAGGCGGGGAAACAGAGGCGGGGAATCAAACACGGGGAATCAGAGGTGGGGAATCAGAGGTTGGGAATCAGAGGCAGGGAATCAGAGCTGGGGAATCAGAGGCGGGGAATCAGAGTTGGGGAATCAGAGGCGGGGAATCAGAGCTGCGGAATCAGAGGTGGGGATCAGAGTCGGGGAATCAGAGGCAGGGAATCAGATGTGCGGAATCAGAGATGGGGAATCAGAGGTGGGGAATCAGAGGCGGGGAATCAGAGGCAAGAAATCAGACACGGGGTTTCAGAGGCTGGGAATCAGACGGGGGAATCAAAGGCGGGGAATCAGAGCTGGGGAATCAGAGGCAGGGAATCAGAGTTGGGGATTCAGAGGCGGGGAATCAGATATGGGGAATCAGAGGTGGGGAATCAGAGGTGGTGAATCAGAGATGGGGAATCACAGGCGGGGAATCAGAGGCAGGGAATAGAACGCGGGGAATCAGAGGCAGGGAATCAGAGTTGGGGCATCAGAGGTTGGGAATTAAATATGGGGAAACAGAGGCGGGGAATCAGAGGCGGGGAAACAGAGGCAGGAAATCAGATATGGGGAATCAGAGGTGGGGAATCAGAGGCAGGGAATCAGATGTGCGGAATCAGAGATGGGGAATCAGAGGCAGGGAATCAGAATCAGAAGCGGGGAATCAGAGGCCGGGAAACAGAGGCGGGGAATCAGATATGGGGAATCAGAGGTGGGGAATCAGAGGCAGGGAATTAGATTTGCGGAATCAGAGATGGGGAATCAGAAGCAGGGAATCAGAGGCCGGGAATCAGAGGCCGGAATCAGATGCCGGGAATAAGAGGCCGGGAATCAGAGGTGGGGAATCAGAGTCCGGGAATCAGAGATGGGGAATCAGAGGCGGGGAATGAGATATGGGGAATCAGAGGCGGGGAATCAGAGGCGGGGAAACAGAGGCGAGGAATCAGATATGGGGTATCAGAGGTGGCGAATCAAAGGCGATGAATCAGAGATGGGGAATCAGAGGTTGGGAATCAGAGGCAGGGAATCAGATGTGCGGAATCAGAGATGGGGAATCAGAGGCAGGGAATCAGAATCAGAAGCGGGGAATCAGAGGCCGGGAAACAGAGGCGGGGAATCATATATGGGGAATCAGAGGTGGGGAATCAGAGGCAGGGAATTAGATTTGCGGAATCAGAGATGGGGAATCAGAAGCAGGGAATCAGAGGCCGGGAATCAGAGGCCGGAATCAGATGCCGGGAATAAGAGGCCGGGAATCAGAGGTGGGGAATCAGAGTCCGGGAATCAGAGATGGGGATTCAGAGGTGGATAATGATATATGGGGAATCAGAGGCGGGGAATCAGAGGCGGGGAAACAGAGGCGGGGAATCAGATATGGGGAATCAGAGGTGGCGAATCAAAGGCGGTGAATCAGAGATGGGGAATCAGAGGCCGGGAATCAGAGGCAGGGAATCAAACACGGAAAATCAGAGGCGGGGAATCAGAGCTGGGGAATCAGAGGCGGGGAATCAGAGGCGGGGAAACAGAGGCGAGGAATCAGATATGGGGAATCAGAGGTGGGGAATCAGAGGCAGGTAATCAGATGTGTGGAATCAGAGATGGGGAATCAGAGGCAGGGAATCAGAATCAGAAGCGGGGAGTCAGAGGCCGGGAATCAGAGGCCTGGAATCAGATGCTGGGAATAAGAGGCCGGGAATCAGAGGTGGGGAATCAGAGTCTGGGAATCAGTGATGGGGATTCAGAGGCGGGGAATGAGATATGGAGAATCAGAGGCGGGGAATCAGAGGCGGGGAAACAGAGGTGGGGAATCAGATATGGGGAATCAGAGGTGGCGAATCAAAGGCGGTGAATCTGAGATGGGGAATCAGAGGCGGGGAATCAGAGGCAGGGAATCAAACACGGGGAATCAGAGGCGTGGTATCAGAGCTGGGGAATCAGAGGCTGGGAATCAAAGTTGGGGAATCAGAGGCAGGGAATCAGATATGGGGAAACAGGGGCGGGGAATCAGAGGCGGGGAAACAGAGGCGGGGAATCAGATATGGGGAATCAGAGGCGGGGAATTAGAGTTGGGGAATCAGAGGCGGGGAATCAGAGGCGGGGAACAGAGGCGGGGAATCAAAAACGGGGAATCAGAGCTGGGGAATCAGAGGCGGGGAATCAGAGTTGGGGAATCAGAGGCGGGGAATCAGAGCTGCGGAATCAGAGGTGGGGATCAGAGTCGGGGAATCAGAGGCAGGGAATCAGATGTGCGGAATCAGAGATGGGGAATCAGAGGTGGGGAATCAGAGGCGGGGAATCAGAGGCAAGAAATCAGACACGGGGTTTCAGAGGCTGGGAATCAGACGGGGGAATCAAAGGCGGGGAATCAGAGCTGGGGAATCAGAGGCAGGGAATCAGAGTTGGGGATTCAGAGGCGGGGAATCAGATATGGGGAATCAGAGGTGGGGAATCAGAGGTGGTGAATCAGAGATGGGGAATCACAGGCGGGGAATCAGAGGCAGGGAATAGAACGCGGGGAATCAGAGGCAGGGAATCAGAGTTGGGGCATCAGAGGTTGGGAATTAGATATGGGGAAACAGAGGCGGGGAATCAGAGGCGGGGAAACAGAGGCAGGAAATCAGATATGGGGAATCAGAGGTGGGGAATCAGAGGCAGGGAATCAGATGTGCGGAATCAGAGATGGGGAATCAGAGGCAGGGAATCAGAATCAGAAGCGGGGAATCAGAGGCCGGGAAACAGAGGCGGGGAATCAGATATGGGGAATCAGAGGTGGGGAATCAGAGGCAGGGAATTAGATTTGCGGAATCAGAGATGGGGAATCAGAAGCAGGGAATCAGAGGCCGGGAATCAGAGGCCGGAATCAGATGCCGGGAATAAGAGGCCGGGAATCAGAGGTGGGGAATCAGAGTCCGGGAATCAGAGATGGGGAATCAGAGGCGGGGAATGAGATATGGGGAATCAGAGGCGGGGAATCAGAGGCGGGGAAACAGAGGCGAGGAATCAGATATGGGGTATCAGAGGTGGCGAATCAAAGGCGATGAATCAGAGATGGGGAATCAGAGGTTGGGAATCAGAGGCAGGGAATCAGATGTGCGGAATCAGAGATGGGGAATCAGAGGCAGGGAATCAGAATCAGAAGCGGGGAATCAGAGGCCGGGAAACAGAGGCGGGGAATCATATATGGGGAATCAGAGGTGGGGAATCAGAGGCAGGGAATTAGATTTGCGGAATCAGAGATGGGGAATCAGAAGCAGGGAATCAGAGGCCGGGAATCAGAGGCCGGAATCAGATGCCGGGAATAAGAGGCCGGGAATCAGAGGTGGGGAATCAGAGTCCGGGAATCAGAGATGGGGATTCAGAGGCGGATAATGATATATGGGGAATCAGAGGCGGGGAATCAGAGGCGGGGAAACAGAGGCGGGGAATCAGATATGGGGAATCAGAGGTGGCGAATCAAAGGCGGTGAATCAGAGATGGGGAATCAGAGGCCGGGAATCAGAGGCAGGGAATCAAACACGGAAAATCAGAGGCGGGGAATCAGAGCTGGGGAATCAGAGGCGGGGAATCAGAGGCGGGGAAACAGAGGCGAGGAATCAGATATGGGGAATCAGAGGTGGGGAATCAGAGGCAGGTAATCAGATGTGTGGAATCAGAGATGGGGAATCAGAGGCAGGGAATCAGAATCAGAAGCGGGGAGTCAGAGGCCGGGAATCAGAGGCCTGGAATCAGATGCTGGGAATAAGAGGCCGGGAATCAGAGGTGGGGAATCAGAGTCTGGGAATCAGTGATGGGGATTCAGAGGCGGGGAATGAGATATGGAGAATCAGAGGCGGGGAATCAGAGGCGGGGAAACAGAGGTGGGGAATCAGATATGGGGAATCAGAGGTGGCGAATCAAAGGCGGTGAATCTGAGATGGGGAATCAGAGGCGGGGAATCAGAGGCAGGGAATCAAACACGGGGAATCAGAGGCGTGGTATCAGAGCTGGGGAATCAGAGGCTGGGAATCAAAGTTGGGGAATCAGAGGCAGGGAATCAGATATGGGGAAACAGGGGCGGGGAATCAGAGGCGGGGAAACAGAGGCGGGGAATCAGATATGGGGAATCAGAGGCGGGGAATTAGAGTTGGGGAATCAGAGGCGGGGAATCAGAGGCGGGGAACAGAGGCGGGGAATCAAAAACGGGGAATCAGAGGTGGGGAATCAGAGGTTGGGAATCAGAGGCAGGGAATCAGAGGCGGGGAATCAGAGGCGGGGAATCAGAGGCAGGGAATCAGATGTGCGGAATCGGAGATGGGGAATCAGAGGCAGGGAATCAGAGGCGGGGAATCAGAGGCGGGGAATCAGAGGCCGGGAATCAGATATGGGGAAACAGAGGCAGGGAATCAGAGGCGGGGAAACAGAGGCTGGGAATCAGATATGGGGAATCAGAGGTGGGGAATCAGAGGTTGGGAATCAGAGGCAGGGAATCAGAGGCTTGGAATCAGATGCAGGGAATCAGATGCGGGGAATCAGAGGCGGGGAATCAGAGCTGGGGAATCAGAGGTGGGGAATCAGAGTTGGGGAATCAGAGGCGGGGTCTTAGATATTGGGAAACAGAGGCGGGGAATCAGAGGCGGGGAAACAGAGGCGGGGAATGAGATATGGGGAATCAGAGATGGGGAATCAGAGGCAGGGAATCAGATGTGCGGAATCAGAGATGGGGAATCAAAGGCAGGGAATCAGAATCAGAAGCAGGGAATCAGAGGCCGGGAATCAGAGGCCGGAATCAGATGCCGGGAATAAGAGGCCGGGAATCAGAGGTGGGGAATCAGAGTCCGGGAATCAGAGATGGGGATTCAGAGGCGGGGAATGAGATATGGGGAATCAGAGGCGGGGAATCAGAGGCGGGGAAACAGAGGCGGGGAATCAGATATGGGGAATCAGAGGTGGCGAATCAAAGGCGGTGAATCAGAGATGGGGAATCAGAGGCAGGGAATCAGATGTGCGGAATCAGAGATGGGGAATCAGAGGTGGGGAATCAGAGGCTGTGAATCAGAGATGCGGAATCAGAGGCGGGGAATCAGAGGCAAGAAATCAGACACGGGGTTTCAGAGGCTGGGAATCAGACGGGGGAATCAAAGGCGGGGAATCAGAGCTGGGGAATCAGAGGCAGGGAATCAGAGTTGGGGATTCAGAGGCGGGGAATCAGATATGGGGAATAGGAGGCGGGGAATTAGAGTTGGGGAATCAGAGGCGGGGAATCAGAGGCGGGGAAACAGAGGCGGGGAATCAAACACGGGGAATCAGAGGTGGGGAATCAGAGGTTGGGAATCAGAGGCAGGGAATCAAACACGGGGAATCAGAGGCGGGGAATCAGAGCTGGGGAATCAGAGGCGGGGAATCGGAGTTGGGGAATCAGAGGTGGGGAATCAGAGCTGCGGAATAAGAGGTGGGGATCAGAGTCGGGGAATCAGAGGCAGGGAATCATTTGTGCGGAATCAGAGATGGGGAATCAGAGGTGGGGAATCAGAGGCGGGGAATCAGAGGCAAGAAATCAGACACGGGGTTTCAGAGGCTGGGAATCAGACGGGGGAATCAAAGGCGGGGAATCAGAGCTGGGGAATCAGAGGCAGGGAATCAGAGTTGGGGATTCAGAGGCGGGGAATCAGATATGGGGAATCAGAGGTGGGGAATCAGAGGTGGTGAATCAGAGATGGGGAATCACAGGCGGGGAATCAGAGGCAGGGAATCAAACACGGGGAATCAGAGGCGGGGAATCAGAGCTGGGGAATCAAAGGCGGGGAATCAGAGTTGGGGAATCAGAGGCGGGGAATCAGAGCTGGGGAATCAGAGGTGGGGATCAGAGTCGGGGAATCAGAGGCAGGGAATCAGATGTGCGGAATCAGAGATGGGGAATCAGAGGTGGGGAATCAGAGGCTGTGAATCAGAGATGGGGAATCAGAGGCGGGGAATCAGAGGCAAGAAATCAGACACGGGGTTTCAGAGGCTGGGAATCAGACGGGGGAATCAAAGGCGGGGAATCAGAGCTGGGGAATCAGAGGCAGGGAGTTGGGGATTCAGAGGCGGGGAATCAGATATGGGGAATCAGGGGCGGGGAATTAGAGTTGGGGAATCAGAGGCGGGGAATCAGAGGCGGGGAAACAGAGGCGGGGAATCAAACACGGGGAATCAGAGGTGGGGAATCAGAGGTTGGGAATCAGAGGCAGGGAATCAGAGCTGGGGAATCAGAGGCGGGGAATCAGAGTTGGGGAATCAGAGGCGGGGAATCAGAGCTGCGGAATCAGAGGTGGGGATCAGAGTCGGGGAATCAGAGGCAGGGAATCAGATGTGCGGAATCAGAGATGGGGAATCAGAGGTGGGGAATCAGAGGCGGGGAATCAGAGGCAAGAAATCAGACACGGGGTTTCAGAGGCTGGGAATCAGACGGGGGAATCAAAGGCGGGGAATCAGAGCTGGGGAATCAGAGGCAGGGAATCAGAGTTGGGGATTCAGAGGCGGGGAATCAGATATGGGGAATCAGAGGTGGGGAATCAGAGGTGGTGAATCAGAGATGGGGAATCACAGGCGGGGAATCAGAGGCAGGGAATAGAACGCGGGGAATCAGAGGCAGGGAATCAGAGTTGGGGCATCAGAGGTTGGGAATTAGATATGGGGAAACAGAGGCGGGGAATCAGAGGCGGGGAAACAGAGGCAGGAAATCAGATATGGGGAATCAGAGGTGGGGAATCAGAGGCAGGGAATCAGATGTGCGGAATCAGAGATGGGGAATCAGAGGCAGGGAATCAGAATCAGAAGCGGGGAATCAGAGGCCGGGAAACAGAGGCGGGGAATCAGATATGGGGAATCAGAGGTGGGGAATCAGAGGCAGGGAATTAGATTTGCGGAATCAGAGATGGGGAATCAGAAGCAGGGAATCAGAGGCCGGGAATCAGAGGCCGGAATCAGATGCCGGGAATAAGAGGCCGGGAATCAGAGGTGGGGAATCAGAGTCCGGGAATCAGAGATGGGGAATCAGAGGCGGGGAATGAGATATGGGGAATCAGAGGCGGGGAATCAGAGGCGGGGAAACAGAGGCGAGGAATCAGATATGGGGTATCAGAGGTGGCGAATCAAAGGCGATGAATCAGAGATGGGGAATCAGAGGTTGGGAATCAGAGGCAGGGAATCAGATGTGCGGAATCAGAGATGGGGAATCAGAGGCAGGGAATCAGAATCAGAAGCGGGGAATCAGAGGCCGGGAAACAGAGGCGGGGAATCATATATGGGGAATCAGAGGTGGGGAATCAGAGGCAGGGAATTAGATTTGCGGAATCAGAGATGGGGAATCAGAAGCAGGGAATCAGAGGCCGGGAATCAGAGGCCGGAATCAGATGCCGGGAATAAGAGGCCGGGAATCAGAGGTGGGGAATCAGAGTCCGGGAATCAGAGATGGGGATTCAGAGGCGGATAATGATATATGGGGAATCAGAGGCGGGGAATCAGAGGCGGGGAAACAGAGGCGGGGAATCAGATATGGGGAATCAGAGGTGGCGAATCAAAGGCGGTGAATCAGAGATGGGGAATCAGAGGCCGGGAATCAGAGGCAGGGAATCAAACACGGAAAATCAGAGGCGGGGAATCAGAGCTGGGGAATCAGAGGCGGGGAATCAGAGGCGGGGAAACAGAGGCGAGGAATCAGATATGGGGAATCAGAGGTGGGGAATCAGAGGCAGGTAATCAGATGTGTGGAATCAGAGATGGGGAATCAGAGGCAGGGAATCAGAATCAGAAGCGGGGAGTCAGAGGCCGGGAATCAGAGGCCTGGAATCAGATGCTGGGAATAAGAGGCCGGGAATCAGAGGTGGGGAATCAGAGTCTGGGAATCAGTGATGGGGATTCAGAGGCGGGGAATGAGATATGGAGAATCAGAGGCGGGGAATCAGAGGCGGGGAAACAGAGGTGGGGAATCAGATATGGGGAATCAGAGGTGGCGAATCAAAGGCGGTGAATCTGAGATGGGGAATCAGAGGCGGGGAATCAGAGGCAGGGAATCAAACACGGGGAATCAGAGGCGTGGTATCAGAGCTGGGGAATCAGAGGCTGGGAATCAAAGTTGGGGAATCAGAGGCAGGGAATCAGATATGGGGAAACAGGGGCGGGGAATCAGAGGCGGGGAAACAGAGGCGGGGAATCAGATATGGGGAATCAGAGGCGGGGAATTAGAGTTGGGGAATCAGAGGCGGGGAATCAGAGGCGGGGAACAGAGGCGGGGAATCAAAAACGGGGAATCAGAGCTGGGGAATCAGAGGCGGGGAATCAGAGTTGGGGAATCAGAGGCGGGGAATCAGAGCTGCGGAATCAGAGGTGGGGATCAGAGTCGGGGAATCAGAGGCAGGGAATCAGATGTGCGGAATCAGAGATGGGGAATCAGAGGTGGGGAATCAGAGGCGGGGAATCAGAGGCAAGAAATCAGACACGGGGTTTCAGAGGCTGGGAATCAGACGGGGGAATCAAAGGCGGGGAATCAGAGCTGGGGAATCAGAGGCAGGGAATCAGAGTTGGGGATTCAGAGGCGGGGAATCAGATATGGGGAATCAGAGGTGGGGAATCAGAGGTGGTGAATCAGAGATGGGGAATCACAGGCGGGGAATCAGAGGCAGGGAATAGAACGCGGGGAATCAGAGGCAGGGAATCAGAGTTGGGGCATCAGAGGTTGGGAATTAGATATGGGGAAACAGAGGCGGGGAATCAGAGGCGGGGAAACAGAGGCAGGAAATCAGATATGGGGAATCAGAGGTGGGGAATCAGAGGCAGGGAATCAGATGTGCGGAATCAGAGATGGGGAATCAGAGGCAGGGAATCAGAATCAGAAGCGGGGAATCAGAGGCCGGGAAACAGAGGCGGGGAATCAGATATGGGGAATCAGAGGTGGGGAATCAGAGGCAGGGAATTAGATTTGCGGAATCAGAGATGGGGAATCAGAAGCAGGGAATCAGAGGCCGGGAATCAGAGGCCGGAATCAGATGCCGGGAATAAGAGGCCGGGAATCAGAGGTGGGGAATCAGAGTCCGGGAATCAGAGATGGGGAATCAGAGGCGGGGAATGAGATATGGGGAATCAGAGGCGGGGAATCAGAGGCGGGGAAACAGAGGCGAGGAATCAGATATGGGGTATCAGAGGTGGCGAATCAAAGGCGATGAATCAGAGATGGGGAATCAGAGGTTGGGAATCAGAGGCAGGGAATCAGATGTGCGGAATCAGAGATGGGGAATCAGAGGCAGGGAATCAGAATCAGAAGCGGGGAATCAGAGGCCGGGAAACAGAGGCGGGGAATCATATATGGGGAATCAGAGGTGGGGAATCAGAGGCAGGGAATTAGATTTGCGGAATCAGAGATGGGGAATCAGAAGCAGGGAATCAGAGGCCGGGAATCAGAGGCCGGAATCAGATGCCGGGAATAAGAGGCCGGGAATCAGAGGTGGGGAATCAGAGTCCGGGAATCAGAGATGGGGATTCAGAGGCGGATAATGATATATGGGGAATCAGAGGCGGGGAATCAGAGGCGGGGAAACAGAGGCGGGGAATCAGATATGGGGAATCAGAGGTGGCGAATCAAAGGCGGTGAATCAGAGATGGGGAATCAGAGGCCGGGAATCAGAGGCAGGGAATCAAACACGGAAAATCAGAGGCGGGGAATCAGAGCTGGGGAATCAGAGGCGGGGAATCAGAGGCGGGGAAACAGAGGCGAGGAATCAGATATGGGGAATCAGAGGTGGGGAATCAGAGGCAGGTAATCAGATGTGTGGAATCAGAGATGGGGAATCAGAGGCAGGGAATCAGAATCAGAAGCGGGGAGTCAGAGGCCGGGAATCAGAGGCCTGGAATCAGATGCTGGGAATAAGAGGCCGGGAATCAGAGGTGGGGAATCAGAGTCTGGGAATCAGTGATGGGGATTCAGAGGCGGGGAATGAGATATGGAGAATCAGAGGCGGGGAATCAGAGGCGGGGAAACAGAGGTGGGGAATCAGATATGGGGAATCAGAGGTGGCGAATCAAAGGCGGTGAATCTGAGATGGGGAATCAGAGGCGGGGAATCAGAGGCAGGGAATCAAACACGGGGAATCAGAGGCGTGGTATCAGAGCTGGGGAATCAGAGGCTGGGAATCAAAGTTGGGGAATCAGAGGCAGGGAATCAGATATGGGGAAACAGGGGCGGGGAATCAGAGGCGGGGAAACAGAGGCGGGGAATCAGATATGGGGAATCAGAGGCGGGGAATTAGAGTTGGGGAATCAGAGGCGGGGAATCAGAGGCGGGGAACAGAGGCGGGGAATCAAAAACGGGGAATCAGAGGTGGGGAATCAGAGGTTGGGAATCAGAGGCAGGGAATCAGAGGCGGGGAATCAGAGGCGGGGAATCAGAGGCAGGGAATCAGATGTGCGGAATCGGAGATGGGGAATCAGAGGCAGGGAATCAGAGGCGGGGAATCAGAGGCGGGGAATCAGAGGCCGGGAATCAGATATGGGGAAACAGAGGCAGGGAATCAGAGGCGGGGAAACAGAGGCTGGGAATCAGATATGGGGAATCAGAGGTGGGGAATCAGAGGTTGGGAATCAGAGGCAGGGAATCAGAGGCTTGGAATCAGATGCAGGGAATCAGATGCGGGGAATCAGAGGCGGGGAATCAGAGCTGGGGAATCAGAGGTGGGGAATCAGAGTTGGGGAATCAGAGGCGGGGTCTTAGATATTGGGAAACAGAGGCGGGGAATCAGAGGCGGGGAAACAGAGGCGGGGAATGAGATATGGGGAATCAGAGATGGGGAATCAGAGGCAGGGAATCAGATGTGCGGAATCAGAGATGGGGAATCAAAGGAAGGGAATCAGAATCAGAAGCAGGGAATCAGAGGCCGGGAATCAGAGGCCGGAATCAGATGCCGGGAATAAGAGGCCGGGAATCAGAGGTGGGGAATCAGAGTCCGGGAATCAGAGATGGGGATTCAGAGGCGGGGAATGAGATATGGGGAATCAGAGGCGGGGAATCAGAGGCGGGGAAACAGAGGCGGGGAATCAGATATGGGGAATCAGAGGTGGCGAATCAAAGGCGGTGAATCAGAGATGGGGAATCAGAGGCAGGGAATCAGATGTGCGGAATCAGAGATGGGGAATCAGAGGTGGGGAATCAGAGGCTGTGAATCAGAGATGCGGAATCAGAGGCGGGGAATCAGAGGCAAGAAATCAGACACGGGGTTTCAGAGGCTGGGAATCAGACGGGGGAATCAAAGGCGGGGAATCAGAGCTGGGGAATCAGAGGCAGGGAATCAGAGTTGGGGATTCAGAGGCGGGGAATCAGATATGGGGAATCAGAGGCGGGGAATTAGAGTTGGGGAATCAGAGGCGGGGAATCAGAGGCGGGGAAACAGAGGCGGGGAATCAAACACGGGGAATCAGAGGTGGGGAATCAGAGGTTGGGAATCAGAGGCAGGGAATCAAACACGGGGAATCAGAGGCGGGGAATCAGAGCTGGGGAATCAGAGGCGGGGAATCGGAGTTGGGGAATCAGAGGTGGGGAATCAGAGCTGCGGAATCAGAGGTGGGGATCAGAGTCGGGGAATCAGAGGCAGGGAATCATTTGTGCGGAATCAGAGATGGGGAATCAGAGGTGGGGAATCAGAGGCGGGGAATCAGAGGCAAGAAATCAGACACGGGGTTTCAGAGGCTGGGAATCAGACGGGGGAATCAAAGGCGGGGAATCAGAGCTGGGGAATCAGAGGCAGGGAATCAGAGTTGGGGATTCAGAGGCGGGGAATCAGATATGGGGAATCAGAGGTGGGGAATCAGAGGTGGTGAATCAGAGATGGGGAATCACAGGCGGGGAATCAGAGGCAGGGAATAGAACGCGGGGAATCAGAGGCAGGGAATCAGAGTTGGGGCATCAGAGGTTGGGAATTAGATATGGGGAAACAGAGGCGGGGAATCAGAGGCGGGGAAACAGGCGGGAAATCAGATATGGGGAATCAGAGGTGGGGAATCAGAGGCAGGGAATCAGATGTGCGGAATCAGAGATGGGGAATCAGAGGCAGGGAATCAGAATCAGAAGCGGGGAATCAGAGGCCGGGAAACAGAGGCGGGGAATCAGATATGGGGAATCAGAGGTGGGGAATCAGAGGCAGGGAATTAGATTTGCGGAATCAGAGATGGGGAATCAGAAGCAGGGAATCAGAGGCCGGGAATCAGAGGCCGGAATCAGATGCCGGGAATAAGAGGCCGGGAATCAGAGGTGGGGAATCAGAGTCCGGGAATCAGAGATGGGGAATCAGAGGCGGGGAATGAGATATGGGGAATCAGAGGCGGGGAATCAGAGGCGGGGAAACAGAGGCGAGGAATCAGATATGGGGAATCAGAGGTGGCGAATCAAAGGCGATGAATCAGAGATGGGGAATCAGAGGTTGGGAATCAGAGGCAGGGAATCAGATGTGCGGAATCAGAGATGGGGAATCAGAGGCAGGGAATCAGAATCAGATGCGGGGAATCAGAGGCCGGGAAACAGAGGCGGGGAATCATATATGGGGAATCAGAGGTGGGGAATCAGAGGCAGGGAATTAGATTTGCGGAATCAGAGATGGGGAATCAGAAGCAGGGAATCAGAGGCCGGGAATCAGAGGCCGGAATCAGATGCCGGGAATAAGAGGCCGGGAATCAGAGGTGGGGAATCAGAGTCCGGGAATCAGAGATGGGGATTCAGAGGCGGGGAATGAGATATGGGGAATCAGAGGCGGGGAATCAGAGGCGGGGAATCAGAGGTGGGGAATCAGAGGCAGGGAATTAGATTTGCGGAATCAGAGATGGGGAATCAGAAGCAGGGAATCAGAGGCCGGGAATCAGAGGCCGGAATCAGATGCCGGGAATAAGAGGCCGGGAATCAGAGGTGGGGAATCAGAGTCCGGGAATCAGAGATGGGGATTCAGAGGCGGGGAATGAGATATGGGGAATCAGAGGCGGGGAATCAGAGGCGGGGAAACAGAGGCGGGGAATCAGATATGGGGAATCAGAGGTGGCGAATCAAAGGCGGTGAATCAGATATGGGGAATCAGAGGCCGGGAATCAGAGGCAGGGAATCAAACACGGAAAATCAGAGGCGGGGAATCAGAGCTGGGGAATCAGAGGCGGGGAATCAGAGGCGGGGAAACAGAGGCGAGGAATCAGATATGGGGAATCAGAGGTGGGGAATCAGAGGCAGGTAATCAGATGTGCGGAATCAGAGATGGGGAATCAGAGGCAGGGAATCAGAATCAGAAGCGGGGAGTCAGAGGCCGGGAATCAGAGGCCTGGAATCAGATGCTGGGAATAAGAGGCCGGGAATCAGAGGTGGGGAATCAGAGTCTGGGAATCAGTGATGGGGATTCAGAGGCGGGGAATGAGATATGGAGAATCAGAGGCGGGGAATCAGAGGCGGGGAAACAGAGGTGGGGAATCAGATATGGGGAATCAGAGGTGGCGAATCAAAGGCAGTGAATCAGAGATGGGGAATCAGAGGCGGGGAATCAGAGGCAGGGAATCAAACACGGGGAATCAGAGGCGTGGTATCAGAGCTGGGGAATCAGAGGCTGGGAATCAAAGTTGGGGAATCAGAGGCAGGGAATCAGATATGGGGAAACAGGGGCGGGGAATCAGAGGCGGGGAAACAGAGGCGGGGAATCAGATATGGGGAATCAGAGGCGGGGAATTAGAGTTGGGGAATCAGAGGCGGGGAATCAGAGGCGGGGAAACAGAGGCGGGGAATCAAACACGGGGAATCAGAGGTGGGGAATCAGAGGTTGGGAATCAGAGGCAGGGAATCAGAGGCGGGGAATCAGAGGCGGGGAATCAGAGGCAGGGAATCAGATGTGCGGAATCGGAGATGGGGAATCAGAGGCAGGGAATCAGAGGCGGGGAATCAGAGGCGGGGAATCAGAGGCCGGGAATCAGATATGGGGAAACAGAGGCAGGGAATCAGAGGCGGGGAAACAGAGGCTGGGAATCAGATATGGGGAATCAGAGGTGGGGAATCAGAGGTTGGGAATCAGAGGCAGGGAATCAGAGGCTTGGAATCAGATGCAGGGAATCAGATGCGGGGAATCAGAGGCGGGGAATCAGAGCTGGGGAATCAGAGGTGGGGAATCAGAGTTGGGGAATCAGAGGCGGGGACTTAGATATTGGGAAACAGAGGCGGGGAATCAGAGGCGGGGAAACAGAGGCGGGGAATCAGATATGGGGAATCAGAGATGGGGAATCAGAGGCAGGGAATCAGATGTGCGGAATCAGAGATGGGGAATCAAAGGCAGGGAATCAGAATCAGAAGCAGGGAATCAGAGGCCGGGAATCAGAGGCCGGAATCAGATGCCGGGAATAAGAGGCCGGGAATCAGAGGTGGGGAATCAGAGTCCGGGAATCAGAGATGGGGATTCAGAGGCGGGGAATGAGATATGGGGAATCAGAGGCGGGGAATCAGAGGCGGGGAAACAGAGGCGGGGAATCAGATATGGGGAATCAGAGGTGGCGTATCAAAGGCGGTGAATCAGAGATGGGGAATCAGAGGCAGGGAATCAGATGTGCGGAATCAGAGATGGGGAATCAGAGGTGGGGAATCAGAGGCTGTGAATCAGAGATGGGGAATCAGAGGCGGGGAATCAGAGGCAAGAAATCAGACACGGGGTTTCAGAGGCTGGGAATCAGACGGGGGAATCAAAGGCGGGGAATCAGAGCTGGGGAATCAGAGGCAGGGAATCAGAGTTGGGGATTCAGAGGCGGGGAATCAGATATGGGGAATCAGAGGCGGGGAATTAGAGTTGGGGAATCAGAGGCGGGGAATCAGAGGCGGGGAAACAGAGGCGGGGAATCAAACACGGGGAATCAGAGGTGGGGAATCAGAGGTTGGGAATCAGAGGCAGGGAATCAAACACGAGGAATCAGAGGCGGGGAATCAGAGCTGGGGAATCAGAGGCGGGGAATCAGAGTTGGGGAATCAGAGGCGGGGAATCAGAGCTGCGGAATCAGAGGTGGGGATCAGAGTCGGGGAATCAGAGGCAGGGAATCAGATGTGCGGAATCAGAGATGGGGAATCAGAGGTGGGGAATCAGAGGCGGGGAATCAGAGGCAAGAAATCAGACACGGGGTTTCAGAGGCTGGGAATCAGACGGGGGAATCAAAGGCGGGGAATCAGAGCTGGGGAATCAGAGGCAGGGAATCAGAGTTGGGGATTCAGAGGCGGGGAATCAGATATGGGGAATCAGAGGTGGGGAATCAGAGGTGGTGAATCAGAGATGGGGAATCACAGGCGGGGAATCAGAGGCAGGGAATAGAACGCGTGGAATCAGAGGCAGGGAATCAGAGTTGGGGCATCAGAGGTTGGGAATTAGATATGGGGAAACAGAGGCGGGGAATCAGAGGCGGGGAAACAGAGGCGGGAAATCAGATATGGGGAATAAGAGGTGGGGAATCAGAGGCAGGGAATCAGATGTGCGGAATCAGAGATGGGGAATCAGAGGCAGGGAATCAGAATCAGAAGCGGGGAATCAGAGGCCGGGAAACAGAGGCGGGGAATCAGATATGGGGAATCAGAGGTGGGGAATCAGAGGCAGAGAATTAGATTTGCGGAATCAGAGATGGGGAATCAGAAGCAGGGAATCAGAGGCCGGGAATCAGAGGCCGGAATCAGATGCCGGGAATAAGAGGCCGGGAATCAGAGGTGGGGAATCAGAGTCCGGGAATCAGAGATGGGGAATCAGAGGCGGGGAATGAGATATGGGGAATCAGAGGCGGGGAATCAGAGGCGGGGAAACAGAGGCGAGGAATCAGATATGGGGAATCAGAGGTGGCGAATCAAAGGCGATGAATCAGAGATGGGGAATCAGAGGTTGGGAATCAGAGGCAGGGAATCAGATGTGCGGAATCAGAGATGGGGAATCAGAGGCAGGGAATCAGAATCAGAAGCGGGGAATCAGAGGCCGGGAAACAGAGGCGTGGAATCATATATGGGGAATCAGAGGTGGGGAATCAGAGGCAGGGAATTAGATTTGCGGAATCAGAGATGGGGAATCAGAAGCAGGGAATCAGAGGCCGGGAATCAGAGGCCGGAATCAGATGCCGGGAATAAGAGGCCGGGAATCAGAGGTGGGGAATCAGAGTCCGGGAATCAGAGATGGGGATTCAGAGGCGGGGAATGAGATATGGGGAATCAGAGGCGGGGAATCAGAGGCGGGGAAACAGAGGCGGGGAATCAGATATGGGGAATCAGAGGTGGCGAATCAAAGGCGGTGAATCAGAGATGGGGAATCAGAGGCCGGGAATCAGAGGCAGGGAATCAAACACGGAAAATCAGAGGCGGGGAATCAGAGCTGGGGAATCAGAGGCGGGGAATCAGAGGCGGGGAAACAGAGGCGAGGAATCAGATATGGGGAATCAGAGGTGGGGAATCAGAGGCAGGTAATCAGATGTGCGGAATCAGAGATGGGGAATCAGAGGCAGGGAATCAGAATCAGAAGCGGGGAGTCAGAGGCCGGGAATCAGAGGCCTGGAATCAGATGCTGGGAATAAGAGGCCGGGAATCAGAGGTGGGGAATCAGAGTCTGGGAATCAGTGATGGGGATTCAGAGGCGGGGAATGAGATATGGAGAATCAGAGGCGGGGAATCAGAGGCGGGGAAACAGAGGTGGGGAATCAGATATGGGGAATCAGAGGTGGCGAATCAAAGGCGGTGAATCAGAGATGGGGAATCAGAGGCGGGGAATCAGAGGCCGGGAATCAGATGCCGGAATCAGATGCCGGGAATAAGAGGCCGGGAATCAGAGGTGGGGAATCAGAGTCCGGGAATCAGAGATGGGGAATCAGAGGCGGGGAATGAGATATGGGGAATCAGAGGCGGGGAATCAGAGGCGGGGAAACAGAGGCGAGGAATCAGATATGGGGAATCAGAGGTGGCGAATCAAAGGCGGTGAATCAGAGATGGGGAATCAGAGGCGGGGAATCAGAGGCAGGGAATCAAACACGGGGAATCAGAGGCGGGGAATCAGAGCTGGGGAATCAGAGGTGGGGAATCAGAGTTGGGGAATCAGAGGCGGGGAATCAGAGCTGCGGAATCAGAGGTGGGGATCAGAGTCGGGGAATCAGAGGCAGGGAATCAGATGTGCGGAATCGGAGATGGGGAATCAGAGGTGGGGAATCAGAGGCTGTGAATCAGAGATGGGGAATCAGAGGCGGGGAATCAGAGGCAAGAAATCAGACACGGGGTTTCAGAGGCTGGGAATCAGACGGGGGAATCAAAGGCAGGGAATCAGAGCTGGGGAATCAGAGGCAGGGAATCAGAGTTGGGGATTCAGAGGCCGGGAATCAGAGGCAGGGAATCAAACACGGAAAATCAGAGGCGGGGAATCAGAGCTGGGGAATCAGAGGCGGGGAATCAGAGGCGGGGAAACAGAGGCGAGGAATCAGATATGGGGAATCAGAGGTGGGGAATCAGAGGCAGGTAATCAGATGTGCGGAATCAGAGATGGGGAATCAGAAGCAGGGAATCAGAATCAGAAGCGGGGAGTCAGAGGCCGGGAATCAGAGGCCTGGAATCAGATGCTGGGAATAAGAGGCCGGGAATCAGAGGTGGGGAATCAGAGTCTGGGAATCAGTGATGGGGATTCAGAGGCGGGGAATGAGATATGGAGAATCAGAGGCGGGGAATCAGAGGCGGGGAAACAGAGGTGGGGAATCAGATATGGGGAATCAGAGGTGGCGAATCAAAGGCGGTGAATCAGAAATGGGGAATCAGAGGCGGGGAATCAGAGGCAGGGAATCAAACACGGGGAATCAGAGGCGTGGTATCAGAGCTGGGGAATCAGAGGCTGGGAATCAAAGTTGGGGAATCAGAGGCAGGGAATCAGATATGGGGAAACAGGGGCGGGGAATCAGAGGCGGGGAAACAGAGGCGGGGAATCAGATATGGGGAATCAGAGGCGGGGAATTAGAGTTGGGGAATCAGAGGCGGGGAATCAGAGGCGGGGTAACAGAGGCGGGGAATCAAACACGGGGAATCAGAGGTGGGGAATCAGAGGTTGGGAATCAGAGGCAGGGAATCAGAGGCGGGGAATCAAGGCGGGGAATCAGAGGCAGGGAATCAGATGTGCGGAATCGGAGATGGGGAATCAGAGGCAGGGAATCAGAGGCGGGGAATCAGAGGCGGGGAATCAGAGGCCGGGAATCAGATATGGGGAAACAGAGGCAGGGAATCAGAGGCGGGGAAACAGAGGCTGGGAATCAGATATGGGGAATCAGAGGTGGGGAATCAGAGGTTGGGAATCAGAGGCAGGGAATCAGAGGCTTGGAATCAGATGCAGGGAATCAGATGCGGGGAATCAGAGGCAGGGAATCAGAGCTGGGGAATCAGAGGTGAGGAATCAGAGTTGGGGAATCAGAGGCGGGGACTTAGATATTGGGAAACAGAGGCGGGGAATCAGAGGCGGGGAAACAGAGGCGGGGAATCAGATATGGGGAATCAGAGATGGGGAATCAGAGGCAGGGAATCAGATGTGCGGAATCAGAGATGGGGAATCAAAGGCAGGGAATCAGAATCAGAAGCAGGGAATCAGAGGCCGGGAATCAGAGGCCGGAGTCAGATGCCGGGAATAAGAGGCCGGGAATCAGAGGTGGGGAATCAGAGTCCGGGAATCAGAGATGGGGATTCAGAGGCGGGGAATGAGATATGGGGAATCAGAGGCGGGGAATCAGAGGCGGGGAAACAGAGGCGGGGAATCAGATATGGGGAATCAGAGGTGGCGAATCAAAGGCGGTGAATCAGAGATGGGGAATCAGAGGCAGGGAATCAGATGTGCGGAATCAGAGATGGGGAATCAGAGGTGGGGAATCAGAGGCTGTGAATCAGAGATGGGGAATCAGAGGCGGGGAATCAGAGGCAAGAAATCAGACACGGGGTTTCAGAGGCTTGGAATCAGACGGGGGAATCAAAGGCGGGGAATCAGAGCTGGGGAATCAGAGGCAGGGAATCAGAGTTGGGGATTCAGAGGCGGGGAATCAGATATGGGGAATCAGAGGCGGGGAATTAGAGTTGGGGAATCAGAGGCGGGGAATCAGAGGCGGGGAAACAGAGGCGGGGAATCAAACACGGGGAATCAGAGGTGGGGAATCAGAGGTTGGGAATCAGAGGCAGGGAATCAAACACGAGGAATCAGAGGCGGGGAATCAGAGCTGGGGAATCAGAGGCGGGGAATCAGAGTTGGGGAATCAGAGGCGGGGAATCAGAGCTGCGGAATCAGAGGTGGGGATCAGAGTCGGGGAATCAGAGGCAGGGAATCAGATGTGTGGAATCAGAGATGGGGAATCAGAGGTGGGGAATCAGAGGCGGGGAATCAGAGGCAAGAAATCAGACACGGGGTTTCAGAGGCTGGGAATCAGACGGGGCAATCAAAGGCGGGGAATCAGAGCTGGGGAATCAGAGGCAGGGAATCAGAGTTGGGGATTCAGAGGCGGGGAATCAGAGGTGGGGAATCAGAGGTGGGGCATCAGAGGTGGTGAATCAGAGATGGGGAATCACAGGCGGGGAATCAGAGGCAGGGAATAGAACGCGGGGAATCAGAGGCAGGGAATCAGAGTTGGGGCATCAGAGGTTGGGAATTAGATATGGGGAAACAGAGGCGGGGAATCAGAGGCGGGGAAACAGAGGCGGGAAATCAGATATGGGGAATCAGAGGTGGGGAATCAGAGGCAGGGAATCAGATGTGCGGAATCAGAGATGGGGAATCAGAGGCAGGGAATCAGAATCAGAAGCGGGGAATCAGAGGCCGGGAAACAGAGGCGGGGAATCAGATATGGGGAATCAGAGGTGGGGAATCAGAGGCAGGGAATTAGATTTGCGGAATCAGAGATGGGGAATCAGAAGCAGGGAATCAGAGGCCGGGAATCAGAGGCCGGAATCAGATGCCGGGAATAAGAGGCCGGGAATCAGAGGTGGGGAATCAGAGTCCGGGAATCAGAGATGGGGAATCAGAGGCGGGGAATGAGATATGGGGAATCAGAGGCGGGGAATCAGAGGCGGGGAAACAGAGGCGAGGAATCAGATATGGGGAATCAGAGGTGGCGAATCAAAGGCGATGAATCAGAGATGGGGAATCAGAGGTTGGGAATCAGAGGCAGGGAATCAGATGTGCGGAATCAGAGATGGGGAATCAGAGGCAGGGAATCAGAATCAGAAGCGGGGAATCAGAGGCCGGGAAACAGAGGCGGGGAATCATATATGGGGAATCAGAGGTGGGGAATCAGAGGCAGGGAATTAGATTTGCGGAATCAGAGATGGGGAATCAGAAGCAGGGAATCAGAGGCCGGGAATCAGAGGCCGGAATCAGATGCCGGGAATAAGAGGCCGGGATTCAGAGGTGGGGAATCAGAGTCCGGGAATCAGAGATGGGGATTCAGAGGCGGGGAATGAGATATGGGGAATCAGAGGCGGGGAATCAGAGGCGGGGAAACAGAGGCGGGGAATCAGATATGGGGAATCAGAGGTGGCGAATCAAAGGCGGTGAATCAGAGATGGGGAATCAGAGGCCGGGAATCAGAGGCAGGGAATCAAACACGGAAAATCAGAGGCGGGGAATCAGAGCTGGGGAATCAGAGGCGGGGAATCAGAGGCGGGGAAACAGAGGCGAGGAATCAGATATGGGGAATCAGAGGTGGGGAATCAGAGGCAGGTAATCAGATGTGCGGAATCAGAGATGGGGAATCAGAGGCAGGGAATCAGAATCAGAAGCGGGGAGTCAGAGGCCGGGAATCAGAGGCCTGGAATCAGATGCTGGGAATAAGAGGCCCAGAATCAGAGGTGGGGAATCATAGTCTGGGAATCAGTGATGGGGATTCAGAGGCGGGGAATGAGATATGGAGAATCAGAGGCGGGGAATCAGAGGCGGGGAAACAGAGGTGGGGAATCAGATATGGGGAATCAGAGGTGGCGAATCAAAGGCGGTGAATCAGAGATGGGGAATCAGAGGCGGGGAATCAGAGGCCGGGAATCAGAGGCCGGAATCAGATGCCGGGAATAAGAGGCCGGGAATCAGAGGTGGGGAATCAGAGTCCGGGAATCAGAGATGGGGAATCAGAGGCGGGGAATGAGATATGGGGAATCAGAGGCGGGGAATCAGAGGCGGGGAAACAGAGGCGAGGAATCAGATATGGGGAATCAGAGGTGGCGAATCAAAGGCGGTGAATCAGAGATGGGGAATCAGAGGCGGGGAATCAGAGGCAGGGAATCAAACACGGGGAATCAGAGGCGGGGAATCAGAGCTGGGGAATCAGAGGCGGGGAATCAGAGTTGGGGAATCAGAGGCGGGGAATCAGAGCTGCGGAATCAGAGGTGGGGATCAGAGTCGGGGAATCAGAGGCAGGGAATCAGATGTGCGGAATCGGAGATGGGGAATCAGAGGTGGGGAATCAGAGGCTGTGAATCAGAGATGGGGAATCAGAGGCGGGGAATCAGAGGCAAGAAATCAGACACGGGGTTTCAGAGGCTGGGAATCAGACGGGGGAATCAAAGGCGGGGAATCAGAGCTGGGGAATCAGAGGCAGGGAATCAGAGTTGGGGATTCAGAGGCGGGGAATCAGATATGGGGAAACAGAGGCGGGGAATCAGAGTCGGGCAAACAGAGGCGGGGAATTAGATATGGGGAATCAGAGGTGGGGAATCAGAGGTGGTGAATCAGAGATGGGGAATCACAGGCGGGGAATCAGAGGCAGGGAATAGAACGCGGGGAATCAGAGGCAGGGAATCAGAGTTGGGGCATCAGAGGTTGGGAATTAGATATGGGGAAACAGAGGCGGGGAATCAGAGGCGGGGAAACAGAGGCGGGAAATCAGATATGGGGAATCAGAGGTGGGGAATCAGAGGCAGGGAATGAGATGTGCGGAATCAGAGATGGGGAATCAGAGGCAGGGAATCAGAATCAGAAGCGGGGAATCAGGGGCCGGGAAACAGAGGTGGGGAATCAGATATGGGGAATCAGAGGTGGGGAATCAGAGGCAGGGAATTAGATTTGCGGAATCAGAGATGGGGAATCAGAAGCAGGGAATCAGAGGCCGGGAATCAGAGGCCGGAATCAGATGCCGGGAATAAGAGGCCGGGAATCAGAGGTGGGGAATCAGAGTCCGGGAATCAGAGATGGGGAATCAGAGGCGGGGAATGAGATATGGGGAATCAGAGGCGGGGAATCAGAGGCGGGGAAACAGAGGCGAGGAATCAGGTATGGGGAATCAGAGGTGGCGAATCAAAGGCGATGAATCAGAGATGGGGAATCAGAGGCGTGGAATCAGAGGCAGGGAATCAAACACGGGGAATCAGAGGCGGGGAATCAGAGCTGGGGAATCAGAGGCGGAGAATCAGAGTTGGGGAATCAGAGGCGGGGAATCAGAGCTGGGGAATCAGAGGTGGGGATCAGAGTCGGGGAATCAGAGGCAGGGAATCAGATGTGCGGAATCAGAGATGGGGAATCAGAGGCTGTGAATCAGAGATGGGAAACAGAGGCGGGGAATCAGAGGCAAGAAATCAGACACGGGGTTTCAGAGGCTGGGAATCAGACGGGGAAATCAAAGGCGGGGTATCAGAGCTGGGGAATCAGAGGCAGGGAATCAGAGTTGGGGAAACAGAGGCGGGGAATCAGAGGCGGTGAATCAGAGATGGGGAATCACAGGCGGGGAATCAGAGGCAGGGAATAGAACGCGGGGAATCAGAGGCAGGGAATCAGAGTTGGGGCATCAGAGGTTGGGAATTAGATATGGGGAAACAGAGGCGGGGAATCAGAGGCGGGGAAACAGAGGCGGGAAATCAGATATGGGGAATCAGAGGCGGGGAATCAGAGGCAGGGAATCAGATGTGCGGAATCAGAGATGGGGAATCAGAGGCAGGGAATCAGAATCAGAAGCGGGGAATCAGAGGCCGGGAATCAGATGCTGGGAATAAGAGGCCGGGAATCAGAGGTGGGGAATCAGAGGCGGGGAATGAGATATGGAGAATCAGAGGCGGGGAATCAGAGGCGGGGAAACAGAGGCGGGGAATCAGATATGGGGAATCAGAGGTGGCGAATCAAAGGCGGTGAATCAGAGATGGGGAATCAGAGGCCGGGAATCAGAGGCAGGGAATCAAACACGGAAAATCAGAGGCGGGGAATCAGAGCTGGGGAATCAGAGGCGGGGAATCAGAGGCGGGGAAACAGAGGCGAGGAATCAGATATGGGGAATCAGAGGTGGGGAATCAGAGGCAGGTAATCAGATGTGCGGAATCAGAGATGGGGAATCAGAGGCAGGGAATCAGAATCAGAAGCGGGGAGTCAGAGGCCGGGAATCAGAGGCCTGGAATCAGATGCTGGGAATAAGAGGCCGGGAATCAGAGGTGGGGAATCAGAGTCTGGGAATCAGTGATGGGGATTCAGAGGCGGGGAATGAGATATGGAGAATCAGAGGCGGGGAATCAGAGGCGGGGAAACAGAGGTGGGGAATCAGATATGGGGAATCAGAGGTGGCGAATCAAAGGCGGTGAATCAGAGATGGGGAATCAGAGGCGGGGAATCAGAGGCCGGGAATCAGAGGCCGGAATCAGATGCCGGGAATAAGAGGCCGGGAATCAGAGGTGGGGAATCAGAGTCCGGGAATCAGAGATGGGGAATCAGAGGCGGGGAATGAGATATGGGGAATCAGAGGCGGGGAATCAGAGGCGGGGAAACAGAGGCGAGGAATCAGATATGGGGAATCAGAGGTGGCGAATCAAAGGCGGTGAATCAGAGATGGGGAATCAGAGGCGGGGAATCAGAGGCAGGGAATCAAACACGGGGAATCAGAGGCGGGGAATCAGAGCTGGGGAATCAGAGGCGGGGAATCAGAGTTGGGGAATCAGAGGCGGGGAAGCAGAGCTGCGGAATCAGAGGTGGGGATCAGAGTCGGGGAATCAGAGGCAGGGAATCAGATGTGCGGAATCGGAGA
Source organism: Narcine bancroftii (assembly GCF_036971445.1). NCBI lineage: Eukaryota > Metazoa > Chordata > Chondrichthyes > Torpediniformes > Narcinidae > Narcine > Narcine bancroftii. The sequence goes on from NW_027212005.1 coordinate 134,686, forward strand.
TGGGGAATCAGAGGTGGGGAATCAGAGGCTGTGAATCAGAGATGGGGAATCAGAGGCGGGGAATCAGAGGCAAGAAATCAGACACGGGGTTTCAGAGGCTGGGAATCAGACGGGGGAATCAAAGGCGGGGAATCAGAGCTGGGGAATCAGAGGCAGGGAATCAGAGTTGGGGATTCAGAGGCGGGGAATCAGATATGGGGAAACAGAGGCGGGGAATCAGAGTCGGGCAAACAGAGGCGGGGAATTAGATATGGGGAATCAGAGGTGGGGAATCAGAGGTGGTGAATCAGAGATGGGGAATCACAGGCGGGGAATCAGAGGCAGGGAATAGAACGCGGGGAATCAGAGGCAGGGAATCAGAGTTGGAGCATCAGAGGTTGGGAATTAGATATGGGGAAACAGAGGCGGGGAATCAGAGGCGGGGAAACAGAGGCGGGAAATCAGATATGGGGAATCAGAGGTGGGGAATCAGAGGCAGGGAATGAGATGTGCGGAATCAGAGATGGGGAATCAGAGGCAGGGAATCAGAATCAGAAGCGGGGAATCAGAGGCCGGGAAACAGAGGTGGGGAATCAGATATGGGGAATCAGAGGTGGGGAATCAGAGGCAGGGAATTAGATTTGCGGAATCAGAGATGGGGAATCAGAAGCAGGGAATCAGAGGCCGGGAATCAGAGGCCGGAATCAGATGCCGGGAATAAGAGGCCGGGAATCAGAGGTGGGGAATCAGAGTCCGGGAATCAGAGATGGGGAATCAGAGGCGGGGAATGAGATATGGGGAATCAGAGGCGGGGAATCAGAGGCGGGGAAACAGAGGCGAGGAATCAGATATGGGGAATCAGAGGTGGCGAATCAAAGGCGATGAATCAGAGATGGGGAATCAGAGGCGTGGAATCAGAGGCAGGGAATCAAACACGGGGAATCAGAGGCGGGGAATCAGAGCTGGGGAATCAGAGGCGGGGAATCAGAGTTGGGGAATCAGAGGCGGGGAATCAGAGCTGGGGAATCAGAGGTGGGGATCAGAGTCGGGGAATCAGAGGCAGGGAATCAGATGTGCGGAATCAGAGATGGGGAATCAGAGGCTGTGAATCAGAGATGGGGAAACAGAGGCGGGGAATCAGAGGCAAGAAATCAGACACGGGGTTTCAGAGGCTGGGAATCAGACGGGGAAATCAAAGGCGGGGAATCAGAGCTGGGGAATCAGAGGCAGGGAATCAGAGTTGGGGAAACAGAGGCGGGGAATCAGAGGCGGGCAAACAGAGGTGGGGAATTAGATATGGGGAATCAGAGGTGGGGAATCAGAGGTGGTGAATCAGAGATGGGGAATCACAGGCGGGGAATCAGAGGCAGGGAATAGAACGCGGGGAATCAGAGGCAGGGAATCAGAGTTGGGGCATCAGAGGTTGGGAATTAGATAAGGGGAAACAGAGGCGGGGAATCAGAGGCGGGGAAACAGAGGCGGGAAATCAGATATGGGGAATCAGAGGCGGGGAATCAGAGGCAGGGAATCAGATGTGCGGAATCAGAGATGGGGAATCAGAGGCAGGGAATCAGAATCAGAAGCGGGGAATCAGAGGCCGGGAATCAGATGCTGGGAATAAGAGGCCGGGAATCAGAGGTGGGGAATCAGAGGCGGGGAATGAGATATGGAGAATCAGAGGCGGGGAATCAGAGGCGGGGAAACAGAGGTGGGGAATCAGATATGTGGAATCAGAGGTGGCGAATCAAAGGCGGTGAATCAGAGATGGGGAATCAGAGGCGGGGAATCAGAGGCAGGGAATCAAACACGGGAAATCAGAGGCGGGGAATCAGAGCTGGGGAATCAGAGGCGGGGAATCAGAGTTGGGGAATCAGAGGCAGGGAATCAGATATGGGGAAACAGGGGCAGGGAATCAGAGGCGGGGAAACAGAGGCGGGGAATCAGATATGGGGAATCAGAGGTGTGGAATCAGAGGTTGGGAATCAGAGGCAGGGAATCAGAGGCGGGGAATCAAACACGGGGAATCAGAGCTGGGGAATCAGAGGCGGGGAATTAGAGTTGGGGAATCAGAGGAGGGGAATCAGAGTCGGGGAAACAGAGGCGGGGAATCAGATATGGGGAATCAGAGGTGGGGAATCAGAGGTTGGGAATCAGAGGCAGGGAATCAGAGGCTTGGAATCAGAGGCGGGGAATCAGAGGCAGGGAATCAGATGTGCGGAATCGGGGATGTGGAATCAGAGGCAGGGAATCAGAGGCGGGGAATCAGAGGCGGGGAATCAGAGGCCGGGAATCAGATATGGGGAAACAGAGGTGGGGAATCAGAGGCGGGGAAACAGAGGCGGGGATTCAGATATGGGGAATCAGAGGTGGGGAATCAGAGGTTGGGAATCAGAGGCAGGGAATCAGAGGCTTGGAATCAGATGCAGGGAATCAGATGCGGGGAATCAGAGGCGGGGAATCAGAGCTGGGGATCAGAGGTGGGGAATCAGAGTTGGGGAATCAGAGGCGGGGACTTAGATATTGGGAAACAGAGGCGGGGAATCAGAGGCGGGTAATCAGAGGGAGGGAATCTGATGTGCGGAATCAGAGATGGGGAATCAGAGGCAGGGAATCAGAATCAGAAGCAGGGAATCAGAGGCCGGGAATCAGAGGCCGGATTCAGATGCCGGGAATAAGAGGCCGGGAATCAGAGGTGGGGAATCAGAGTCCGGGAATCAGAGATGGGGAATCAGAGGCGGGGAATGAGATATGGGGAATCAGAGGCGGGGAATCAGAGGCGGGGAAACAGAGGCGAGGAATCAGATATGGGGAATCAGAGGTGGCGAATCAAAGGCGGTGAATCAGAGATGGGGAATCAGAGGCGGGGAATCAGAGGCAGGGAATCAAACACGGGGAATCAGAGGCGGGGAATCAGAGCTGGGGAATCAGACGCGGGGAATCAGAGTTGGGGAATCAGAGGCGGGGAATCAGAGCTGCGGAATCAGAGGTGGGGATCAGAGTCGGGGAATCAGAGGCAGGGAATCAGATGTGCGGAATCGGAGATGGGGAATCAGAGGTGGGGAATCAGAGGCTGTGAATCAGAGATGGGGAATCAGAGGCGGGGAATCAGAGGCAAGAAATCAGACACGGGGTTTCAGAGGCTGGGAATCAGACGGGGGAATCAAAGGCGGGGAATCAGAGCTGGGGAATCAGAGGCAGGGAATCAGAGTTGGGGATTCAGAGGCGGGGAATCAGATATGGGGAAACAGAGGCGGGGAATCAGAGTCGGGCAAACAGAGGCGGGGAATTAGATATGGGGAATCAGAGGTGGGGAATCAGAGGTGGTGAATCAGAGATGGGGAATCACAGGCGGGGAATCAGAGGCAGGGAATAGAACGCGGGGAATCAGAGGCAGGGAATCAGAGTTGGGGCATCAGAGGTTGGGAATTAGATATGGGGAAACAGAGGCGGGGAATCAGAGGCGGGGAAACAGAGGCGGGAAATCAGATATGGGGAATCAGAGGTGGGGAATCAGAGGCAGGGAATGAGATGTGCGGAATCAGAGATGGGGAATCAGAGGCAGGGAATCAGAATCAGAAGCGGGGAATCAGAGGCCGGGAAACAGAGGTGGGGAATCAGATATGGGGAATCAGAGGTGGGGAATCAGAGGCAGGGAATTAGATTTGCGGAATCAGAGATGGGGAATCAGAAGCAGGGAATCAGAGGCCGGGAATCAGAGGCCGGAATCAGATGCCGGGAATAAGAGGCCGGGAATCAGAGGTGGGGAATCAGAGTCCGGGAATCAGAGATGGGGAATCAGAGGCGGGGAATGAGATATGGGGAATCAGAGGCGGGGAATCAGATATGGGGAATCAGAGGTGGCGAATCAAAGGCGATGAATCAGAGATGGGGAATCAGAGGCGTGGAATCAGAGGCAGGGAATCAAACACGGGGAATCAGAGGCGGGGAATCAGAGCTGGGGAATCAGAGGCGGGGAATCAGAGTTGGGGAATCAGAGGAGGGGAATCAGAGCTGGGGAATCAGAGGTGGGGATCAGAGTCGGGGAATCAGAGGCAGGGAATCAGATGTGCGGAATCAGAGATGGGGAATCAGAGGTGGGGAATCAGAGGCTGTGAATCAGAGATGGGGAATCAGAGGCGGGGAATCAGAGACAAGAAATCAGACACGGGGTTTCAGAGGCTGGGAATCAGACGGGGAAATCAAAGGCGGGGAATCAGAGCTGGGGAATCAGAGGCAGGGAATCAGAGTTGGGGAAACAGAGGCGGGGAATCAGAGGCGGGCAAACAGAGGCGGGGAATTAGATATGGGGAATCAGAGGTGGGGAATCAGAGGTGGTGAATCAGAGATGGGGAATCACAGGCGGGGAATCAGAGGCAGGGAATAGAACGCGGGGAATCAGAGGTGGGGAATCAGAGTCGGGGAATCAGAGGCAGGGAATCGGATGTGCGGAATCAGAGATGGGGAATCAGAGGTGGGGAATCAGAGGCGGTGAATCTGAGATGTGGAATCAGAGGCGGGGAATCAGAGGCAGGTTATCAGACACGGGGATTCAGAGGCTGGGAATCAGACGGGGGGAATCAAAGGCGGGGAATGAAGCTGGGGAATCAGAGGCAGCGAATCAGAGTTGGGGATTCAGAGGCGGGGAATCAGATATGGGGAAACAGAGGCGGGGAATCAGAGGCGGGCAAACAGAGGCGGGGAATTAGATATGGGGAATCAGTGGTGGGGAATCAGAGGTGGTGAATCAGAGATGGGGAATCAGAGGCAGGGAATCAGATGTGCGGAATCAGAGATGGGGAATCAGAGGCAGGGAATCAGAATCAGAAGCGGGGAATCAGAGGCCGGGAATCAGATGACGGGAATAAGAGGCCGGGAATCAGAGGTGGGGAATCAGAGGCGGGGAATGAGATATGGAGAATCAGAGGCGGGGAATCAAATGCGGTGAATCAGAGATGGGGAATCAGAGGCGGGGAATCAGAGGCAGGGAATCAAACACGGGAAATCAGAGGCGGGGAATCAGAGCTGGGGAATCAGAGGCGGGGAATCAGAGTTGGGGAATCAGAGGCAGGGAATCAGATATGGGGAAACAGGGGCAGGGAATCAGAGGCGGGGAAACAGAGGCGGGGAATCAGATATGGGGAATCAGTGGTGTGGAATCAGAGGTTGGGAATCAGAGGCAGGGAATCAGAGGCGGGGAATCAAACACGGGGAATCAGAGCTGGGGAATCAGAGGCGGGGAATTAGAGTTGGGGAATCAGAGGAGGGGAATCAGAGGCGGGGAAACAGAGGCGGGGAATCAGATATGGGGAATCAGAGGTGGGGAATCAGAGGTTGGGAATCAGAGGCAGGGAATCAGAGGCGGGGAATCAGAGGCGGGGAATCAGAGGCAGGGAATCAGATGTGCGGAATCGGGGATGTGGAATCAGAGGCAGGGAATCAGAGGCGGGGAATCAGAGGCGGGGAATCAGAGGCCGGGAATCAGATATGGCGAAACAGAGGTGGGGAATCAGAGGCGGGGAAACAGAGGCGGGGATTCAGATATGGGGAATCAGAGGTGGGGAATCAGAGGTTGGGAATCAGAGGCAGGGAATCAGAGGCTTGGAATCAGATGCAGGGAATCAGATGCGGGGAATCAGAGGCGGGGAATCAGAGCTGGGGAATCAGAGGTGGGGAATCAGAGTTGGGGAATCAGAGGCGGGGACTTAGATATTGGGAAACAGAGGCGGGGAATCAGAGGCGGGGAATCAGAGGCAGGGAATCAGATGTGCGGAATCAGAGGTAGGGAATCAGAGGCAGGGAATCAGAATCAGAAGCAGGGAATCAGAGGCCGGGAATCAGAGGCCGGAATCAGATGCCGGGAATAAGAGGCCAGGAATCAGAGGTGGGGAATCAGAGTCCGGGAATCAGAGATGGGGATTCAGAGGTGGGGAATGAGATATGGGGAATCAGAGGCGGGGAATCAGAGGCGGGGAAACAGAGGCGGGGAATCAGATATGGGGAATCAGAGGTGGCGAATCAAAGGCGGTGAATCAGAGATGGGGAATCAGAGGCCGGGAATCAGAGGCAGGGAATCAAACACGGGGAATCAGAGGCGGGGAATCAGAGCTGGGGAATCAGAGGCGGGGAATCAGAGTTGAGGAATCAGAGGCAGGGAATCAGACGCAGGGAATCAATATGGGAAATCAGAGGTGGGGAATCAGAGGTTGGGAATCAGAGGAAGGGAATCAGAGGCGAGGAATCAGAGCTGGGGAATCAGAGGCGGGGAATCAGAATTGGGGAATCAGAGATGGGGAATCAGAGATGGGGAATCAGAGGCGGGGAATCAGACGCGGGGAATCAGAGGTGGTGAATCAGAGATGTGGAATCAGAGGCGGGGAATCAGAGGCAGGGAATCAGACGCGGGGAATCAGAGGCGGGGAATCATAGCTGGCGAATCAGAGGCGGGGAATGAGATATGTGGAATCAGAGGCGGGGAATCAGAGGCGGGGAAACAGTGGTGAGGAATCAGATATGGGGAATCAGAGGTGGCGAATCAAAGACGGTGAATCAGAGATGGGGAATCTGAGGCGGGGAATCAGAGGCAGGGGATCAAACACGGGGAATCAGAGGTGGGGAATCAGAGCTGGGGAATCAGAGGCGGGGAATCAGAGTTGGGGATTCAGAGGCGAGGAATCAGAGCTGGGGAATCAGAGGTGGGGAATCAGAGTCGGGGAATCAGAGGCAGGGAATCGGATGTGCGGAATCAGAGATGGGGAATCAGAGGTGGGGAATCAGAGGCGGTGAATCTGAGATGTGGAATCAGAGGCGGGGAATCAGAGGCAGGTTATCAGACACGGGGATTCAGAGGCTGGGAATCAGACGGGGGGAATCAAAGGCGGGGAATGAAGCTGGGGAATCAGAGGCAGCGAATCAGAGTTGGGGATTCAGAGGCGGGGAATCAGATATGGGGAAACAGAGGCGGGGAATCAGAGGCGGGCAAACAGAGGCGGGGAATTAGATATGGGGAATCAGTGGTGGGGAATCAGAGGTGGTGAATCAGAGATGGGGAATCACAGGCGGGGAATCAGAGGCAGGGAATAGAACGCGGGGAATCAGAGGCAGGGAATCAGAGCTGGGGAATCAGAGGCGGGGAATCATAGTTGGGAATCAGAGGCGGGGAATGAGATATGGGGAAACAGAGGCGGGGAATCAGGGGCGGGGAAACAGAGGCGGGGAATCAGATATGGGGATTCGGATGCGGGGAATCAGAGGCGGGGAATCAGAGCTGGGGAATCAGAGGCGGGGAATCAGAGTTGGGGCATCAGAGGTGGGGAATTAGATATGGGGAAACAGAGGCGGGGAATCAGAGGCGTGGAAACAGAGGCGGGGAATCAGATATGGGGAATCAGAGGTGGGGAATCAGAGGCAGGTAATCAGATGTGCGGAATCAGAGATGGGGAATCAGAGGCAGGGAATCAGAATCAGAAGCGGGGAGTCAGAGGCCGGGAATCAGAGGCCTGGAATCAGATGCTGGGAATAAGAGGCCGGGAATCAGAGGTGGGGAATCAGAGTCCGGGAATCAGTGATGGGGATTCAGAGGCGGGGAATGAGATATGGAGAATCAGAGGCGGGGAATCAGAGGCGGGGAAACAGAGGTGGGGAATCAGATATGGGGAATCAGAGGTGGCGAATCAAAGGCGGTGAATCAGAGATGGGGAATCAGAGGCGGGGAATCAGAGGCAGGGAATCAAACACGGGGACTCAGAGGCGTGGTATCAGAGCTGGGGAATCAGAGGCTGGGAATCAAAGTTGGGGAATCAGAGGCAGGGAATCAGATATGGGGAAACAGGGGCGGGGAATCAGAGGCGGGGAAACAGAGGCGGGGAATCAGATATGGGGAATCAGAGGCGGGGAATTAGAGTTGGGGAATCAGAGGCGGGGAATCAGAGGCGGGGAAACAGAGGCGGGGAATCAAACACGGGGAATCAGAGGTGGGGAATCAGAGGTTGGGAATCAGAGGCAGGGAATCAGAGGCGGGGAATCAGAGGCGGGGAATCAGAGGCAGGGAATCAGATGTGCGGAATCGGAGATGGGGAATGAGAGGCAGCGAATCAGAGGCGGGGAATCAGAGGCGGGGAATCAGAGACAGAAAATCAGATATGGGGAAACAGAGGCAGGGAATCAGAGGCGGGGAAACAGAGGCTGGGAATCAGATATGGGGAATCAGAGGTGGGGAATCAGAGGTTGGGAATCAGAGGCAGGGAATCAGAGGCTTGGAATCAGATGCAGGGAATCAGATGCGGGGAATCAGAGGCGGGGAATCAGAGCTGGGGAATCAGAGGTGGGGAATCAGAGTTGGGGAAACAGAGGCGGGGACTTAGATATTGGGAAACAGAGGCGGGGAATCAGAGGCGGGGAATCAGAGGCAGGGAATCAGATGTGCGGAATCAGAGATGGGGAATCAGAGGCAGGGAATCAGAATCAGAAGCAGGGAATCAGAGGCCGGGAATCAGAGGCCGGAATCAGATGCCGGGAATAAGAGGCCGGGAATCAGAGGTGGGGAATCAGAGTCCGGGAATCAGAGATGGGGATTCAGAGGCGGGGAATGAGATATGGGGAATCAGAGGCGGGGAATCAGAGGCGGGGAAACAGAGGCGGGGAATCAGATATGGGGAATCAGAGGTAGCGAATCAAAGGTGGTGAATCAGAGATGGGGAATCAGAGGCCGGGAATCAGAGGCAGGGAAACAAACACGGAAAATCAGAGGCGGGGAATCAGAGCTGGGGAATCAGAGGCGGGGAATCAGACGCGGGGAAACAGAGGCGAGGAATCAGATATGGGGAATCAGAGGTGGCGAATCAAAGGCGGTGAATCAGAGATGGGGAATCAGAGGCGGGGAATCAGAGGCAGGGAATCAAACACGGGGAATCAGAGGCGGGGAATCAGAGCTGGGGAATCAGAGGCGGGGAATCAGAGTTGGGGAATCAGAGGCGGGGAATCAGAGCTTGGGAATCAGAGGTGGGGATCAGAGACGGGGAATCAGAAGCAGGGAATCAGATGTGCGGAATCCGAGATGGGGAATCAGAGGTGGGGAATCAGAGGCTGTGAATCAGAGATGGGGAATCAGAGGCGGGGAATCAGAGGCAGGAAATCAGACACGGGGATTCAGAGGCTGGGAATCAGACGGGGGGAATCAAAGGCGGGGAATCAGAGCTGGGGAATCAGAGGCAGGGAATGAGAGTTGGGGATTCAGAGGCGTGGAATCAGATATGGGGAAACAGAGGCGGGGAATCAGAGGCGGGCAAACAGAGGCGGGGAATTAGATATGGGGAATCAGAGGTGGGGAATCAGAGGTGGTGAATCAGGGATGGGGAATCACAGGCGGGGAATCAGAGGCAGGGAATAGAACGCGGGGAATCAGAGGAAGGGAATCAGAGTTGGGGCATCAGAGGTTGGGAATTAGATATGGGGAAACAGAGGCGGGGAATCAGAGGCGGGGAAACAGAGGCGGGAAATCAGATATGGGGAATCAGAGGTGGGGAATCAGAGGCAGGGAATCAGATGTGCGGAATCAGAGATGGGGAATCAGAGGCAGCGAATCAGAATCAGAAGCGGGGAATCAGAGGCCGGGAATCAGAGGCCGGGAATCAGATGCTGGGAATAAGAGGCCGGGAATCAGAGGTGGGGAATCAGAGTCCGGGAATCAGAGATGGGGATTCAGAGGCGGGGAATGAGATATGGAGAATCAGAGGCGGGGAATCAGAGGCGGGGAAACAGAGGTGGGGAATCAGATATGTGGAATCAGAGGTGGCGAATCAAAGGCGGTGAATCAGAGATGGGGAATCAGAGGCGGGGAATCAGAGGCAGGGAATCAAACACGGGAAATCAGAGGCGGGGAATCAGAGCTGGGGAATCAGAGGCGGGGAATCAGAGTTGGGGAATCAGAGGCAGGGAATCAGAGGTTGGGAATCAGAGGCAGGGAATCAGAGGCGGCGAAACAGAGGCGGGGAATCAGATATGGGGAATCAGAGGTGGCGAATCAAAGGCGGTGAAACAGAGATGTGGAATCAGGGCAGGGAATCAGAGGCAGGGAATCAAACACGGGGAATCAGAGCTGGGGAATCAGAGGCGGGGAATCAGATATGGGGAAACAGAGGCGGGGAATCAGAGGCGGGCAAACAGAGGCGGGGAATTAGATATGGGGAATCAGTGGTGGGGAATCAGAGGTGGTGAATCAGAGATGGGGAATCACAGGCGGGGAATCAGAGGCAGGGAATAGAACGCGGGGAATCAGAGGCAGGGAATCAGAGCTGGGGAATCAGAGGCGGGGAATCATAGTTGGGAATCAGAGGCGGGGAATCAGATATGGGGAAACAGAGGCGGGGAATCAGGGGCGGGGAAACAGAGGCGGGGAATCAGATATGGGGAATAGAATGCGGGGAATCAGAGGCGGGGAATCAGAGCTGGGGAATCAGAGGCGGGGAATCAGAGTTGGGGCATCAGAGGTGGGGAATTAGATATGGGGAAACAGAGGCGGGGAATCAGAGGCGTGGAAACGGAGGCGGGGAATCAGATATGGGGAATCAGAGGTGGGGAATCAGAGGCAGGTAATCAGATGTGCGGAATCAGAGATGGGGAATCAGAGGCAGGGAATCAGAATCTGAAGCGGGGAGTGTGAGGCCGGGAATCAGAGGCCTGGAATCAGATGCTGGGAATAAGAGGCCAGGAATCAGAGGTGGGGAATCAGAGTCCGGGAATCAGAGATGGGGATTCAGAGGCGGGGAATGAGATATGGAGAATCAGAGGCGGGGAATCAGAGGCGGGGAAACAGAGGTGGGGAATCAGATATGGGGAATCAGAGGTGGCGAATCAAAGGCGGTGAATCAGAGATGGGGAATCAGAGGCGGGGAATCAGAGGCAGGGAATCAAACACGGGGAATCAGAGGCGGGGAATCAGAGCTGGGGAATCAGAGGCTGGGAATCAAAGTTGTGGAATCAGAGGCAGGGAATCAGATATGGGGAAACAGGGGCGGGGAATCAGAGGCGGGGAAACAAAGGCGGGGAATCAGATATGGGGAATCAGAGGCGGGGAATTAGAGTTGGGGAATCAGAGGCGGGGAATCAGAGGTGGGGAAACAGAGTCGGGGAATCAAACACGGGGAATCAGAGGTGCGGAATCAGAGGTTGGGAATCAGAGGCAGGGAATCAGAGGCGGGGAATCAGAGGCGGGGAATCAGAGGCAGGGAATCAGATGTGCGGAATCGGAGATTGGGAATCAGAGGCAGGGAATCAGAGGCGGGGAATCAGAGGCGGGGAATCAGAGGCCGGGTATCAGATATGGGGAAACAGAGGCGGGGAATCAGAGGCGGGGAAACAGAGGCTGGGAATCAGATATGGGGAATCAGAGGTGGGGAATCAGAGGTTGGGAATCAGAGGCAGGGAATCAGAGGCTTGGAATCAGATGCAGGGAATCAGATGCGGGGATTCAGAGGCGGGGAATCAGAGCTGGGGAATCAGAGGTGGGGAATCAGAGTTGGGGAATCAGAGGCGGGGACTTAGATATTGGGAAACAGAGGCGGGGAATCAGAGGCGGGGAAACAGAGGCGGGGAATCAGATATGGGGAATCAGAGATGGGGAATCAGAGGCAGGGAATCAGATGTGCGGAATCAGAGATGGGGAATCAAAGGCAGGGAATCAGAATCAGAAGCAGGGAATCAGAGGCCGGGAATCAGAGGCCGGAATCAGATGCCGGGAATAAGAGGCCGGGAATCAGAGGTGGGGAATCAGAGTCCGGGAATCAGAGATGGGGATTCAGAGGCGGGGAATGAGATATGGGGAATCAGAGGCGGGGAATCAGAGGCGGGGAAACAGAGGCGGGGAATCAGATATGGGGAATCAGAGGTGGCGAATCAAAGGCGGTGAATCAGAGATGGGGAATCAGAGGCCGGGAATCAGAGGCAGGGAATCAAACACGGGGAATCAGAGGCGGGGAATCAGAGCTGGGGAATCAGAGGCTGGGAATCAAAGTTGGGGAATCAGAGGCAGGGAATCAGATATGGGGAAACAGGGGCGGGGAATGAGAGGCGGGGAAACAGAGGCGGGGAATCAGATATGGGGAATCAGAGGCGGGGAATTAGAGTTGGGGAATCAGAGGCGGGAAATCAGAGGCGGGGAAACAGAGGCGGGGAATCAAACATGGGGAATCAGAGGTGGGGAATCAGAGGTTGGGAATCAGAGGCAGGGAATCAGAGGCGGGGAATCAGAGGCGGGGAATCAGAGGCAGGGAATCAGATGTGCGGAATCGGAGATGGGGAATCAGAGGCAGGGAATCAGAGGCGGGGAATCAGAGTCCGGGAATCAGATATGGGGAAACAGAGGCGGGGAATCAGAGGCGGGGAAACAGAGGCTGGGAATCAGATATGGGGAATCAGAGGTGGGGAATCAGAGGTTGGGAATCAGAGGCAGGGAATCAGAGGCTTGGAATCAGATGCAGGGAATCAGATGCAGGGAATCAGAGGCGGGGAATCAGAGCTGGGGAATCAGAGGTGGGGAATCAGAGTTGGGGAATCAGAGGCGGGGACTTAGATATTGGGAAACAGAGGCGGGGAAACAGAGGCGGGGAATCAGATATGGGGAATCAGAGATGGGGAATCAGAGGCAGGGAATCAGATGTGCGGAATCAGAGATGGGGAATCAAAGGCAGGGAATCAGAATCAGAAGCAGAGAATCAGAGGCCGGGAATCAGAGGCCGGAATCAGATGCCGGGAATAAGAGGCTGGGAATCAGAGGTGGGGAATCAGAGTCCGGGAATTAGAGATGGGGAATCAGAGGCGGGGTATGAGATATGGGGAATCAGAGGCGGGGAATCAGAGGCGGGGAAACAGAGGCGAGGAATCAGATATGGGGAATCAGAGGTGGCGAATCAAAGGCGGTGAATCAGAGATGGGGAATCAGAGGCGGGGAATCAGAGGCAGGGAATCAAACACGGGGAATCAGAGGCGGGGAATCAGAGCTGGGGAATCAGAGGCGGGGAATCAGAGTTGGGGAATCAGAGGCGGGGAATCAGAGCTTGGGAATCAGAGGTGGGGATCAGAGTCGGGGAATCAGAGGCAGGGAATCAGATGTGCGGAATCCGAGATGGGGAATCAGAGGTGGGGAATCAGAGGCTGTGAATCAGAGATGGGGAATCAGAGGCGGGGAATCAGAGACAAGAAATCAGACACGGGGTTTCAGAGGCTGGGAATCAGACGGGGAAATCAAAGGCGGGGAATCAGAGCTGGGGAATCAGAGGCAGGGAATCAGAGTTGGGGAAACAGAGGCGGGGAATCAGAGGCGGGCAAACAGAGGCGGGGAATTAGATATGGGGAATCAGAGGTGGGGAATCAGAGGTGGTGAATCAGAGATGGGGAATCACAGGCGGGGAATCAGAGGCAGGGAATAGAACGCGGGGAATCAGAGGTGGGGAATCAGAGTCGGGGAATCAGAGGCAGGGAATCGGATGTGCGGAATCAGAGATGGGGAATCAGAGGTGGGGAATCAGAGGCGGTGAATCTGAGATGTGGAATCAGAGGCGGGGAATCAGAGGCAGGTTATCAGACACGGGGATTCAGAGGCTGGGAATCAGACGGGGGGAATCAAAGGCGGGGAATGAAGCTGGGGAATCAGAGGCAGCGAATCAGAGTTGGGGATTCAGAGGCGGGGAATCAGATATGGGGAAACAGAGGCGGGGAATCAGAGGCGGGCAAACAGAGGCGGGGAATTAGATATGGGGAATCAGTGGTGGGGAATCAGAGGTGGTGAATCAGAGATGGGGAATCAGAGGCAGGGAATCAGAGGCAGGGAATCAGAATCTGAAGCGGGGAGTGTGAGGCCGGGAATCAGAGGCCTGGAATCAGATGCTGGGAATAAGAGGCCTGGAATCAGAGGTGGGGAATCAGAGTCCGGGAATCAGAGATGGGGATTCAGAGGCGGGGAATGAGATATGGAGAATCAGAGGCGGGGAATCAGAGGCGGGGAAACAGAGGTGGGGAATCAGATATGGGGAATCAGAGGTGGCGAATCAAAGGCGGTGAATCAGAGATGGGGAATCAGAGGCGGGGAATCAGAGGCAGGGAATCAAACACGGGGAATCAGAGGCGGGGAATCAGAGCTGGGGAATCAGAGGCTGGGAATCAAAGTTGTGGAATCAGAGGCAGGGAATCAGATATGGGGAAACAGGGGCGGGGAATCAGAGGCGGGGAAACAAAGGCGGGGAATCAGATATGGGGAATCAGAGGCGGGGAATTAGAGTTGGGGAATCAGAGGCGGGGAATCAGAGGTGGGGAAACAGAGTCGGGGAATCAAACACGGGGAATCAGAGGTGCGGAATCAGAGGTTGGGAATCAGAGGCAGGGAATCAGAGGCGGGGAATCAGAGGCGGGGAATCAGAGGCAGGGAATCAGATGTGCGGAATCGGAGATTGGGAATCAGAGGCAGGGAATCAGAGGCGGGGAATCAGAGGCGGGGAATCAGAGGCCGGGTATCAGATATGGGGAAACAGAGGCGGGGAATCAGAGGCGGGGAAACAGAGGCTGGGAATCAGATATGGGGAATCAGAGGTGGGGAATCAGAGGTTGGGAATCAGAGGCAGGGAATCAGAGGCTTGGAATCAGATGCAGGGAATCAGATGCGGGGATTCAGAGGCGGGGAATCAGAGCTGGGGAATCAGAGGTGGGGAATCAGAGTTGGGGAATCAGAGGCGGGGACTTAGATATTGGGAAACAGAGGCGGGGAATCAGAGGCGGGGAAACAGAGGCGGGGAATCAGATATGGGGAATCAGAGATGGGGAATCAGAGGCAGGGAATCAGATGTGCGGAATCAGAGATGGGGAATCAAAGGCAGGGAATCAGAATCAGAAGCAGGGAATCAGAGGCCGGGAATCAGAGGCCGGAATCAGATGCCGGGAATAAGAGGCCGGGAATCAGAGGTGGGGAATCAGAGTCCGGGAATCAGAGATGGGGATTCAGAGGCGGGGAATGAGATATGGGGAATCAGAGGCGGGGAATCAGAGGCGGGGAAACAGAGGCGGGGAATCAGATATGGGGAATCAGAGGTGGCGAATCAAAGGCGGTGAATCAGAGATGGGGAATCAGAGGCCGGGAATCAGAGGCAGGGAATCAAACACGGGGAATCAGAGGCGGGGAATCAGAGCTGGGGAATCAGAGGCTGGGAATCAAAGTTGGGGAATCAGAGGCAGGGAATCAGATATGGGGAAACAGGGGCGGGGAATGAGAGGCGGGGAAACAGAGGCGGGGAATCAGATATGGGGAATCAGAGGCGGGGAATTAGAGTTGGGGAATCAGAGGCGGGAAATCAGAGGCGGGGAAACAGAGGCGGGGAATCAAACATGGGGAATCAGAGGTGGGGAATCAGAGGTTGGGAATCAGAGGCAGGGAATCAGAGGCGGGGAATCAGAGGCGGGGAATCAGAGGCAGGGAATCAGATGTGCGGAATCGGAGATGGGGAATCAGAGGCAGGGAATCAGAGGCGGGGAATCAGAGTCCGGGAATCAGATATGGGGAAACAGAGGCGGGGAATCAGAGGCGGGGAAACAGAGGCTGGGAATCAGATATGGGGAATCAGAGGTGGGGAATCAGAGGTTGGGAATCAGAGGCAGGGAATCAGAGGCTTGGAATCAGATGCAGGGAATCAGATGCAGGGAATCAGAGGCGGGGAATCAGAGCTGGGGAATCAGAGGTGGGGAATCAGAGTTGGGGAATCAGAGGCGGGGACTTAGATATTGGGAAACAGAGGCGGGGAAACAGAGGCGGGGAATCAGATATGGGGAATCAGAGATGGGGAATCAGAGGCAGGGAATCAGATGTGCGGAATCAGAGATGGGGAATCAAAGGCAGGGAATCAGAATCAGAAGCAGAGAATCAGAGGCCGGGAATCAGAGGCCGGAATCAGATGCCGGGAATAAGAGGCTGGGAATCAGAGGTGGGGAATCAGAGTCCGGGAATTAGAGATGGGGAATCAGAGGCGGGGTATGAGATATGGGGAATCAGAGGCGGGGAATCAGAGGCGGGGAAACAGAGGCGAGGAATCAGATATGGGGAATCAGAGGTGGCGAATCAAAGGCGGTGAATCAGAGATGGGGAATCAGAGGCGGGGAATCAGAGGCAGGGAATCAAACACGGGGAATCAGAGGCGGGGAATCAGAGCTGGGGAATCAGAGGCGGGGAATCAGAGTTGGGGAATCAGAGGCGGGGAATCAGAGCTTGGGAATCAGAGGTGGGGATCAGAGTCGGGGAATCAGAGGCAGGGAATCAGATGTGCGGAATCCGAGATGGGGAATCAGAGGTGGGGAATCAGAGGCTGTGAATCAGAGATGGGGAATCAGAGGCGGGGAATCAGAGACAAGAAATCAGACACGGGGTTTCAGAGGCTGGGAATCAGACGGGGAAATCAAAGGCGGGGAATCAGAGCTGGGGAATCAGAGGCAGGGAATCAGAGTTGGGGAAACAGAGGCGGGGAATCAGAGGCGGGCAAACAGAGGCGGGGAATTAGATATGGGGAATCAGAGGTGGGGAATCAGAGGTGGTGAATCAGAGATGGGGAATCACAGGCGGGGAATCAGAGGCAGGGAATAGAACGCGGGGAATCAGAGGTGGGGAATCAGAGTCGGGGAATCAGAGGCAGGGAATCGGATGTGCGGAATCAGAGATGGGGAATCAGAGGTGGGGAATCAGAGGCGGTGAATCTGAGATGTGGAATCAGAGGCGGGGAATCAGAGGCAGGTTATCAGACACGGGGATTCAGAGGCTGGGAATCAGACGGGGGGAATCAAAGGCGGGGAATGAAGCTGGGGAATCAGAGGCAGCGAATCAGAGTTGGGGATTCAGAGGCGGGGAATCAGATATGGGGAAACAGAGGCGGGGAATCAGAGGCGGGCAAACAGAGGCGGGGAATTAGATATGGGGAATCAGTGGTGGGGAATCAGAGGTGGTGAATCAGAGATGGGGAATCAGAGGCAGGGAATCAGATGTGCGGAATCAGAGATGGGGAATCAGAGGCAGGGAATCAGAATCAGAAGCGGGGAATCAGAGGCCGGGAATCAGATGACGGGAATAAGAGGCCGGGAATCAGAGGTGGGGAATCAGAGGCGGGGAATGAGATATGGAGAATCAGAGGCGGGGAATCAAATGCGGTGAATCAGAGATGGGGAATCAGAGGCGGGGAATCAGAGGCAGGGAATCAAACACGGGAAATCAGAGGCGGGGAATCAGAGCTGGGGAATCAGAGGCGGGGAATCAGAGTTGGGGAATCAGAGGCAGGGAATCAGATATGGGGAAACAGGGGCAGGGAATCAGAGGCGGGGAAACAGAGGCGGGGAATCAGATATGGGGAATCAGTGGTGTGGAATCAGAGGTTGGGAATCAGAGGCAGGGAATCAGAGGCGGGGAATCAAACACGGGGAATCAGAGCTGGGGAATCAGAGGCGGGGAATTAGAGTTGGGGAATCAGAGGAGGGGAATCAGAGGCGGGGAAACAGAGGCGGGGAATCAGATATGGGGAATCAGAGGTGGGGAATCAGAGGTTGGGAATCAGAGGCAGGGAATCAGAGGCGGGGAATCAGAGGCGGGGAATCAGAGGCAGGGAATCAGATGTGCGGAATCGGGGATGTGGAATCAGAGGCAGGGAATCAGAGGCGGGGAATCAGAGGCGGGGAATCAGAGGCCGGGAATCAGATATGGCGAAACAGAGGTGGGGAATCAGAGGCGGGGAAACAGAGGCGGGGATTCAGATATGGGGAATCAGAGGTGGGGAATCAGAGGTTGGGAATCAGAGGCAGGGAATCAGAGGCTTGGAATCAGATGCAGGGAATCAGATGCGGGGAATCAGAGGCGGGGAATCAGAGCTGGGGAATCAGAGGTGGGGAATCAGAGTTGGGGAATCAGAGGCGGGGACTTAGATATTGGGAAACAGAGGCGGGGAATCAGAGGCGGGGAATCAGAGGCAGGGAATCAGATGTGCGGAATCAGAGGTAGGGAATCAGAGGCAGGGAATCAGAATCAGAAGCAGGGAATCAGAGGCCGGGAATCAGAGGCCGGAATCAGATGCCGGGAATAAGAGGCCAGGAATCAGAGGTGGGGAATCAGAGTCCGGGAATCAGAGATGGGGATTCAGAGGTGGGGAATGAGATATGGGGAATCAGAGGCGGGGAATCAGAGGCGGGGAAACAGAGGCGGGGAATCAGATATGGGGAATCAGAGGTGGCGAATCAAAGGCGGTGAATCAGAGATGGGGAATCAGAGGCCGGGAATCAGAGGCAGGGAATCAAACACGGGGAATCAGAGGCGGGGAATCAGAGCTGGGGAATCAGAGGCGGGGAATCAGAGTTGAGGAATCAGAGGCAGGGAATCAGACGCAGGGAATCAATATGGGAAATCAGAGGTGGGGAATCAGAGGTTGGGAATCAGAGGAAGGGAATCAGAGGCGAGGAATCAGAGCTGGGGAATCAGAGGCGGGGAATCAGAATTGGGGAATCAGAGATGGGGAATCAGAGATGGGGAATCAGAGGCGGGGAATCAGACGTGGGGAATCAGAGGTGGTGAATCAGAGATGTGGAATCAGAGGCGGGGAATCAGAGGCAGGGAATCAGACGCGGGGAATCAGAGGCGGGGAATCATAGCTGGCGAATCAGAGGCGGGGAATGAGATATGTGGAATCAGAGGCGGGGAATCAGAGGCGGGGAAACAGTGGTGAGGAATCAGATATGGGGAATCAGAGGTGGCGAATCAAAGACGGTGAATCAGAGATGGGGAATCAGAGGCGGGGAATCAGAGGCAGGGGATCAAACACGGGGAATCAGAGGTGGGGAATCAGAGCTGGGGAATCAGAGGCGGGGAATCAGAGTTGGGGATTCAGAGGCGAGGAATCAGAGCTGGGGAATCAGAGGTGGGGAATCAGAGTCGGGGAATCAGAGGCAGGGAATCGGATGTGCGGAATCAGAGATGGGGAATCAGAGGTGGGGAATCAGAGGCGGTGAATCTGAGATGTGGAATCAGAGGCGGGGAATCAGAGGCAGGTTATCAGACACGGGGATTCAGAGGCTGGGAATCAGACGGGGGGAATCAAAGGCGGGGAATGAAGCTGGGGAATCAGAGGCAGCGAATCAGAGTTGGGGATTCAGAGGCGGGGAATCAGATATGGGGAAACAGAGGCGGGGAATCAGAGGCGGGCAAACAGAGGCGGGGAATTAGATATGGGGAATCAGTGGTGGGGAATCAGAGGTGGTGAATCAGAGATGGGGAATCACAGGCGGGGAATCAGAGGCAGGGAATAGAACGCGGGGAAACAGAGGCAGGGAATCAGAGCTGGGAAATCAGAGGCGGGGAATCATAGTTGGGAATCAGAGGCGGGGAATGAGATATGGGGAAACAGAGGCGGGGAATCAGGGGCGGGGAAACAGAGGCGGGGAATCAGATATGGGGATTCGGATGCGGGGAATCAGAGGCGGGGAATCAGAGCTGGGGAATCAGAGGCGGGGAATCAGAGTTGGGGCATCAGAGGTGGGGAATTAGATATGGGGAAACAGAGGCGGGGAATCAGAGGCGTGGAAACAGAGGCGGGGAATCAGATATGGGGAATCAGAGGTGGGGAATCAGAGGCAGGTAATCAGATGTGCGGAATCAGAGATGGGGAATCAGAGGCAGGGAATCAGAATCAGAAGCGGGGAGTCAGAGGCCGGGAATCAGAGGCCTGGAATCAGATGCTGGGAATAAGAGGCCGGGAATCAGAGGTGGGGAATCAGAGTCCGGGAATCAGTGATGGGGATTCAGAGGCGGGGAATGAGATATGGAGAATCAGAGGCGGGGAATCAGAGGCGGGGAAACAGAGGTGGGGAATCAGATATGGGGAATCAGAGGTGGCGAATCAAAGGCGGTGAATCAGAGATGGGGAATCAGAGGCGGGGAATCAGAGGCAGGGAATCAAACACGGGGACTCAGAGGCGTGGTATCAGAGCTGGGGAATCAGAGGCTGGGAATCAAAGTTGGGGAATCAGAGGCAGGGAATCAGATATGGGGAAACAGGGGCGGGGAATCAGAGGCGGGGAAACAGAGGCGGGGAATCAGATATGGGGAATCAGAGGCGGGGAATTAGAGTTGGGGAATCAGAGGCGGGGAATCAGAGGCGGGGAAACAGAGGCGGGGAATCAAACACGGGGAATCAGAGGTGGGGAATCAGAGGTTGGGAATCAGAGGCAGGGAATCAGAGGCGGGGAATCAGAGGCGGGGAATCAGAGGCAGGGAATCAGATGTGCGGAATCGGAGATGGGGAATGAGAGGCAGCGAATCAGAGGCGGGGAATCAGAGGCGGGGAATCAGAGACAGAAAATCAGATATGGGGAAACAGAGGCAGGGAATCAGAGGCGGGGAAACAGAGGCTGGGAATCAGATATGGGGAATCAGAGGTGGGGAATCAGAGGTTGGGAATCAGAGGCAGGGAATCAGAGGCTTGGAATCAGATGCAGGGAATCAGATGCGGGGAATCAGAGGCGGGGAATCAGAGCTGGGGAATCAGAGGTGGGGAATCAGAGTTGGGGAAACAGAGGCGGGGACTTAGATATTGGGAAACAGAGGCGGGGAATCAGAGGCGGGGAATCAGAGGCAGGGAATCAGATGTGCGGAATCAGAGATGGGGAATCAGAGGCAGGGAATCAGAATCAGAAGCAGGGAATCAGAGGCCGGGAATCAGAGGCCGGAATCAGATGCCGGGAATAAGAGGCCGGGAATCAGAGGTGGGGAATCAGAGTCCGGGAATCAGAGATGGGGATTCAGAGGCGGGGAATGAGATATGGGGAATCAGAGGCGGGGAATCAGAGGCGGGGAAACAGAGGCGGGGAATCAGATATGGGGAATCAGAGGTAGCGAATCAAAGGTGGTGAATCAGAGATGGGGAATCAGAGGCCGGGAATCAGAGGCAGGGAAACAAACACGGAAAATCAGAGGCGGGGAATCAGAGCTGGGGAATCAGAGGCGGGGAATCAGACGCGGGGAAACAGAGGCGAGGAATCAGATATGGGGAATCAGAGGTGGCGAATCAAAGGCGGTGAATCAGAGATGGGGAATCAGAGGCGGGGAATCAGAGGCAGGGAATCAAACACGGGGAATCAGAGGCGGGGAATCAGAGCTGGGGAATCAGAGGCGGGGAATCAGAGTTGGGGAATCAGAGGCGGGGAATCAGAGCTTGGGAATCAGAGGTGGGGATCAGAGACGGGGAATCAGAAGCAGGGAATCAGATGTGCGGAATCCGAGATGGGGAATCAGAGGTGGGGAATCAGAGGCTGTGAATCAGAGATGGGGAATCAGAGGCGGGGAATCAGAGGCAGGAAATCAGACACGGGGATTCAGAGGCTGGGAATCAGACGGGGGGAATCAAAGGCGGGGAATCAGAGCTGGGGAATCAGAGGCAGGGAATGAGAGTTGGGGATTCAGAGGCGTGGAATCAGATATGGGGAAACAGAGGCGGGGAATCAGAGGCGGGCAAACAGAGGCGGGGAATTAGATATGGGGAATCAGAGGTGGGGAATCAGAGGTGGTGAATCAGGGATGGGGAATCACAGGCGGGGAATCAGAGGCAGGGAATAGAACGCGGGGAATCAGAGGAAGGGAATCAGAGTTGGGGCATCAGAGGTTGGGAATTAGATATGGGGAAACAGAGGCGGGGAATCAGAGGCGGGGAAACAGAGGCGGGAAATCAGATATGGGGAATCAGAGGTGGGGAATCAGAGGCAGGGAATCAGATGTGCGGAATCAGAGATGGGGAATCAGAGGCAGCGAATCAGAATCAGAAGCGGGGAATCAGAGGCCGGGAATCAGAGGCCGGGAATCAGATGCTGGGAATAAGAGGCCGGGAATCAGAGGTGGGGAATCAGAGTCCGGGAATCAGAGATGGGGATTCAGAGGCGGGGAATGAGATATGGAGAATCAGAGGCGGGGAATCAGAGGCGGGGAAACAGAGGTGGGGAATCAGATATGTGGAATCAGAGGTGGCGAATCAAAGGCGGTGAATCAGAGATGGGGAATCAGAGGCGGGGAATCAGAGGCAGGGAATCAAACACGGGAAATCAGAGGCGGGGAATCAGAGCTGGGGAATCAGAGGCGGGGAATCAGAGTTGGGGAATCAGAGGCAGGGAATCAGAGGTTGGGAATCAGAGGCAGGGAATCAGAGGCGGCGAAACAGAGGCGGGGAATCAGATATGGGGAATCAGAGGTGGCGAATCAAAGGCGGTGAAACAGAGATGTGGAATCAGGGCAGGGAATCAGAGGCAGGGAATCAAACACGGGGAATCAGAGCTGGGGAATCAGAGGCGGGGAATCAGATATGGGGAAACAGAGGCGGGGAATCAGAGGCGGGCAAACAGAGGCGGGGAATTAGATATGGGGAATCAGTGGTGGGGAATCAGAGGTGGTGAATCAGAGATGGGGAATCACAGGCGGGGAATCAGAGGCAGGGAATAGAACGCGGGGAATCAGAGGCAGGGAATCAGAGCTGGGGAATCAGAGGCGGGGAATCATAGTTGGGAATCAGAGGCGGGGAATCAGATATGGGGAAACAGAGGCGGGGAATCAGGGGCGGGGAAACAGAGGCGGGGAATCAGATATGGGGAATAGAATGCGGGGAATCAGAGGCGGGGAATCAGAGCTGGGGAATCAGAGGCGGGGAATCAGAGTTGGGGCATCAGAGGTGGGGAATTAGATATGGGGAAACAGAGGCGGGGAATCAGAGGCGTGGAAACGGAGGCGGGGAATCAGATATGGGGAATCAGAGGTGGGGAATCAGAGGCAGGTAATCAGATGTGCGGAATCAGAGATGGGGAATCAGAGGCAGGGAATCAGAATCTGAAGCGGGGAGTGTGAGGCCGGGAATCAGAGGCCTGGAATCAGATGCTGGGAATAAGAGGCCAGGAATCAGAGGTGGGGAATCAGAGTCCGGGAATCAGAGATGGGGATTCAGAGGCGGGGAATGAGATATGGAGAATCAGAGGCGGGGAATCAGAGGCGGGGAAACAGAGGTGGGGAATCAGATATGGGGAATCAGAGGTGGCGAATCAAAGGCGGTGAATCAGAGATGGGGAATCAGAGGCGGGGAATCAGAGGCAGGGAATCAAACACGGGGAATCAGAGGCGGGGAATCAGAGCTGGGGAATCAGAGGCTGGGAATCAAAGTTGTGGAATCAGAGGCAGGGAATCAGATATGGGGAAACAGGGGCGGGGAATCAGAGGCGGGGAAACAAAGGCGGGGAATCAGATATGGGGAATCAGAGGCGGGGAATTAGAGTTGGGGAATCAGAGGCGGGGAATCAGAGGTGGGGAAACAGAGTCGGGGAATCAAACACGGGGAATCAGAGGTGCGGAATCAGAGGTTGGGAATCAGAGGCAGGGAATCAGAGGCGGGGAATCAGAGGCGGGGAATCAGAGGCAGGGAATCAGATGTGCGGAATCGGAGATTGGGAATCAGAGGCAGGGAATCAGAGGCGGGGAATCAGAGGCGGGGAATCAGAGGCCGGGTATCAGATATGGGGAAACAGAGGCGGGGAATCAGAGGCGGGGAAACAGAGGCTGGGAATCAGATATGGGGAATCAGAGGTGGGGAATCAGAGGTTGGGAATCAGAGGCAGGGAATCAGAGGCTTGGAATCAGATGCAGGGAATCAGATGCGGGGATTCAGAGGCGGGGAATCAGAGCTGGGGAATCAGAGGTGGGGAATCAGAGTTGGGGAATCAGAGGCGGGGACTTAGATATTGGGAAACAGAGGCGGGGAATCAGAGGCGGGGAAACAGAGGCGGGGAATCAGATATGGGGAATCAGAGATGGGGAATCAGAGGCAGGGAATCAGATGTGCGGAATCAGAGATGGGGAATCAAAGGCAGGGAATCAGAATCAGAAGCAGGGAATCAGAGGCCGGGAATCAGAGGCCGGAATCAGATGCCGGGAATAAGAGGCCGGGAATCAGAGGTGGGGAATCAGAGTCCGGGAATCAGAGATGGGGATTCAGAGGCGGGGAATGAGATATGGGGAATCAGAGGCGGGGAATCAGAGGCGGGGAAACAGAGGCGGGGAATCAGATATGGGGAATCAGAGGTGGCGAATCAAAGGCGGTGAATCAGAGATGGGGAATCAGAGGCCGGGAATCAGAGGCAGGGAATCAAACACGGGGAATCAGAGGCGGGGAATCAGAGCTGGGGAATCAGAGGCTGGGAATCAAAGTTGGGGAATCAGAGGCAGGGAATCAGATATGGGGAAACAGGGGCGGGGAATGAGAGGCGGGGAAACAGAGGCGGGGAATCAGATATGGGGAATCAGAGGCGGGGAATTAGAGTTGGGGAATCAGAGGCGGGAAATCAGAGGCGGGGAAACAGAGGCGGGGAATCAAACATGGGGAATCAGAGGTGGGGAATCAGAGGTTGGGAATCAGAGGCAGGGAATCAGAGGCGGGGAATCAGAGGCGGGGAATCAGAGGCAGGGAATCAGATGTGCGGAATCGGAGATGGGGAATCAGAGGCAGGGAATCAGAGGCGGGGAATCAGAGTCCGGGAATCAGATATGGGGAAACAGAGGCGGGGAATCAGAGGCGGGGAAACAGAGGCTGGGAATCAGATATTGGGAATCAGAGGTGGGGAATCAGAGGTTGGGAATCAGAGGCAGGGAATCAGAGGCTTGGAATCAGATGCAGGGAATCAGATGCAGGGAATCAGAGGCGGGGAATCAGAGCTGGGGAATCAGAGGTGGGGAATCAGAGTTGGGGAATCAGAGGCGGGGACTTAGATATTGGGAAACAGAGGCGGGGAAACAGAGGCGGGGAATCAGATATGGGGAATCAGAGATGGGGAATCAGAGGCAGGGAATCAGATGTGCGGAATCAGAGATGGGGAATCAAAGGCAGGGAATCAGAATCAGAAGCAGAGAATCAGAGGCCGGGAATCAGAGGCCGGAATCAGATGCCGGGAATAAGAGGCTGGGAATCAGAGGTGGGGAATCAGAGTCCGGGAATTAGAGATGGGGAATCAGAGGCGGGGTATGAGATATGGGGAATCAGAGGCGGGGAATCAGAGGCGGGGAAACAGAGGCGAGGAATCAGATATGGGGAATCAGAGGTGGCGAATCAAAGGCGGTGAATCAGAGATGGGGAATCAGAGGCGGGGAATCAGAGGCAGGGAATCAAACACGGGGAATCAGAGGCGGGGAATCAGAGCTGGGGAATCAGAGGCGGGGAATCAGAGTTGGGGAATCAGAGGCGGGGAATCAGAGCTTGGGAATCAGAGGTGGGGATCAGAGTCGGGGAATCAGAGGCAGGGAATCAGATGTGCGGAATCCGAGATGGGGAATCAGAGGTGGGGAATCAGAGGCTGTGAATCAGAGATGGGGAATCAGAGGCGGGGAATCAGAGGCAGGAAATCAGACACGGGGATTCAGAGGCTGGGAATCAGACGGGGGGAATCAAAGGCGGGGAATCAGAGCTGGGGAATCAGAGGCAGGGAATCAGAGTTGGGGATTCAGAGGCGGGGAATCAGATATGGGGAAACAGAGGCGGGGAATCAGAGGCGGGCAAACAGAGGCGGGGAATTAGATATGGGGAATCAGAGGTGGGGAATCAGAGGTGGTGAATCAGAGATGGGGAATCACAGGCGGGGAATCAGTGGCAGGGAATAGAACGCGGGGAATCAGAGGCAGGGAATTAGAGTTGGGGCATCAGAGGTTGGGAATTAGATATGGGGAAACAGAGGCGGGGAATCAGAGGCGGGGAAACAGAGGCGGGAAATCAAATATGGGGAATCAGAGGTGGGGAATCAGAGGCAGGGAATCAGATGTGCGGAATCAGAGATGGGGAATCAGAGGCAGCTCATCAGAATCAGAAGCGGGGAATCAGAGGCCGGGAATCAGAGGCCGGGAATCAGATGCTGGGAATAAGAGGCCGGGAATGAGAGGTGGGGAATCAGAGTCCGGGAATCAGAGATGGGGATTCAGAGGCGGGGAATGAGATATGGAGAATCAGAGGCAGGGAATCAGAGGCGGGGAAACAGAGGTGGGGAATCAGATATGTGGAATCAGAGGTGGCGAATCAAAGGCGGTGAATCAGAGATGGGGAATCAGAGGCGGGGAATCAGAGGCAGGGAATCAAACACGGGAAATCAGAGGCGGGGAATCAGAGCTGGGGAATCAGAGGCGGGGAATCAGAGTTGGGGAATCAGAGGCAGGGAATCAGATATGGGAAACAAGGGCAGGGAATCAGAGGCGGGGAAACAGAGGCGGGGAATCAGATATGGGGAATCAGAGGTGTGGAATCAGAGGTTGGGAATCAGAGGCAGGGAATCAGAGGCGGCGAAACAGAGGCGGGGAATCAGATATGGGGAATCAGAGGTGGCGAATCAAAGGCGGTGAAACAGAGATGGGGAATCAGGGCAGGGAATCAGAGGCAGGGAATCAAACATGGGGAATCAGAGCTGGGGAATCAGAGGCGGGGAATTAGAGTTGGGGAATCAGAGGAGGGGAATCAGAGGCGGGGAAACAGAGGCGGGGAATCAGATATGGGGAATCAGAGGTGGGGAATCAGAGGTTGGGAATCAGAGGCAGGGAATCAGAGGCGTGGAATCAGAGGCAGGGAATCAGATGTGCGGAATCGGAGATGGGTAATCAGAGGTAGGGAATCAGAGGTGGGGAATCAGAGGCGGGGAATAAGAGGCCGGGAATCAGATATGGGGAAACAGAGGTGGGGAATCAGAGGCGGGTCAACAGAGGCGGGGAATCAGATATGGGGAATCAGAGGTGGGGAATCAGAGGTTGGGAATCAGAGGCAGGGAATCAGAGGCTTGGAATCAGATGCAGGGAATCAGATGCGGGGAATCAGAGGCGGGGAATCAGAGCTGGGGAATCAGAGGTGGGGAATCAGAGTTGGGGAATCAGAGGCGGGGACTTAGATATTGGACAACAAAGGCGGGGAATCAGGGGCGGGGAAACAGAGGCGGGGAGTCAGATATGGGGAATCAGAGGTGGGGAATCAGAGGCAGGGAATCAGATGTGCGGAATCAGAGATGGGGAATCAGAGGCAGGGAATCAGAATCAGAAACATGGAATCAGAGGCCGGGAATCAGAGGCCGGAATCAGATGCCGGGAATAAGAGGCCGGGAATCAGAGGTTGGGAATCAGAGTCCGGGAATCAGAGATGGGGATACAGAGGCGGGGAATGAGATATGGGGAATCAGAGGCGGGGAATCAGAGGCGGGGAAACAGATGCGGGGAATCAGATATGGGGAATCAGAGGTGGCGAATCAAAGGCGGTGAATCAGAGATGGGGAATCAGAGGCCGGGAATCAGAGGCAGGGAATCAAACACGGGGAATCAGAGGCGGGGAATCAGAGCTGGGGAATCAGAGGCGGGGAATCAGAGTTGGGGAATCAGACGCGGGGAAGCAGAGGCAGGGATTCAGACGCGGGGATTCAGAGGCGGGGAATCATAGTTGGGAATCAGAGGCGGATAATCAGATATGGGGAAACAGAGGCGGGGAATCAGGGGCGGGGAAACAGAGGCGGGGAATCAGATATGGGAATCGGATGCAGGGAATCAGAGGCGGGGAATCAGAGCTGGGGAATCAGAGGCGGGGAATCAGAGTTGGGGCATCAGACGTGGGGAATTAGATATGGGGAAACAGAGGCGGGGAATCAGAGGCGTGGAAACAGAGGCGGGGAATCAGATATGGGGAATCAGAGGTGGGGAATCAGAGGCAGGTAATCAGATGTGCGGAATCAGAGATGGGGAATCAGAGGCAGGGAATCAGAATCAGAAGCGGGGAGTCAGAGGCCGGGAATCAGAGGCCTGGAATCAGATGCTGGGAATAAGAGGCCGGGAATCAGAGGTGGGGAATCAGAGTCCGGGAATCAGAGATGGGGAGTCAGAGGCGGGGAATGAGATATGGAGAATCAGAGGCGGGGAATCAGAGGCGGGGAAACAGAGGTGGTGAATCAGATATGGGGAATCAGAGGTGGCGAATCAAAGGCGGTGAATCAGAGATGGGGAATCAGAGGCGGGGAATCAGAGGCAGGGAATCAAACATGGGGAATCAGAGGCGGGGAATCAGAGCTGGGGAATCAGAGGCTGGGAATCAAAGTTGGGGAATCAGAGTCAGGGAATCAGATATGGGGAAACAGGGGCGGGGAATCAGAGGCGGGGAAACAGAGGCGGGGAATCAGATATGGGGAATCAGAGGCGGGAAATTAGAGTTGGGGAATCAGAGGCGGGGAATCAGTGGCGGGGAAACAGAGGCGGGGAATCAAACACGGGGAATCAGAGGTGGGGAATTAGAGGTTGGAAATCAGAGGCAGGGAATCAGAGGCGGGGAATCAGAGGCAGGGAATCAGAGGCAGGGAATCAGATGTGGGGAATCAGAGGCAGGGAATCAGAGGCGGGGAATCAGAGGCGGGAATCAGAGGCCGGGAATCAGATATGGGGAAACAGAGGCGGGGAATCAGAGGCGGGGAAACAGAGGCTGGGAATCAGATATGGGGAATCAGAGGTGGGGAATCAGAGGTTGGGAATCAGAGGCAGGGAATCAGAGGCTTGGAATCAGATGCAGGGAATCAGATGCGGGGAATCAGAGGCGGGGAATCAGAGCTGGGGAATCAGAGTCTGGGAATCAAAGTTGGGGAATCAGAGTCAGGGAATCAGATATGGGGAAACAGGGGCGGGGAATCAGAGGCGGGGAAACAGAGGCGGGGAATCAGATATGGGGAATCAGAGGCGGGGAATTAGAGTTGGGGAATCAGAGGCGGGGAATCAGAGGCGGGGAAACAGAGGCGGGGAATCAAACACGGGGAATCAGAGGTGGGGAATCAGAGGTTGGGAATCAGAGGCTGGGAATCAGAGGCGGGGAATCAGAGGCAGGGAATGAGAGGCAGGGAATCAGATGTGCGGAATCGGAGATGGTGAATCAGTGGCAGGGAATCAGAGGCGGGGAATCAGAGGCAGGGAATCAGAGGCCGGGAATCAGATATTGGGAAACAGAAGCGGGGAATCAGAGGCGGGAAACAGTGGCTGGGAATCAGGTATGGGGAATCAGAGGTGGGGAATCAGAGGCGGGGAATCAGAGCTGGGGAATCAGAGGTGGGGAATCAAAGTTGGGGAATCAGAGGCGGGGACTTAGATATGGGGAAACAGAGGCGGGGAATCAGAGACGGGGAAACAGAGGCGGGGATTCAGATATGGGGAATCAGAAGCAGGGAATCAGAGGCCGGGAATCAGAGGCCGGAATCAGATGCCGGGAATAAGAGGTCGGGAATCAGAGGTGGGGAATCAGAGTCCGGGAATCAGAGATGGGGAATCAGAGGCGGGGAATGAGATATGGGGAATCAGAGGCGGGGAATCAGAGGCGGGGAAACAGTGGCGAGGAATCAGATATGGGGAATCAGAGGTGGCGAATCAAAGGCCGTGAATCAGAGATGGGGAATCAGAGCTGGGGAATCAGAGGCAGGGGATCAAACACGGGGAATCAGAGGCGGGGAATCAGAGCTGGGGAATCAGAGGCGGGGAATCAGAGTTGGGGAATCAGAGGCGGGGAATCAGAGCTGGGGAATCAGAGGTGGGGAATCAGAGTCGGGGAATCAGAGGCAGGGAATCGGATGTGCGGAATCAGAGATGGGGAATCAGAGGTGGGGAATCAGAGGCGGTGAATCTGAGATGGGGAATCAGAGGCGGGGAATCAGAGGCAGGTTATCAGACACGGGGATTCAGAGGCTGGGAATCAGACGGGGGGAATCAAAGGCGGGGAATGAAGCTGGGGAATCAGAGGCAGGGAATCAGAGGCAGGGAATCAAACACGGGGAATCAGAGCTGGGGAATCAGAGGCGGGGAATTAGAGTTGGGGAATCAGAGGAGGGGAATCAGAGGCGGGGAAACAGAGGCGGGGAATCAGATATGGGGAATCAGAGGTGGGGAATCAGAGGTTGGGAATCAGAGGCAGGGAATCAGAGGCGGGGAATCAGAGGCAGGGAATCAGATGTGCGGAATCGGAGATGGGTAATCAGAGGTAGGGAATCAGAGGTGGGGAATCAGAGGCGGGGAATAAGAGGCCGGGAATCAGATATGGGGAAACAGAGGTGGGGAATCAGAGGCGGGGAAACAGAGGCGGGGAATCAGATATGGGGAATCAGAGGTGGGGAATCAGAGGTTGGGAATCAGAGGCAGGGAATCAGAGGCTTGGAATCAGATGCAGGGAATCAGATGCGGGGAATCAGAGGCGGGGAATCAGAGCTGGGGAATCAGAGGTGGGGAATCAGAGTTGGGGAATCAGAGGCGGGGACTTAGATATTGGGAAACAAAGGCGGGGAATCAGAGGTGGGGAAACAGAGGCGGGGAGTCAGATATGGGGAATCAGAGGTGGGGAATCAGAGGCAGGGAATCAGATGTGCGGAATCAGAGATGGGGAATCAGAGGCAGGGAATCAGAATCAGAAGCAGGGAATCAGAGGCCGGGAATCAGAGGCCGGAATCAGATGCCGGGAATAAGAGGCCGGGAATCAGAGATGGGGATTCAGAGGCGGGGAATGAGATATGGGGAATCAGAGGTGGGGAATCAGAGGCGGGGAAACAGATGCGGGGAATCAGATATGGGGAATCAGAGGTGGCGAATCAAAGGCGGTGAATTAGAGATGGGGAATCAGAGGCCGGGAATCAGAGGCAGGGAATCAAACACGGGGAATCAGAGGCGGGGAATCAGAGTTGGGGAAACAGAGGCGGGGAAGCAGAGGCAGGGAATCAGACGCGGGGATTCAGAGGCGGGGAATCATAGTTGGGAATCAGAGGTGGATAATCAGATATGGGGAAACAGAGGCGGGGAATCAGGGGCGGGGAAACAGAGGCGGGGAATCAGATATGGGGAATCGGATGCAGGGAATCAGAGGCGGGGAATCAGAGCTGGGGAATCAGAGGCGGGGAATCAGAGTTGGGGCATCAGAGGTGGGGAATTAGATATGGGGAAACAGAGGCGGGGAATCAGAGGCGTGGAAACAGAGGCGGGGAATCAGATATGGGGAATCGGAGGTGGGGAATCAGAGGCAGGTAATCAGATGTGCAGAATCAGAGATGGGGAATCAGAGGCAGGGAATCAGAATCAGAAGCGGGGAGTCAGAGGCCGGGAATCAGAGGCCTGGAATCAGATGCTGGGAATAAGAGGCCGGGAATCAGAGGTGGGGAATCAGAGTCCGGGAATCAGAGATGGGGAGTCAGAGGCGGGGAATGAGATATGGAGAATCAGAGGCGGGGAATCAGAGGCGGGGAAACAGAGGTGGGGAATCAGATATGGGGAATCAGAGGTGGCGAATCAAAGGCGGTGAATCAGAGATGGGGAATCAGAGGCGGGGAATCAGAGGCAGGGAATCAAACACGGGGAATCAGAGGCGGGGAATCAGAGCTGGGGAATCAGAGCTGGGAATCAAAGTTGGGGAATCAGAGTCAGGGAATCAGATATGAGGAAACAGGGGCGGGGAATCAGAGGCGGGGAAACAGAGGTGGGGAATCAGATATGGGGAATCAGAGGCGGGGAATTAGAGTTGGGGAATCAGAGGCGGGGAATCAGTGGCGGGGAAACAGAGGCGGGGAATCAAACACGGGGAATCAGAGGTGGGGAATCAGAGGTTGGAAATCAGAGGCAGGGAATCAGCGGCGGGGAATCAGAGGCGGGTAATCAGAGGCAGGGAATCAGATGTGCGGAATCGGAGATGGGGAATCAGAGGCAGGGAATCAGAGGCGGGGAATCAGAGGCCGGGAATCAGATATGGGGAAACAGAGGCGGGGAATCAGAGGCGGGGAAACAGAGGCTGGGAATCAGATATGGGGAATCAGAGGTGGGGAATCAGAGGTTGGGAATCAGAGGCAGGGAATCAGAGGCTTGGAATCAGATGCAGGGAATCAGATGCGGGGAATCAGAGGCGGGGAATCAGAGCTGGGGAATCAGAGTCTGGGAATCAAAGTTGGGGAATCAGAGGCAGGGAATCAGATATGGGGAAACAGGGGCGGGGAATCAGAGGCGGGGAAACAGAGGCGGGGAATCAGATATGGGGAATCAGAGGCGGGGAATTAGGGTTGGGGAATCAGAGGCGGGGAATGAGAGGCGGGGAAACTGAGGCGGGGAATCAAACACGGGGAATCAGAGGTGGGGAATCAGAGGTTGGGAATCAGAGGCAGGGAATCAGAGGCGGGGAATCAGAGGCGGGGAATGAGAGGCAGGGAATCAGATGTGCGGAATCGGAGATGGGGAATCAGAGGCAGGGAATCAGAGGCGGGGAATCAGAAGCAGGGAATCAGAGGCCGGGAATCAGATATGGGGAAACAGAAGTGGGGAATCAGAGGCGGGGAAACAGAGGCTGGGAATCAGGTATGGGGAATCAGAGGTGGGGAATCAGAGGCGGGGAATCAGAGCTGGGGAATCAGAGGTGGGGAATCAAAGTTGGGGAATCAGAGGCGGGGACTTAGATATGGGGAAACAGAGGCGGGGAATCAGAGACGGGGAAACAGAGGCGGGAATTCAGATATGGGGAATCAGAGGTGGGGAATGAGAGGCAGGGAATTAGATGTGCGGAATCAGAAATGGGGAATCAGAGGCAGGGAATCAGAATCAGAAGCAGGGAATCAGAGGCCGGGAATCAGAGGCCGGAATCAGATGCCGGGAATAAGAGGTCGGGAATCAGAGGTGGGGAATCAGAGTCCGGGAATCAGAGATGGGGAATCAGAGGCGGGGAATGAGATATGGGGAATCAGAGGCGCGGAATCAGAGGCGGGGAAACAGTGGCGAGGAATCAGATATGGGGAATCAGAGGTGGCGAATCAAAGGCGGTGAATCAGAGATGGGGAATCAGAGCTGGGGAATCAGAGGCAGGGGATCAAACACGGGGAATCAGAGGCGGGGAATCAGAGCTGGGAAATCAGAGGCGGGGAATCAGAGTTGGGGAATCAGAGGCGGGGAATCAGAGCTGGGGAATCAGAGGTGGGGAATCAGAGTCGGGGAATCAGAGGCAGGGAATCGGATGTGCGGAATCAGAGATGGGGAATCAGAGGTGGGGAATCAGAGGTGGTGAATCTGAGATGGGGAATCAGAGGCGGGGAATCAGAGGCAGGTTATCAGACACGGGGATTCAGAGGCTGGGAATCAGAAGGGGGGAATCAAAGGCGAGGAATGAAGCTGGTGAATCAGAGGCAGGGAATCAGAGTTGGGGATTCAGAGGCGGGGAATCAGATATGGGGAAACAGAGGCGGGGAATCAGAGGCGGGCAAACAGAGGCGGGGAATTAGATATGGGGAATCAGTGGTGGGGAATCAGAGGTGGTGAATCAGAGATGGGGAATCACAGGCGGGGAATCAGAGGCAGGGAATAGAACGCGGGGAATCAGAGGCGGGGAATCAGATATGGGGAAACAGAGGCGGGGAATCAGGGGCGGGGAAACAAAGGCGGGGAATCAGATATTGGGAATCGGATGTGGAGAATCAGAGGCGGGGAATCAGAGCTGGGGAATCAGAGGCGGGGAATCAGAGTTGGGGCATCAGAGGTGGGGAATTAGATATGGGGAAACAGAGGCGGGGAATCAGATGTGCGGAATAAGAGGCGGGGAATCAGAGGCAGGGAATCAGAATCAGAAGCGGGGAGTCAGAGGCCGTGAATCAGAGGCCTGGAATCAGATGCTGGGAATAAGAGGCCGGGAATCAGAGGTGGGGAATCAGAGTACGGGAATCAGAGATGGGGAGTCAGAGGCGGGGAATGAGATATGGAGAATCAGAGGCGGGGAATCAGAGGCGGGGAAACAGAGGTGGGGAATCAGATATGGGGAATCAGAGGTGGCGAATCAAAGGCGGTGAATCAGAAATGGGGAATCAGAGGCGGGGAATCAGAGGCAGGGAATCAAACACGGGGAATCAGAGGCGGGGAATCAGAGCTGGGGAATCAGAGGCTGGGAATCAAAGTTGGGGAATCAGAGGCAGGGAATCAGATATGGGGAAACAGGGGCGGGGAATCAGAGGCGGGGAAACATAGGCAGGGAATCAGATATGGGGAATCAGAGGTGGGGAATTAGAGTTGGGGAATCAGAGGCGGGGAATCAGAGGCGGGGAAACAGAGGCGGGGAATCAAACACGGGGAATCAGAGGTGGGGAATCAGAGCTTGGGAATCAGAGGCAGGGAATCTGAGGCGGGGAATCAGAGGCGGGGAATCAGAGGCAGGGAATCAGATGTGCGGAATCGGAGATGAGGAATCAGAGGCAGGGAATCAGAGGCGGGGAATCAGATGCGGGGAATCAGAGGCCGGGAATCAGATATGGGGAAACAGAGGCGGGGAATCAGAGGTTGGGAATCAGAGGCAGGGAATCAGAGGCTTGGAATCAGATGCAGGGAATCAGATGCGGGGAATCAGAGGCGGGGAATGAGAGCTGGGGAATCAGAGGCTGGGAATCAAAGTTGGGGAATCAGAGGCAGGGAATCAGATATGGGGAATCAGGGGCGGGGAATCAGAGGCGGGGAAACAGAGGCGGGGAATTAGATATGGGGAATCAGTGGTGGGGAATCAGAGGTGGTGAATCAGAGATGGGGAATCACAGGCGGGGAATCAGAGGCAGGGAATAGAACGCGGGGAATCAGAGGCAGGGAATCAGAGCTGGGGAATCAGAGGCGGGGAATCATAGTTGGGAATCAGAGGCGGGGAATCAGATATGGGGAAACAGAGGCGGGGAATCAGGGGCGGGGAAACAGAGGCGGGGAATCAGATATGGGGAATCGGATGCGGGGAATCAGAGGCGGGGAATCAGAGCTGGGGAATCAGAGGCGGGGAATCAGAGTTGGGGCATCAGAGGTGGGGAATTAGATATGGGGAAACAGAGGCGGGGAATCAGAGGCGTGGAAACAGAGGCGGGGAATCAGATATGGGGAATCAGAGGTGGGGAATCAGAGGCAGGTAATCAGATGTGCGGAATCAGAGATGGGGAATCAGAGGCAGGGAATCAGAATCAGAAGCGGGGAGTCAGAGGCCGGGATCAGAGGCCTGGAATCAGATGCTGGGAATAAGAGGCCGGGAATCAGAGGTGGGGAATCAGAGTCCGGGAATCAGTGATGGGGATTCAGAGGCGGGGAATGAGATATGGAGAATCAGAGGCGGGGAATCAGAGGCGGGGAAACAGAGGTGGGGAATCAGATATGGGGAATCAGAGGTTGCGAATCAAAGGCGGTGAATGAGAGATGGGGAATCAGAGGCGGGGAATCAGAGGCAGGGAATCAAACACGGGGACTCAGAGGCATGGTATCAGAGCTGGGGAATCAGAGGCTGGGAATCAAAGTTGGGGAATCAGAGGCAGGGAATCAGATATGGGGAAACAGGGGCGGGGAATCAGAGGCGGGGAAACAGAGGCGGGGAATCAGATATGGGGAATCGGAGGCGGGGAATTAGAGTTGGGGAATCAGAGGCGGGGAATCAGAGGCGGGGAAACAGATGTGGGGAATCAAACACAGGGAATCAGAGGTGGGGAATCAGAGGTTGGGAATCAGAGGCAGGGAATCAGAGGCGGGGAATCAGAGGCGGGGAATCAGAGGCAGGGAATCATATGTGCGGAATCGGAGATGGGGAATCAGAGGCAGGGAATCAGAGGCGGGGAATCAGAGGCGGGGAATCAGAGGCCGGGAATCAGATATGGGGAAACAGAGGCAGGGAATCAGAGGCGGGGAAACAGAGGCTGGGAATCAGATATGGGGAATCAGAGGTGGGGAATCAGAGGCAGGGAATTTGATTTGCGGAATCAGAGATGGGGAATCAGAAGCAGGGAATCAGAGGCCGGTAATCAGAGGCCGGAATCAGATGCCGGGAATAAGAGGCCGGGAATCAGAGGTGGGGAATCAGAGTCCGGGAATCAGAGATGGGGAATCAGAGGCGGGGAATGAGATATGGGGAATCAGAGGCGGGGAATCAAAGGCGGTGAATCAGAGATGGGGAATCAGAGGCGGGGAATCAGAGGCAGGGAATCAAACACAGGGAATCAGAGGCGGGGAATCAGAGCTGGGGAATCAGACGCGGGGAATCAGAGTTGGGGAATCAGAGGCGGGGAATCAGAGCTGCAGAATCAGAGGTGGGGATCAGAGTCGGGGAATCAGAGGCAGGGAATCAGATGTGCGGAATCAGAGATGGGGAATCAGAGGTGGGGAATCAGAGGCTGTGAATCAGAGATGGGGAATCAGAGGCGGGGAATCAGAGGCAAGAAATCAGACACGGGGTTTCAGAGGCTGGGAATCAGACGGGGGAATCAAAGGCGGGGAATCAGAGCTGGGGAATCAGAGGCAGGGAATCAGAGTTGGGGATTCAGAGGCGGGGAATCAGATATGGGGAAACAGAGGCGGGGTATCAGAGTCGGGCAAACAGAGGCGGGGAATTAGATATGGGGAATCAGAGGTGGGGAATCAGAGGTGGTGAATCAGAGATGGGGAATCACAGGCGGGGAATCAGAGGCAGGGAATAGAACGCGGGGAATCAGAGGCAGGGAATCAGAGTTGGGGCATCAGAGGTTGGGAATTAGATATGGGGAAACAGAGGCGGGGAATCAGAGGCGGGGAAACAGAGGCGGGAAATCAGATATGGGGAATCAGAGGTGGGGAATCAGAGGCAGGGAATCAGATGTGCGGAATCAGAGATGGGGAATCAGAGGCAGGGAATCAGAATCAGAAGCGGGGAATCAGAGGCCGGGAAACAGAGGTGGGGAATCAGATATGGGGAATCAGAGTTGGGGAATCAGAGGCAGGGAATTAGATTTGCGGAATCAGAGATGGGGAATCAGAAGCAGGGAATCAGAGGCAGGGAATCAAACACGGGGAATCAGAGGCGGGGAATCAGAGCTGGGGAATAAGAGGCTGGGAATCAAAGTTGGGGAATCAGAGGCAGGGAATCAGATATGGGGAAACAGGGGCGGGGAATCAGAGGCGGGGAAACAGAGGCTGCGAATCAGATATGGGGAATCAGAGGTGGGGAATCAGAGGCGGGGAATCAGAGCTGGGGAATCAGAGGTGGGGAATCAAATTTGGGGAATCAGAGGCGGGGACTTAGATATGGGGAAACAGAGGCGGGGAATCAGAGACGGGGAAACAGAGGCGGGGATTCAGATATGGGGAATCAGAGGTGGGGAATCAGAGGCAGGGAATTAGATGTGCGGAATCAGAAATGGGGAATCAGAGGCAGGGAATCAGAATCAGAAGCAGGGAATCAGAGGCCGGGAATCAGAGGCCGGAATCAGATGCCGGGAATAAGAGGTCGGGAATCAGAGGTGGGGAATCAGAGTCCGGGAATCAGAGATGGGGAATCAGAGGCGGGGAATGAGATATGGGGAATCAGAGGCGGGGAATCAGAGGTGGGGAAACAGTGGCGAGGAATCAGATATGGGGAATCAGAGGTGGCGAATCAAAGGCGGTGAATCAGAGATGGGGAATCAGAGCTGGGGAATCAGAGGCAGGGGATCAAACACGGGGAATCAGAGGCGGGGAATCACAGCTGGGGAATCAGAGGTGGGGAATCAGAGTTGGGGAATCAGAGGCGGGGAATCAGAGCTGGGGAATCAGAGGTGGGGTATCAGAGTCGGGGAATCAGAGGCAGGGAATCGGATGTGCGGAATCAGAGATGGGGAATCAGAGGTGGGGAATCAAAGGCGGGGTATCAGATTTGTGGAATCAGAGGCGGGGAATCAGATATGGTGAATCAGAGGCGGGAATCAGAGGTGCGGAAACAGAGGCGGGGAATCAGATATGGGGAATGAGAGGTGGGGAATCAGGGGCAGGGAATCAGTGGCAGGGAATCAGAGGCGGGGAATCAGAAGTGGGGTATCAGAGGCAGCGTATCAGACACGGGGAATCAGAGGCGGGGAATCAGAGATGGGGAATCAGAGGCGGGGAATCAGAGCTGGGGAGTCAGAGATGGGGTATCAGAGGTTGGGAATCAGAGGCAGGGAATCAGAGGCGGGGAATCAGAGGCGCGAATCAGTGGCAGGGAATCAGATGTGCGGAATCAGAGATGGGGAATCAGAGGCAGGGAATCAGAGGCGGGGAATCAGAGGCGGGGAATCAGAGGCCGGGAATCAGAGGCCGGGAATGAGAGGCCGGGAATCAGAGTCCGGGAATCAGAGGTGGGGAATCAGAGGCCGGGAATCAAATATGGGGTAACAGAGGCGGGGAATCAGAGGCGGGCAAACAGATGCGGGGAATCAGATATGGGGAATCAGAGGTGGGGAATCAGAGGTTGTGAATCAGAGATGGTGAATCATAGGCGGGGAATCAGAGGCAGGGAATCAGACGCGGGGAATCAGAGGCGGGGAATCAGAGCTGGGGAATCAGAGGCGGTGAATCAGAATTGGGGAATCAGAGGCGGGGAATCACATATGGGGACACAGAGGCGGGGAATCAGAGCTAGGGAAACAGAGGCGGGGAATCAGATATGGGGAATCAGAGGTGGGGAATCAGAGGTTGGGAATCAGAGGCAGGGTATCAGAGGCGGGGAATCAGAGGCAGGGAATCAGATGAGGGGAATCAGAGGCGGGGAATCAGAGCTGGGGAAACAGAGGCGGGGAATAGGAGTTGGGGAATCAGAGGCGGGGAATTAGATATGGGGAAACAGAGGCGGGGAATCAGAGGTGGGGAACAGAGGCGGGGAATCAGATATGGGGAATCAGAGGTGTGGAATAAGAGGCAGGGAATCAGATGTGCGGAATCAGAGATGGGGAATCAGAGGCAGGGAATCAGAATCAGAAGTGGGGAATCAGTGGCCGGGATCAGATGCCGGGAATAAGAGGCCGGGAATCCGAGTCCAGGAATCAGAGAAGGGGAATCAGAGGCGGGGAATGAGATATGGGGTATCAGAGGTGGGGTATCAGAGGCGGGAAAACATAGGCGGGGAATCTGATATGGGGAATCAGAGGTGGCGAATCAAAGGCGGTGAATCAGAGATGGGGAATCAGAGGCAGGGAATCAGAGGTGGGGAATGAGGGGCCGGGAATCAAAGGACGGGAATCAGAGGCCGGGAATCAGAGGTGGGGAATCAGAGGCAGGGAATCAAACACGGGGAATCTGAGCTGGGGAATCAGAGGCGGGGAATCAGAGTTGGGGAATCAGAGGCGGGGAATCAGATATGGGGAAACAGAGGCGGGGAATCAGAATTGGGGAATCAGAGATGGGGAATCAGAGATGGGGAATCAGAGGCGGGGAATCTGACGCGGGGAATCTGAGGTGGTGAATCAGAGATGGGGAATCTGAGGCGGAGAATCAGAGGCAGGGAATCAGATGCGGGGAATCAGAGGCGGGGAATCATAGCTGGCGAATCACAGGCGGGGAATCAGAGGTGGGGAATCAGAGGCGGGGAATCAGAGGCGGGGAAACAGAGGCGGGGAATCAGATATGGGGAATCAGAGGTGGGGAATCAGAGGTTGTGAATCAGAGATGGCGAATCAGAGGCGCCGAATCAGAGGCAGGGAATCAGAGTTGGTGAATCAGAGGCGGGGAATCGGAGGCGGGGAAACAGAGGCGGGGAATCAGATATGGGGAATCAGAGGTGGCGAATCAAAGGCGGTGATTCAGAGATGGGGAATCAGAGGCCGGGAATCAGAGGCAGGGAATCAAACACGGGGAATCAGCGGCGGGGAATCAGAGCTGTGGAATCAGAGGCGGGGAATCAGAGTTGCGGAATCAGAGGCGTGGAATCAGAGGTTGGGAATCAGAGGCAGGGAATCAGAGGTGGGGATTCAGAGGCAGGTAATCAGATGCCGGGAATAAGAGGCCGGGAATCAGAGGCGGGGAATCAGAGGCGGGGAATCAGATATGGAGAATCAGAGGTGGGGAATCAGAGGTGGGGAATCAGATGCAGGGAATCAGATATGGGGAATCAGAGGTGGCGAATCAAAGGCGGGGAAACAGAGGCGGGGAATCTGATATGGGGAATCAGAGCTGGGGAATCAGAGGCGGTGAATCAGAATTGGGGAATCAGAGGCGGGGAATCACATATGGGGACACAGAGGCGGGGAATCAGAGCTAGGGAAACAGAGGCGGGGAATCAGATATGGGGAATCAGAGGTGGGGAATCAGAGGTTGGGAATCAGAGGCAGGGTATCAGAGGCGGGGAATCAGAGGCAGGGAATCAGATGAGGGGAATCAGAGGCGGGGAATTAGATCTGGGGAAACAGAGGCGGGGAATAGGAGTTGGGGAATCAGAGGCGGGGAATTAGATATGGGGAAACAGAGGCGGGGAATCAGAGGTGGGGAACAGAGGCGGGGAATCAGATATGGGGAATCAGAGGTGTGGAATAAGAGGCAGGGAATCAGATGTGCGGAATCAGAGATGGGGAATCAGAGGCAGGGAATCAGAATCAGAAGTGGGGAATCAGTGGCCGGGATCAGATGCCCGGAATAAGAGGCCGGGAATCCGAGTCCAGGAATCAGAGAAGGGGAATCAGAGGCGGGGAATGAGATATGGGGTATCAGAGGTGGGGTATCAGAGGCGGGGAAACATAGGCGGGGAATCTGATATGGGGAATCAGAGGTGGCGAATCAAAGGCGGTGAATCAGAGATGGGGAATCAGAGGCAGGGAATCAGAGGTGGGGAATGAGGGGCCGGGAATCAAAGGCCGGGAATCAGAGGCCGGGAATCAGAGGTGGGGAATCTGAGGCAGGGAATCAAACACGGGGAATCAGAGCTGGGGAATCAGAGGCGGGGAATCAGAGTTGGGGAATCAGAGGCGGGGAATCATATATGGGGAAACAGAGGCGGGGAATCAGAATTGGGGAATCAGAGATGGGGAATCAGAGATGGGGAATCAAGGCGGGGAATCTGACGCGGGGAATCTGAGGTGGTGAATCAGAGATGGGGAATCTGAGGCGGAGAATCAGAGGCAGGGAATCAGATGCGGGGAATCAGAGGCGGGGAATCATAGCTGGCGAATCACAGGCGGGGAATCAGAGGTGGGGAATCAGAGGCGGGGAATCAGAGGCGGGGAAACAGAGGCGGGGAATCAGATATGGGGAATCAGAGGTGGGGAATCAGAGGTTGTGAATCAGAGATGGCGAATCAGAGGCCGGGAATCAGAGGCAGGGAATCAAACACGGGGAATCAGCGGCGGGGAATCAGAGCTGTGGAATGAGAGGCGGGGAATCAGAGTTGCGGAATCAGAGGCGTGGAATCAGAGGTTGGGAATCAGAGGCAGGGAATCAGAGGTGGGGATTCAGAGGCAGGTAATCAGATGCCGGGAATAAGAGGCCGGGAATCAGAGGCGGGGAATCAGAGGCGGGGAATCAGATATGGAGAATCAGAGGTGGGGAATCAGAGGTGGGGAATCAGATGCAGGGAATCAGATATGGGGAATCAGAGGTGGCGAATCAAAGGCGGGGAAACAGAGGCGGGGAATCTGATATGGGGAATCAGAGGTGGCGAATCAAAGGCGGTGAATCAGAGATGGGGAATCAGAGGCAGGGAATCAGAGGCGGGGAATGAGGGGCCGGGAATCAAAGGCCGGGAATCAGAGGCCGGGAATCAGAGGTGGGGAATCAGAGGCAGGGAATCAAACACGGGGAATCAGAGCTTGGGAATCAGAGGCGGGGAATCAGAGTTGGGGAATCAGAGGCGGGGAATCAGATATGGGGAAACAGAGGCGGGGAATCAGAATTGGGGAATCAGAGATGGGGAATCAGAAATGGGGAATCAGAGGCGGGGAATCTGACGCGGGGAATCAGAGGTGGTGAATCAGAGATGGGGAATCTGAGGCGGAGAATCAGAGGCAGGGAATCAGACGCGGGGAATCAGAGGCGGGGAATCATAGCTGGCGAATCACAGGTGGGGAATCAGAGGTGGGGAATACGAGGCGGGGAATCAGAGGCGGGGAAACAGAGGCGGGGAATCAGATATGGGGAATCAGAGGTGGGGAATCAGAGGTTGTGAATCAGAGATGGCGAATCAGAGGCGGCGAATCAGAGGCAGGGAATCAGAGTTGGTGAATCAGAGGCGGGGAATCGGAGGCGGGGAAACAGAGGCGGGGAATCAGATATGGGGAATCAGATTGGCGAATCAAAGGCGGTGATTCAGAGATGGGGAATCAGAGGCCGGGAATCAGAGGCAGGGAATCAAACACGGGGAATCAGAGGCGGGGAATCAGAGCTGTGGAATCAGAGGCGGGGAATCAAAGTTGCGGAATCAGAGGCGGGGAATCAGAGGTTGGGAATCAGAGGCAGGGAATCAGAGGTGGGGATTCAGAGGCAGGTAATCAGATGCCGGGAATAAGAGGCCGGGAATCAGAGGCGGGGAATCAGAGGCGGGGAATCAGATATGGAGAATCAGAGGTGGGGAATCAGAGGTGAGGAATCAGATGCAGGGAATCAGATGTGCGGAATCAGAGATGGGGAATCAGAGGCAGGGAATCAGAGGCGGGGAATCAGAGGTGGGGAATCAGAGGCCGGGAATCTGAGGCCGGGAATGAGAGGCCGGGAATCAGAGGCCGGGAATCAGAGGTGGGGAATCAGAGGCCGGGAATCAGAGCTGGGGAATCAGAGGCGGGGAATCAGAGTTGGGGAATCAGAGGCAGGGAATTAGATTTGCGGAATCAGAGATGGGGAATCAGAAGCAGGGAATCAGAGGCAGGGAATCAAACACGGGGAATCAGAGGCGGGGAATCAGAGCTGGGGAATCAGAGGCTGGGAATCAAAGTTGGGGAATCAGAGGCAGGGAATCAGATATGGGGAAACAGGGGCGGGGAATCAGAGGCGGGGAAACAGAGGTGGGGAATCAAATTTGGGGAATCAGAGGCGGGGACTTAGATATGGGGAAACAGAGGCGGGGAATCAGAGACGGGGAAACAGGGGCGGGGATTCAGATATGGGGAATCAGAGGTGGGGAATCAGAGGCAGGGAATTAGATGTGCGGAATCAGAAATGGGGAATCAGAGGCAGGGAATCAGAATCAGAAGCAGGGAATCAGAGGCCGGGAATCAGAGGCCGGAATCAGATGCCGGGAATAAGAGGTCGGGAATCAGAGGTGGGGAATCAGAGTCCGGGAATCAGAGATGGGGAATCAGAGGCGGGGAATGAGATATGGGGAATCAGAGGCGGGGAATCAGAGGCGGGGAAACAGTGGCGAGGAATCAGATATGGGGAATCAGAGGTGGCGAATCAAAGGCGGTGAATCAGAGATGGGGAATCAGAGCTGGGGAATCAGAGGCAGGGGATCAAACACGGGGAATCAGAGGCGGGGAATCACAGCTGGGGAATCAGAGGTGGGGAATCAGAGTTGGGGAATCAGAGGCGGGGAATCAGAGCTGGGGAATCAGAGGTGGGGAATCAGAGTCGGGGAATCAGAGGTAGGGAATCGGATGTGCGGAATAAGAGATGGGGAATCAGAGGTGGGGAATCAGAGGCGGTGAATCTGAGATGGGGAATCAGAGGCGGGGAATCAGAGGCAGGTTTTCAGACACGGGGATTCAGAGGCTGGGAATCAGACGGGGGGAATCAAAGGCGGGGAATGAAGCTGGGGAATCAGAGGCAGGGAATCAGAGTTGGGGATTCAGAGGCGGGGAATCAGATATGGGGAAACAGAGGCGGGGAATCAGAGGCTGGCAAACAGAGGCGGGGAATTAGATATGGGGAATCAGTGGTGGGGAATCAGAGGTGGTGAATCAGAGATGGGGAATCACAGGCGGGGAATCAGAGGCAGGGAATAGAACGCGGGGAATCAGAGGCAGGGAATCAGAGCTGGGGAATAAGAGGCGGGGAATCATAGTTGGGAATCAGAGGCGGGGAATCAGATATGGGGAAACAGAGGCGGGGAATCAGGGGCGGGGAAACAGAGGCGGGGAATCAGATATGGGGAATCGGATGTGGGGAATCAGAGGCTGGGAATCAGAGCTGTGGAATCAGAGGCGGGGAATCAGAGTTGGGGCATCAGAAGTGGGGAATTAGATATGGGGAAACAGAGGCGGGGAATCAGAGGCGTGGAAACAGAGGCGGGGAATCAGATATGGGGAATCAGAGGTGGGGAATCAGAGGCAGGTAATCAGATGTGCGGAATCAGAGATGGGGAATCAGAGGCAGGGAATCAGAATCAGAAGCGGGGAGTCAGAGGACGGGAATCAGATGCCTGGAATCAGATGCTGGGAATAAGAGGCCGGGAATCAGAGGTGGGAAATCAGAGTCCGGGAATCAGAGATGGGGAGTCAGAGGCGGGGAATGAGATATGGAGAATCAGAGGCGGGGAATCAGAGGCGGGGAAACAGAGGTGGGGAATCAGATATGGGGAATCAGAGGTGGCGAATCAAAGGCGGTGAATCAGAGATGGGGAATCAGAGGCGGGGAATCAGAGGCAGGGAATCAAACACGGGGAATCAGAGGCGGGGAATCAGAGCTGGGGAATCAGAGGCTGGGAATCAAAGTTGGGGAATCAGAGGCAGGGAATCAGATATGGGGAAACAGGGGCGGGGAATCAGAGGCGGGGAAACAGAGGCAGGGAATCAGATATGGGGAATCAGAGGCGGGGAATTAGAGTTGGGGAATCAGAGGCGGGGAATCAGAGGCGGGGAAACAGAGGCGGGGAATCAAACACGGGGAATCAGAGGTGGGGAATCAGAGGTTGGGAATCAGATGCAGGGAATCAGAGGCGGGGAATCAGAGGCGGGGAATCAGAGGCAGGGAATCAGATGTGCGGAATCGGAGATGGGGAATCAGAGGCAGGGAATCAGAGGCGGGGAATCAGAGGCGGGGAATCAGAGGCCGGGAATCAGATATGGGGAAACAGAGGCGGGGAAACAGAGGCTGGGGATCAGATATGGGGAATCAGAGGTGGGGAATCAGAGGTTGGGAATCAGAGGCAGGGAATCAGAGGCTTGGAATCAGATGCAGGGAATCAGATGCGGGGAATCAGAGGCGGGGAATCAGAGCTGGGGAATCAGATGCTGGG
Organism: Narcine bancroftii; assembly: GCF_036971445.1. NCBI lineage: Eukaryota > Metazoa > Chordata > Chondrichthyes > Torpediniformes > Narcinidae > Narcine > Narcine bancroftii. The sequence continues at coordinate 179,613 of NW_027212005.1, forward strand.
AATCAAAGTTGGGGAATCAGAGGCAGGGAATCAGATATGGGGAAACAGGGGTGGGGAATCAGAGGCGGGGAAACAGGCGGGGAATCAGATATGGGGAATCAGAGGCGGGGAATTAGAGTTGGGGAATCAGAGGCGGGGAATCAGAGGCGGGGAAACAGAGGCGGGGAATCAAACACGGGGAATCAGAGGCAGGGAATCAGAGGCGGGGAATCAGAGGCGGGGAATCAGAGGCAGGGAATCAGATGTGCGGAATCGGAGATGGGGAATCAGAGGCAGGGAATCAGAGGCGGGGAATCAGAGGCGGGGAACCAGAGGCCGGGAATCAGATATGGGGAAACAGAGGCGGGGAATCAGAGGCGGGGAAACAGAGGCTGGGAATCAGATATGGGGAATCAGAGGTGGGGAATCAGAGGTTGGGAATCAGAGGCAGGGAATAAGAGGCTTGGAATCAAATGCAGGGAATCAGATGCGGGGAATCAGAGGCGGGGAATCAGGGCTGGGGAATCAGAGGTGGGGAATTAGAGTTGGGGAATCAGAGGCGGGGACTTAGATATTGGGAAACAGAGGCGGGGAATCAGAGGCGGGGAAACAGAAGCGGGGAATCAGATATGGGGAATCAGAGATGGGGAATCAGAGGCAGGGAATCAGAGTTGCGGAAACAGAGGCGGGGATTCAGATATGGGGAATGAGAGGTGGGGAATCAGGGGCGGGGAATCAGTGGCAGGGAATCAGAGGCTGGGAATCAGAGGCGGGGTATCAGAGGCAGGGTGTCAGACACGGGGAATCAGAGGCGGGGAATCAGAGATGGGGAATCAGAGGCGGGGAATCAGAGGCGGGGAAACAGAGGCGGGGAATCAGATATGGGGAATCACAGGTGGGGAATCAGAAGTTGTGAATCAGAGATGGCGAATCAGAGGCTGGGAATCAGAGGCAGGGAATCAGACGCGGGGAATCACAGGCGGGGAATCAGAGCTGGGGAATCAAAGGCGGGGTATCAGATTTGTGGAATCAGAGGCGGGGAATCAGATATGGTGAATCAGAGGCGGGAATCAGAGGTGCGGAAACAGAGGCGGGGAATCAGATATGGGGAATGAGAGGTGGGGAATCAGGGGTAGGGAATCAGTGGCAGGGAATCAGAGGCGGGGAATCAGAGGTGGGGTATCAGAGGCAGGGTATCAGACACGGGGAATCAGAGGCGGGGAATCAGAGATGGGGAATCAGAGGCGGGGAATCAGAGCTGGGGAATCAGAGATGGGGTATCAGAGGTTGGGAATCAGAGGCAGGGAATCAGAGGCGGGGAATCAGAGGCGCGAATCAGAGGCAGGGAATCAGATGTGCGGAATCAGAGATGGGGAATCAGAGGCAGGGAATCAGAGGCGGGGAATCAGAGGCGGGGAATCAGAGGCCGGGAATCAGAGGCCGGGAATGAGAGGCCGGGAATCAGAGTCCGGGAATCAGAGGTGGGGAATCAGAGGCCGGGAATCAAATATGGGGTAACAGAGGTGGGGAATCAGAGGCGGGCAAACAGATGCGGGGAATCAGATATGGGGAATCAGAGGTGGGGAATCAGAGGTTGTGAATCAGAGATGGTGAATCATAGGCGGGGAATCAGAGGCAGGGAATCAGACGCGGGGAATCAGAGGCGGGGAATCAGAGCTGGGGAATCAGAGGCGGGGAATCAGAATTGGGGAATCAGAGGCGGGGAATCACATATGGGGACACAGAGGCGGGGAATCAGAGGTAGGGAAACAGAGGCGGGGAATCAGATATGGGGAATCAGAGGTGGGGAATCAGAGGTTGGGAATCAGAGGCAGGGTATCAGAGGCGGGGAATCAGAGGCAGGGAATCAGATGAGGGGAATCAGAGGCGGGGAATCAGAGCTGGGGAAACAGAGGCGGGGAATAGGAGTTGGGGAATCAGAGGCGGGGAATTAGATATGGGGAAACAGAGGCGGGGAATCAGAGGTGGGGAACAGAGGCGGGGAATCAGATATGGGGAATCAGAGGTGTGGAATAAGAGGCAGGGAATCAGATGTGCGGAATCAGAGATGGGGAATCAGAGGCAGGGAATCAGAATCAGAAGTGGGGAATCAGTGGCCGGGATCAGATGCCGGGAATAAGAGGCCGGGAATCCGAGTCCAGGAATCAGAGAAGGGGAATCAGAGGCGGGGAATGAGATATGGGGAATCAGAGGTGGGGTATCAGAGGCGGGGAAACATAGGCGGGGAATCTGATATGGGGAATCAGAGGTGGCGAATCAAAGGCGGTGAATCAGAGATGGGGAATCAGAGGCAGGGAATCAGAGGTGGGGAATGAGGGGCCGGCAATCAAAGGCCGGGAATCAGAGTCCGGGAATCAGAGGTGGGGAATCAGAGGCAGGGAATCAAACACGGGGAATCAGAGCTGGGGAATCAGAGGCGGGGAATCAGAGTTGGGGAATCAGAGGCGGGGAATCAGATATGGGGAAACAGAGGCGGGGAATCAGAATTGGGGAATGAGAGATGGGGAATCAGAGATGGGGAATCAGAGGCGGGGAATCTGACGCGGGGAATCTGAGGTGGTGAATCAGAGATGGGGAATCTGAGGCGGAGAATCAGAGGCAGGGAATCAGATGCGGGGAATCAGAGGCGGGGAATCATAGCTGGCGAATCACAGGCGGGGAATCAGAGGTGGGGAATTAGAGGCGGGGAATCAGAGGCGGGGAAACAGAGGCGGGGAATCAGATATGGGGAATCAGAGGTGGGGAATCAGAGGTTGTGAATCAGAGATGGCGAATCAGAGGCGCCGAATCAGAGGCAGGGAATCAGAGTTGGTGAATCAGAGGCGGGGAATCGGAGGCGGGGAAACAGAGGCGGGGAATCAGATATGGGGAATCAGAGGTGGCGAATCAAAGGCGGTGATTCAGAGATGGGGAATCAGAGGCCGGGAATCAGAGGCAGGGAATCAAACACGGGGAATCAGAGGCGGGGAATCAGAGCTGTGGAATCAGAGGCGGGGAATCAGAGTTGCGGAATCAGAGGCGTGGAATCAGAGGTTGGGAATCAGAGGCAGGGAATCAGAGGTGGGGATTCAGAGGCAGGTAATCAGATGCCGGGAATAAGAGGCCGGGAATCAGAGGCGGGGAATCAGAGGCGGGGAATCAGATATGGAGAATCAGAGGTGGGGAATCAGAGGTGGGGAATCAGATGCAGGGAATCAGATATGGGGAATCAGAGGTGGCGAATCAAAGGCGGGGAAACAGAGGCGGGGAATCTGATATGGGGAATCAGAGGTGGCGAATCAAAGGCGGTGAATCAGAGATGGGGAATCAGAGGCAGGGAATCAGAGGCGGGGAATGAGGGGCCGGGAATCAAAGGCCGGGAATCAGAGGCCGGGAATCAGAGGTGGGGAATCAGAGGCAGGGAATCAAACACGGGGAATCAGAGCTGGGGAATCAGAGGCGGGGAATCAGAGTTGGGGAATCAGAGGCGGGGAATCAGATATGGGGAAACAGAGGCGGGGAATCAGAATTGGGGAATCAGAGATGGGGAATCAGAAATGGGGAATCAGAGGCGGGGAATCTGACGCGGGGAATCAGAGGTGGTGAATCAGAGATGGGGAATCTGAGGCGGAGAATCAGAGGCAGGGAATCAGACGCGGGGAATCAGAGGCGGGGAATCATAGCTGGCGAATCACAGGTGGGGAATCAGAGGTGGGGAATACGAGGCGGGGAATCAGAGGCGGGGAAACAGAGGCGGGGAATCAGATATGGGGAATCAGAGGTGGGGAATCAGAGGTTGTGAATCAGAGATGGCGAATCAGAGGCGGCGAATCAGAGGCAGGGAATCAGAGTTGGTGAATCAGAGGCGGGGAATCGGAGGCGGGGAAACAGAGGCGGGGAATCAGATATGGGGAATCAGAGGTGGCGAATCAAAGGCTGTGATTCAGAGATGGGGAATCAGAGGCCGGGAATCAGAGGCAGGGAATCAAACACGGGGAATCAGAGGCGGGGAATCAGAGCTGTGGAATCAGAGGCGGGGAATCAAAGTTGCGGAATCAGAGGCGGGGAATCAGAGGTTGGGAATCAGAGGCAGGGAATCAGAGGTGGGGATTCAGAGGCAGGTAATCAGATGCCGGGAATAAGAGGCCGGGAATCAGAGGCGGGGAATCAGAGGCGGGGAATCAGATATGGAGAATCAGAGGTGGGGAATCAGAGGTGGGGAATCAGATGCAGGGAATCAGATGTGCGGAATCAGAGATGGGGAATCAGAGGCAGGGAATCAGAGGCGGGGAATCAGAGGTGGGGAATCAGAGGCCGGGAATCTGAGGCCGGGAATGAGAGGCCGGGAATCAGAGGCCGGGAATCAGAGGTGGGGAATCAGAGGCCGGGAATCAGAGTTGGGGAATCAGAGGCGGGGAATCAGAGGCGGGGAATGAGATATGGGGAATCAGAGGCGGGGAATCTGAGGCGGGGAAACAGAGGCGGGGAATCAGATATGGGGAATCAGAGGTGGCGAATCAAAGGCGGTGATTCAGAGATGGGGAATCAGAGGCCGGGAATCAGAGGCAGGGAATCAAACACAGGGAATCAGAGGCGGGGAATCAGAGCTGTGGAATCAGAGGCGGGGAATCAGAGTTGGGTAATCAGAGGCGGGGAATCAGATATGGGGAAACAGAGGCGGGGAATCAGAGGTTGGGAATCAGAGGCAGGGAATCAGAGGTGGGGATTCAGAGGCAGGGAATCAGATGTCGGGAATAAGAGGCCGGGAATCAGAGGCGGGAATCAGAGGCAGGGAATCAGACGCGGGGAATCAGAGGCGGGGAATCAGAGCTGGGGAATCAGAGGCGGGGAATCAGAGGCAGGGAATCAGAGGCGGGGAATCAGAGGCGGGGAATCAGAGGCCGGGAATCGGAGGCCTGGAATGATAGGCCGGGGATCAGAGGCCGGGAATCATAGGTGGGGAATCAGAGGTTGGGAATCAGAGGCAGGGAATAAGAGGCTTGGAATCAAATGCAGGGAAACAGAGGCGGGGAATCAGAGGCGGGGAAACAGAAGCGGGGAATCAGATATGGGGAATCAGAGATGGGGAATCAGAGGCAGGGAATCAGAGTTGCGGAAACAGAGGCGGGGAATCAGATATGGGGAATGAGAGGTGGGGAATCAGGGGCGGGGAATCAGTGGCAGGGAATAAGAGGCTTGGAATCAAATGCAGGGAATCAGATGCGGGGAATCAGAGGCGTGGAATCAGAGCTGGGGAATCAGAGGTGGGGAATTAGAGTTGGGGAATCAGAGGCGGGGACTTAGATATTGGGAAACAGAGGCGGGGAATCAGAGGCGGGGAAACAGAAGCGGGGAATCAGATATGGGGAATCAGAGATGGGGAATCAGAGGCAGGGAATCAGATGTGCGGAATCAGAGATGGGGAATCAAAGGCAGGGAATCAGAATCAGTAGCAGGGAATCAGAGGTGGGGAATCAGAGTCCGGGAATCAGAGATGGGGATTCAGAGGCGGGGAATGAGATATGGGGATTCAGAGGCGGGGAATCAGAGGCGGGGAAACAGAGGCGGGGAATCAGATATGGGGAATCAGAGGTGGCGAATCAAAGGCGGTGAATCAGAGATGGGGAATCAGAGGCCGGGAATCAGAGGCAGGGAATCAAACACGGGGAATCAGAGGCAGGGAATCATAGCTGGCGAATCAGAGGCGGGGAATCAGAGGTGGGGAATCAGAGGCGGGGAATCAGATATTGGGAATCAGAGGTGGGGAATCAGAGGCGGGGAAACAGAGGCGGGGAATCAGATATGGGGTATCAGAGGTGGGGAATCAGAGGTTGTGAATCAGAGATGGGGAATCAGAGGCGGGGAATCAGAGGCCGGTAATCAGATGCGGGGAATCAGAGCTGGGAAATTAGAGGCAGGGAATCAGAGTTGGGGATTCAGAGGCGGGGAATCAGATATGGGGAAACAGAGGCGGGGAATCAGATGCGGGCAAATAGAGGCGGGGATCAGATATGGGGAAACAGAGGCGGGGAATCAGAGGCGGGGAATTAGATTTGCGGAATCAGAGATGGGGAATCAGAAGCAGGGAATCAGAGGCCGGGAATCAGAGGCCGGAATCAGATCCCGGGAATAAGAGGCCGGGAATCAGAGGTGGGGAATCAGAGTCCGGGAATCAGAGATGGGGAATCAGAGGCGGGGAATGAGATATGGGGAATCAGAGGCGGGGAATCAGAGGCGGGGAAACAGAGGCGAGGAATCAGATATGGGGAATCAGAGGTGGCGAATCAAAGGCGGTGAATCAGAGATGGGGCATCAGAGGCGGGGAATCAGAGGCAGGGAATCAAACACGGGGAATCAGAGGCGGGGAATCAGAGATGGGGAATCAGAGGCGGGGAATCAGAGTTGGGGAATCAGAGGCGGGGAATCAGAGCTGCGGAATCAGAGGTGGGGATCAGAGTCGGGGAATCAGAGGCAGGGAATCAGATGTGCGGAATCAGAGATGGGGAATCAGAGGTGGGGAATCAGAGGCTGTGAATCAGAGATGGGGAATCAGAGGCGGGGAATCAGAGGCAAGAAATCAGACACGGGGTTTCAGAGGCTGGGAATCAGACGGGGGAATCAAAGGCGGGGAATCAGAGCTGGGGAATCAGAGGCAGGGAATCAGAGTTGGGGATTCAGAGGCGGGGAATCAGATATGGGGAAACAGAGGCGGGGAATCAGAGTCGGGCAAACAGAGGCGGGGAATTAGATATGGGGAATCAGAGGTGGGGAATCAGAGGTGGTGAATCAGAGATGGGGAATCACAGGCGGGGAATCAGAGGCAGGGAATAGAACGCGGGGAATCAGAGGCAGGGAATCAGAGTTGGGGCATCAGAGGTTGGGAATTAGATATGGGGAAACAGAGGCGGGGAATCAGAGGCGGGGAAACAGAGGCGTGAAATCAGATATGGGGAATCAGAGGTGGGGAATCAGAGGCAGGGAATCAGATGTGCGGAATCAGAGATGGGGAATCAGAGGCAGGGAATCAGAATCAGAAGCGGGGAATCAGAGGCCGGGAAACAGAGGTGGGGAATCAGATATGGGGAATCAGAGGTGGGGAATCAGAGGCAGGGAATTAGATTTGCGGAATCAGAGATGGGGAATCAGAAGCAGGGAATCAGAGGCCGGGAATCAGAGGCCGGAATCAGATGCCGGGAATAAGAGGCCGGGAATCAGAGGTGGGGAATCAGAGTCCGGGAATCAGAGATGGGGAATCAGAGGCGGGGAATGAGATATGGGGAATCAGAGGCGGGGAATCAGAGGCGGGGAAACAGAGGCGAGGAATCAGATATGGGGAATCAGAGGTGGCGAATCAAAGGCGATGAATCAGAGATGGGGAATCAGAGGCGTGGAATCAGAGGCAGGGAATCAAACACGGGGAATCAGAGGCGGGGAATCAGAGCTGGGGAATCAGAGGCGGGGAATCAGAGTTGGGGAATCAGAGGCGGGGAATCAGAGCTGGGGAATCAGAGGTGGGGATCAGAGTCGGGGAATCAGAGGCAGGGAATCAGATGTGCGGAATCAGAGATGGGGAATCAGAGGTGGGGAATCAGAGGCTGTGAATCAGAGATGGGGAATCAGAGGCGGGGAATCAGAGGCAAGAAATCAGACATGGGGTTTCAGAGGCTGGGAATCAGACGGGGGAATCAAAGGCGGGGAATCAGAGCTGGGGAATCAGAGGCAGGGAATCAGAGTTGGGGAAACAGAGGCGGGGAATCAGAGGTGGGCAAACAGAGGCGGGGAATTAGATATGGGGAATCAGAGGTGGGGAATCAGAGGTGGTGAATCAGAGATGGGGAATCACAGGCGGGGAATCAGAGGCAGGGAATAGAACGCGGGGAATCAGAGGCAGGGAATCAGAGTTGGGGCATCAGAGGTTGGGAATTAGATATGGGGAAACAGAGGCGGGGAATCAGAGGCGGGGAAACAGAGGCGGGAAATCAGATATGGGGAATCAGAGGCGGGGAATCAGAGGCAGGGAATCAGATGTGCGGAATCAGAGATGGGGAATCAGAGGCAGGGAATCAGAATCAGAAGCGGGGAATCAGAGGCCGGGAATCAGATGCTGGGAATAAGAGGCCGGGAATCAGAGGTGGGGAATCAGAGGCGGGGAATGAGATATGGAGAATCAGAGGCGGGGAATCAGAGGCGGGGAAACAGAGGTGGGGAATCAGATATGTGGAATCAGAGGTGGCGAATCAAAGGCGGTGAATCAGAGATGGGGAATCAGAGGCGGGGAATCAGAGGCAGGGAATCAAACACGGGAAATCAGAGGCGGGGAATCAGAGCTGGGGAATCAGAGGCGGGGAATCAGAGTTGGGGAATCAGAGGCAGGGAATCAGATATGGGGAAACAGGGGAAGGGAATCAGAGGCGGGGAAACAGAGGCGGGGAATCAGATATGGGGAATCAGAGGTGTGGAATCAGAGGTTGGGAATCAGAGGCAGGGAATCAGAGGCGGGGAATCAAACACGGGGAATCAGAGCTGGGGAATCAGAGGCGGGGAATTAGAGTTGGGGAATCAGAGGAGGGGAATCAGAGGCGGGGAAACAGAGGCGGGGAATCAGATATGGGGAATCAGAGGTGGGGAATCAGAGGTTGGGAATCAGAGGCAGGGAATCAGAGGCGGGGAATCAGAGGCGGGGAATCAGAGGCAGGGAATCAGATGTGCGGAATCGGGGATGTGGAATCAGAGGCAGGGAATCAGAGGCGGGGAATCAGAGGCGGGGAATCAGAGGCCGGGAATCAGATATGGGGAAACAGAGGTGGGGAATCAGAGGCGGGGTAACAGAGGCGGGGATTCAGATATGGGGAATCAGAGGTGGGGAATCAGAGGTTGGGAATCAGAGGCAGGGAATCAGAGGCTTGGAATCAGATGCAGGGAATCAGATGCGGGGAATCAGAGGCGGGGAATCAGAGCTGGGGAATCAGAGGTGGGGAATCAGAGTTGGGGAATCAGAGGCGGGGACTTAGATATTGGGAAACAGAGGCGGGGAATCAGAGGCGGGGAATCAGAGGCAGGGAATCAGATGTGCGGAATCAGAGATGGGGAATCAGAGGCAGGGAATCAGAATCAGAAGCAGGGAATCAGAGGCCGGGAATCAGAGGCCGGAATCAGATGCCGGGAATAAGAGGCCGGGAATCAGAGGTGGGGATTCAGAGTCCGGGAATCAGAGATGGGGATTCAGAGGCGGGGAATGAGATATGGGGAATCAGAGGCGGGGAATCAGAGGCAGGGAAACAGAGGCGGGGAATCACATATGGGGAATCAGAGGTGGCGAATCAAAGGCGGTGAATCAGAGATGGGGAATCAGAGGCCGGGAATCAGAGGCAGGGAAACAAACACGGAAAATCAGAGGCGGGGAATCAGAGCTGGGGAATCAGAGGCGGGGAATCAGACGCGGGGAAACAGAGGCGAGGAATCAGAGCTGGGGAATCAGAGGCGGGGAATCAGAGTTGGGGAATCAGAGGCGGGGAATCAGACGCAGGGAATCAATATGGGAAATCAGAGGTGGGGAATCAGAGGTTTGGAATCAGAGGAAGGGAATCAGAGGCGAGGAATCAGAGCTGGGGAATCAGAGGCGGGGAATCAGAATTGGGGAATCAGAGATGGGGAATCAGAGATGGGGAATCAGAGGCGGGGAATCAGACGCGGGGAATCAGAGGTGGTGAATCAGACATGTGGAATCAGAGGCGGGGAATCAGAGGCAGGGAATCAGACGCGGGGAATCAGAGGCGGGGAATCATATCTGGCGAATCAGAGGCGGGGAATGAGATATGGGGAATCAGAGGCGGGGAATCAGAGGCGGGGAAACAGTGGTGAGGAAACAGATATGGGGAATCAGAGGTGGCGAATCAAAGACGGTGAATCAGAGATGTGGAATCAGAGGCGGGGAATCAGAGGCAGGGGATCAAACACGGGGAATCAGAGGTGGGGAATCAGAGCTGGGGAATCAGAGGCGGGGAATCAGAGTTGGGGAATCAGAGGCGAGGAATCAGAGCTGGGGAATCAGAGGTGGGGAATCAGAGTCGGGGAATCAGAGGCAGGGAATCGGATGTGCGGAATCAGAGATGGGGAATCAGAGGTGGGGAATCAGAGGCTGTGAATCTGAGATGGGGAATCAGAGGCGGGGAATCAGAGGCAGGTTATCAGACACGGGGATTCAGAGGCTGGGAATCAGACGGGGGGAATCAAAGGCGGGGAATGAAGCTGGGGAATCAGAGGCAGCGAATCAGAGTTGGGGATTCAGAGGCGGGGAATCAGATATGGGGAAACAGAGGCGGGGAATCAGAGGCGGGCAAACAGAGGCGGGGAATTAGATATGGGGAATCAGTGGTGGGGAATCAGAGGTGGTGAATCAGAGATGGGGAATCACAGGCGGGGAATCAGAGGCAGGGAATAGAACGCGGGGAATCAGAGGCAGGGAATCAGAGCTGGGGAATCAGAGGCGGGGAATCATAGTTGGGAATCAGAGGCGGGGAATGAGATATGGGGAAACAGAGGCGGGGAATCAGGGGCGGGGAAACAGAGGCGGGGAATCAGATATGGGGATTCGGATGCGGGGAATCAGAGGCGGGGAATCAGAGCTGGGGAATCAGAGGCGGGGAATCAGAGTTGGGGCATCAGAGGTGGGGAATTAGATATGGGGAAACAGAGGCGGGGAATCAGAGGCGTGGAAACAGAGGCGGGGAATCAGATATGGGGAATCAGAGGTGGGGAATCAGAGGCAGGTAATCAGATGTGCGGAATCAGAGATGGGGAATCAGAGGCAGGGAATCAGAATCAGAAGCGGGGAGTCAGAGGCCGGGAATCAGAGGCCTGGAATCAGATGCTGGGAATAAGAGGCCGGGAATCAGAGGTGGGGAATCAGAGTCCGGGAATCAGTGATGGGGATTCAGAGGCGGGGAATGAGATATGGAGAATCAGAGGCGGGGAATCAGAGGCGGGGATACAGAGGTGGGGAATCAGATATGGGGAATCAGAGGTGGCGAATCAAAGGCGGTGAATCAGAGATGGGGAATCAGAGGCGGGGAATCAGAGGCAGGGAATCAAACACGGGGACTCAGAGGCGTGGTATCAGAGCTGGGGAATCAGAGGCTGGGAATCAAAGTTGGGGAATCAGAGGCAGGGAATCAGATATGGGGAAACAGGGGCGGGGAATCAGAGGCGGGGAAACAGAGGCGGGGAATCAGATATGGGGAATCAGAGGCGGGGAATTAGAGTTGGGGAATCACAGGCGGGGAATCAGAGGCGGGGAAACAGAGGCGGGGAATCAAACACGGGGAATCAGAGGTGGGGAATCAGAGGTTGGGAATCAGAGGCAGGGAATCAGAGGCGGGGAATCAGAGGCGGGGAATCAGAGGCAGGGAATCAGATGTGCGGAATCGGAGATGGGGAATCAGAGGCAGGGAATCAGAGGCGGGGAATCAGAGGCGGGGAATCAGAGGCCGGGAATCAGATATGGGGAAACAGAGGCAGGGAATCAGAGGCGGGGAAACAGAGGCTGGGAATCAGATATGGGGAATCAGAGGTGGGGAATCAGAGGTTGGGAATCAGAGGCAGGGAATCAGAGGCTTGGAATCAGATGCAGGGAATCAGATGCGGGGAATCAGAGGCGGGGAATCAGAGCTGGGTAATCAGAGGTGGGGAATCAGAGTTGGGGAATCAGAGGCGGTGACTTAGATATTGGGAAACAGAGGCGGGGAATCAGAGGCGGGGAATCAGAGGCAGGGAATCAGATGTGCGGAATCAGAGATGGGGAATCAGAGGCAGGGAATCAGAATCAGAAGCAGGGAATCAGAGGCCGGGAATCAGAGGCCGGAATCAGATGCCGGGAATAAGAGGCCGGGAATCAGAGGTGGGGAATCAGAGTCCGGGAATCAGAGATGGGGATTCAGAGGCGGGGAATGAGATATGGGGAATCAGAGGCGGGGAATCAGAGGCGGGGAAACAGAGGCGGGGAATCAGATATGGGGTATCAGAGGTGGCGAATCAAAGGCGGTGAATCAGAGATGGGGAATCAGAGGCCGGGAATCAGAGGCAGGGAAACAAATACGGAAAATCAGAGGCGGGGAATCAGAGCTGGGGAATCAGAGGCGGGGAATCAGAGGCGGGGAAACAGAGGCGAGGAATCAGATATGGGGAATCAGAGGTGGCGAATCAAAGGCGGTGAATCAGAGATGGGGAATCAGAGGCGGGGAATCAGAGGCAGGGAATCAAACACGGGGAATCAGAGTTGGGGAATCAGAGCTGGGGAATCAGAGGCGGGGAATCAGAGCTGGGGAATCAGAGGCAGGGAATCAGAGTTGGGGATTCAGAGGCGGGGAATCAGATATGGGGAAACAGAGGCGGGGAATCAGAGTCGGGCAAACAGAGGCGGGGAATTAGATATGGGGAATCAGAGGTGGGGAATCAGAGGTGGTGAATCAGAGATGGGGAATCACAGGCGGGGAATCAGAGGCAGGGAATAGAACGCGGGGAATCAGAGGCAGGGAATCAGAGTTGGGGCATCAGAGGTTGGGAATTAGATATGGGGAAACAGAGGCGGGGAATCAGAGGCGGGGAAACAGAGGCGTGAAATCAGATATGGGGAATCAGAGGTGGGGAATCAGAGGCAGGGAATCAGATGTGCGGAATCAGAGATGGGGAATCAGAGGCAGGGAATCAGAATCAGAAGCGGGGAATCAGAGGCCGGGAAACAGAGGTGGGGAATCAGATATGGGGAATCAGAGGTGGGGAATCAGAGGCAGGGAATTAGATTTGCGGAATCAGAGATGGGGAATCAGAAGCAGGGAATCAGAGGCCGGGAATCAGAGGCCGGAATCAGATGCCGGGAATAAGAGGCCGGGAATCAGAGGTGGGGAATCAGAGTCCGGGAATCAGAGATGGGGAATCAGAGGCGGGGAATGAGATATGGGGAATCAGAGGCGGGGAATCAGAGGCGGGGAAACAGAGGCGAGGAATCAGATATGGGGAATCAGAGGTGGCGAATCAAAGGCGATGAATCAGAGATGGGGAATCAGAGGCGTGGAATCAGAGGCAGGGAATCAAACACGGGGAATCAGAGGCGGGGAATCAGAGCTGGGGAATCAGAGGCGGGGAATCAGAGTTGGGGAATCAGAGGCGGGGAATCAGAGCTGGGGAATCAGAGGTGGGGATAAGAGTCGGGGAATCAGAGGCAGGGAATCAGATGTGCGGAATCAGAGATGGGGAATCAGAGGTGGGGAATCAGAGGCTGTGAATCAGAGATGGGGAATCAGAGGCGGGGAATCAGAGGCAAGAAATCAGACATGGGGTTTCAGAGGCTGGGAATCAGACGGGGGAATCAAAGGCGGGGAATCAGAGCTGGGGAATCAGAGGCAGGGAATCAGAGTTGGGGAAACAGAGGCGGGGAATCAGAGGTGGGCAAACAGAGGCGGGGAATTAGATATGGGGAATCAGAGGTGGGGAATCAGAGGTGGTGAATCAGAGATGGGGAATCACAGGCGGGGAATCAGAGGCAGGGAATAGAACGCGGGGAATCAGAGGCAGGGAATCAGAGTTGGGGCATCAGAGGTTGGGAATTAGATATGGGGAAACAGAGGCGGGGAATCAGAGGCGGGGAAACAGAGGCGGGAAATCAGATATGGGGAATCAGAGGCGGGGAATCAGAGGCAGGGAATCAGATGTGCGGAATCAGAGATGGGGAATCAGAGGCAGGGAATCAGAATCAGAAGCGGGGAATCAGAGGCCGGGAATCAGATGCTGGGAATAAGAGGCCGGGAATCAGAGGTGGGGAATCAGAGGCGGGGAATGAGATATGGAGAATCAGAGGCGGGGAATCAGAGGCGGGGAAACAGAGGTGGGGAATCAGATATGTGGAATCAGAGGTGGCGAATCAAAGGCGGTGAATCAGAGATGGGGAATCAGAGGCGGGGAATCAGAGGCAGGGAATCAAACACGGGAAATCAGAGGCGGGGAATCAGAGCTGGGGAATCAGAGGCGGGGAATCAGAGTTGGGGAATCAGAGGCAGGGAATCAGATATGGGGAAACAGGGGAAGGGAATCAGAGGCGGGGAAACAGAGGCGGGGAATCAGATATGGGGAATCAGAGGTGTGGAATCAGAGGTTGGGAATCAGAGGCAGGGAATCAGAGGCGGGGAATCAAACACGGGGAATCAGAGCTGGGGAATCAGAGGCGGGGAATTAGAGTTGGGGAATCAGAGGAGGGGAATCAGAGGCGGGGAAACAGAGGCGGGGAATCAGATATGGGGAATCAGAGGTGGGGAATCAGAGGTTGGGAATCAGAGGCAGGGAATCAGAGGCGGGGAATCAGAGGCGGGGAATCAGAGGCAGGGAATCAGATGTGCGGAATCGGGGATGTGGAATCAGAGGCAGGGAATCAGAGGCGGGGAATCAGAGGCGGGGAATCAGAGGCCGGGAATCAGATATGGGGAAACAGAGGTGGGGAATCAGAGGCGGGGTAACAGAGGCGGGGATTCAGATATGGGGAATCAGAGGTGGGGAATCAGAGGTTGGGAATCAGAGGCAGGGAATCAGAGGCTTGGAATCAGATGCAGGGAATCAGATGCGGGGAATCAGAGGCGGGGAATCAGAGCTGGGGAATCAGAGGTGGGGAATCAGAGTTGGGGAATCAGAGGCGGGGACTTAGATATTGGGAAACAGAGGCGGGGAATCAGAGGCGGGGAATCAGAGGCAGGGAATCAGATGTGCGGAATCAGAGATGGGGAATCAGAGGCAGGGAATCAGAATCAGAAGCAGGGAATCAGAGGCCGGGAATCAGAGGCCGGAATCAGATGCCGGGAATAAGAGGCCGGGAATCAGAGGTGGGGAATCAGAGTCCGGGAATCAGAGATGGGGATTCAGAGGCGGGGAATGAGATATGGGGAATCAGAGGCGGGGAATCAGAGGCAGGGAAACAGAGGCGGGGAATCACATATGGGGAATCAGAGGTGGCGAATCAAAGGCGGTGAATCAGAGATGGGGAATCAGAGGCCGGGAATCAGAGGCAGGGAAACAAACACGGAAAATCAGAGGCGGGGAATCAGAGCTGGGGAATCAGAGGCGGGGAATCAGACGCGGGGAAACAGAGGCGAGGAATCAGAGCTGGGGAATCAGAGGCGGGGAATCAGAGTTGGGGAATCAGAGGCGGGGAATCAGACGCAGGGAATCAATATGGGAAATCAGAGGTGGGGAATCAGAGGTTGGGAATCAGAGGAAGGGAATCAGAGGCGAGGAATCAGAGCTGGGGAATCAGAGGCGGGGAATCAGAATTGGGGAATCAGAGATGGGGAATCAGAGATGGGGAATCAGAGGCGGGGAATCAGATGCGGGGAATCAGAGGTGGTGAATCAGACATGTGGAATCAGAGGCGGGGAATCAGAGGCAGGGAATCAGACGCGGGGAATCAGAGGCGGGGAATCATATCTGGCGAATCAGAGGCGGGGAATGAGATATGGGGAATCAGAGGCGGGGAATCAGAGGCGGGGAAACAGTGGTGAGGAAACAGATATGGGGAATCAGAGGTGGCGAATCAAAGACGGTGAATCAGAGATGTGGAATCAGAGGCGGGGAATCAGAGGCAGGGGATCAAACACGGGGAATCAGAGGTGGGGAATCAGAGCTGGGGAATCAGAGGCGGGGAATCAGAGTTGGGGAATCAGAGGCGAGGAATCAGAGCTGGGGAATCAGAGGTGGGGAATCAGAGTCGGGGAATCAGAGGCAGGGAATCGGATGTGCGGAATCAGAGATGGGGAATCAGAGGTGGGGAATCAGAGGCTGTGAATCTGAGATGGGGAATCAGAGGCGGGGAATCAGAGGCAGGTTATCAGACACGGGGATTCAGAGGCTGGGAATCAGACGGGGGGAATCAAAGGCGGGGAATGAAGCTGGGGAATCAGAGGCAGCGAATCAGAGTTGGGGATTCAGAGGCGGGGAATCAGATATGGGGAAACAGAGGCGGGGAATCAGAGGCGGGCAAACAGAGGCGGGGAATTAGATATGGGGAATCAGTGGTGGGGAATCAGAGGTGGTGAATCAGAGATGGGGAATCACAGGCGGGGAATCAGAGGCAGGGAATAGAACGCGGGGAATCAGAGGCAGGGAATCAGAGCTGGGGAATCAGAGGCGGGGAATCATAGTTGGGAATCAGAGGCGGGGAATGAGATATGGGGAAACAGAGGCGGGGAATCAGGGGCGGGGAAACAGAGGCGGGGAATCAGATATGGGGATTCGGATGCGGGGAATCAGAGGCGGGGAATCAGAGCTGGGGAATCAGAGGCGGGGAATCAGAGTTGGGGCATCAGAGGTGGGGAATTAGATATGGGGAAACAGAGGCGGGGAATCAGAGGCGTGGAAACAGAGGCGGGGAATCAGATATGGGGAATCAGAGGTGGGGAATCAGAGGCAGGTAATCAGATGTGCGGAATCAGAGATGGGGAATCAGAGGCAGGGAATCAGAATCAGAAGCGGGGAGTCAGAGGCCGGGAATCAGAGGCCTGGAATCAGATGCTGGGAATAAGAGGCCGGGAATCAGAGGTGGGGAATCAGAGTCCGGGAATCAGTGATGGGGATTCAGAGGCGGGGAATGAGATATGGAGAATCAGAGGCGGGGAATCAGAGGCGGGGATACAGAGGTGGGGAATCAGATATGGGGAATCAGAGGTGGCGAATCAAAGGCGGTGAATCAGAGATGGGGAATCAGAGGCGGGGAATCAGAGGCAGGGAATCAAACACGGGGACTCAGAGGCGTGGTATCAGAGCTGGGGAATCAGAGGCTGGGAATCAAAGTTGGGGAATCAGAGGCAGGGAATCAGATATGGGGAAACAGGGGCGGGGAATCAGAGGCGGGGAAACAGAGGCGGGGAATCAGATATGGGGAATCAGAGGCGGGGAATTAGAGTTGGGGAATCACAGGCGGGGAATCAGAGGCGGGGAAACAGAGGCGGGGAATCAAACACGGGGAATCAGAGGTGGGGAATCAGAGGTTGGGAATCAGAGGCAGGGAATCAGAGGCGGGGAATCAGAGGCGGGGAATCAGAGGCAGGGAATCAGATGTGCGGAATCGGAGATGGGGAATCAGAGGCAGGGAATCAGAGGCGGGGAATCAGAGGCGGGGAATCAGAGGCCGGGAATCAGATATGGGGAAACAGAGGCAGGGAATCAGAGGCGGGGAAACAGAGGCTGGGAATCAGATATGGGGAATCAGAGGTGGGGAATCAGAGGTTGGGAATCAGAGGCAGGGAATCAGAGGCTTGGAATCAGATGCAGGGAATCAGATGCGGGGAATCAGAGGCGGGGAATCAGAGCTGGGTAATCAGAGGTGGGGAATCAGAGTTGGGGAATCAGAGGCGGTGACTTAGATATTGGGAAACAGAGGCGGGGAATCAGAGGCGGGGAATCAGAGGCAGGGAATCAGATGTGCGGAATCAGAGATGGGGAATCAGAGGCAGGGAATCAGAATCAGAAGCAGGGAATCAGAGGCCGGGAATCAGAGGCCGGAATCAGATGCCGGGAATAAGAGGCCGGGAATCAGAGGTGGGGAATCAGAGTCCGGGAATAAGAGATGGGGATTCAGAGGCGGGGAATGAGATATGGGGAATCAGAGGCGGGGAATCAGAGGCGGGGAAACAGAGGCGGGGAATCAGATATGGGGTATCAGAGGTGGCGAATCAAAGGCGGTGAATCAGAGATGGGGAATCAGAGGCCGGGAATCAGAGGCAGGGAAACAAATACGGAAAATCAGAGGCGGGGAATCAGAGCTGGGGAATCAGAGGCGGGGAATCAGAGGCGGGGAAACAGAGGCGAGGAATCAGATATGGGGAATCAGAGGTGGCGAATCAAAGGCGGTGAATCAGAGATGGGGAATCAGAGGCGGGGAATCAGAGGCAGGGAATCAAACACGGGGAATCAGAGTTGGGGAATCAGAGCTGGGGAATCAGAGGCGGGGAATCAGAGTTGGGGAATCAGAGGCGGGGAATCAGAGCTTGGGAATCAGAGGTGGGGATCAGAGTCGGGGAATCAGAGGCAGGGAATCAGATGTGCGGAATCCGAGATGGGGAATCAGAGGTGGGGAATCAGAGGCTGTGAATCAGAGATGGGGAATCAGAGGCGGGGAATCAGAGGCAGGAAATCAGACACGGGGATTCAGAGGCTGGGAATCAGACGGGGGGAATCAAAGGCGGGGAATCTGAGCTGGGGAATCAGAGGCAGGGAATCGGAGTTGGGGATTCAGAGGCGGGGAATCAGATATGGGGAAACAGAGGCGGGGAATCAGAGGCGGGCAAACAGAGGCGGGGAATTAGATATGGGGAATCAGAGGTGGGGAATCAGAGGTGGTGAATCAGAGATGGGGAATCACAGGCGGGGAATCAGAGGCAGGGAATAGAACGCGGGGAATCAGAGGCAGGGAATCAGAGTTGGGGCATCAGACGTTGGGAATTAGATATGGGGAAACAGAGGCAGGGAATCAGAGGCGGGGAAACAGAGGCGGGAAATCAGATATGGGGAATCAGAGGTGGGGAATCAGAGGCAGGGAATCAGATGTGCGGAATCAGAGATGGGGAATCAGAGGCAGCGAATCAGAATCAGAAGCGGGGAATCAGAGGCCTGGAATCAGAGGCCGGGAATCAGATGCTGGGAATAAGAGGCCGGGAATCAGAGATGGGGATTCAGAGGCGGGGAATGAGATATGGAGAATCAGAGGCGGGGAATCAGAGGCGGGGAAACAGAGGTGGGGAATCAGATATGTGGAATCAGAGGTGGCGAATCAAAGGCGGTGAATCAGAGATGGGGAATCAGAGGCGGGGAATCAGAGGCAGGGATTCAAACACGGGAAATCAGAGGCGGGGAATCAGAGCTGGGGAATCAGAGGCGGGGAATCAGAGTTGGGGAATCAGAGGCAGGGAATCAGATATGGGGAAACAAGGGCAGGGAATCAGAGGCGGGGAAACAGAGGCGGGGAATCAGATATGGGGAATCAGAGGTGTGGAATCAGAGGTTGGGAATCAGAGGCAGGGAATCAGAGGCGGCGAAACAGAGGCGGGGAATCAGATATGGGGAATCAGAGGTGGCGAATCAAAGGCGGTGAAACAGAGATGGGGAATCAGGGCAGGGAATCAGAGGCAGGGAATCAAACACGGGGAATCAGAGCTGGGGAATCAGAGGCGGGGAATCAGATATGGGGAAACAGAGGCGGGGAATCAGAGGCGGGCAAACAGAGGCGGGGAATTAGATATGGGGAATCAGTGGTGGGGAATCAGAGGTGGTGAATCAGAGATGGGGAATCACAGGCGGGGAATCAGAGGCAGGGAATAGAACGCGGGGAATCAGAGGCAGGGAATCAGAGCTGGGGAATCAGAGGCGGGGAATCATAGTTGGGAATCAGAGGCGGGGAATCAGATATGGGGAAACAGAGGCGGGGAATCAGGGGCGGGGAAACAGAGGCGGGGAATCAGATATGAGGAATCAGAGGCGGGGAATCAGAGATGGGGAATCAGAGGTGGGGAATCAGAGGCCGGGAATCAAATATGGGGTAACAGAGGTGGGGAATCAGAGGCGGGCAAACAGATGCGGGGAATCAGATATGGGGAATCAGAGGTGGGGAATCAGAGGTTGTGAATCAGAGATGGTGAATCATAGGCGGGGAATCAGAGGCAGGGAATCAGACGCGGGGAATCAGAGGCGGGGAATCAGAGCTGGGGAATCAGAGGCGGGGAATCAGAATTGGGGAATCAGAGGCGGGGAATCACATATGGGGACACAGAGGCGGGGAATCAGAGCTAGGGAAACAGAGGTGGGGAATCAGATATGGGGAATCAGAGGTGGGGAATCAGAGGTTGGGAATCAGAGGCAGGGTATCAGAGGCGGGGAATCAGAGGCAGGGAATCAGATGAGGGGAATCAGAGGCGGGGAATCAGAGCTGGGGAAACAGAGGCGGGGAATAGGAGTTGGGGAATCAGAGGCGGGGAATTAGATATGGGGAAACAGAGGCGGGGAATCAGAGGTGGGGAACAGAGGCGGGGAATCAGATATGGGGAATCAGAGGTGTGGAATAAGAGGCAGGGAATCAGATGTGCGGAATCAGAGATGGGGAATCAGAGGCAGGGAATCAGAATCAGAAGTGGGGAATCAGTGGCCGGGATCAGATGCCGGGAATAAGAGGCCGGGAATCCGAGTCCAGGAATCAGAGAAGGGGAATCAGAGGCGGGGAATGAGATATGGGGAATCAGAGGTGGGGTATCAGAGGCGGGGAAACATAGGCGGGGAATCTGATATGGGGAATCAGAGGTGGCGAATCAAAGGCGGTGAATCAGAGATGGGGAATCAGAGGCAGGGAATCAGAGGTGGGGAATGAGGGGCCGGCAATCAAAGGCCGGGAATCAGAGTCCGGGAATCAGAGGTGGGGAATCAGAGGCAGGGAATCAAACACGGGGAATCAGAGCTGGGGAATCAGAGGCGGTGAATCAGAGTTGGGGAATCAGAGGCGGGGAATCAGATATGGGGAAACAGAGGCGGGGAATCAGAATTGGGGAATGAGAGATGGGGAATCAGAGATGGGGAATCAGAGGCGGGGAATCTGACGCGGGGAATCTGAGGTGGTGAATCAGAGATGGGGAATCTGAGGCGGAGAATCAGAGGCAGGGAATCAGATGCGGGGAATCAGAGGCGGGGAATCATAGCTGGCGAATCACAGGCGGGGAATCAGAGGTGGGGAATCAGAGGCGGGGAATCAGAGGCGGGGAAACAGAGGCGGGGAATCAGATATGGGGAATCAGAGGTGGGGAATCAGAGGTTGTGAATCAGAGATGACGAATCAGAGGCGCCGAATCAGAGGCAGGGAATCAGAGTTGGTGAATCAGAGGCGGGGAATCGGAGGCGGGGAAACAGAGGCGGGGAATCAGATATGGGGAATCAGAGGTGGCGAATCAAAGGCGGTGATTCAGAGATGGGGAATCAGAGGCCGGGAATCAGAGGCAGGGAATCAAACACGGGGAATCAGAGGCGGGGAATCAGAGCTGTGGAATCAGAGGCGGGGAATCAGAGTTGCGGAATCGGAGGCGTGGAATCAGAGGTTGGGAATCAGAGGCAGGGAATCAGAGGTGGGGATTCAGAGGCAGGTAATCAGATGCCGGGAATAAGAGGCCGGGAATCAGAGGCGGGGAATCAGAGGCGGGGAATCAGATATGGAGAATCAGAGGTGGGGAATCAGAGGTGGGGAATCAGATGCAGGGAATCAGATATGGGGAATCAGTGGTGGCGAATCAAAGGCGGGGAAACAGAGGCGGGGAATCTGATATGGGGAATCAGAGGTGGCGAATCAAAGGCGGTGAATCAGAGATGGGGAATCAGAGGCAGGGAATCAGAGGCGGGGAATGAGGGGCCGGGAATCAAAGGCCGGGAATCAGAGGCCGGGAATCAGAGGTGGGGAATCAGAGGCAGGGAATCAAACACGGGGAATCAGAGCTGGGGAATCAGAGGCGGGGAATCAGAGTTGGGGAATCAGAGGCGGGGAATCAGATATGGGGAAACAGAGGCGGGGAATCAGAATTGGGGAATCAGAGATGGGGAATCAGAAATGGGGAATCAGAGGCGGGGAATCTGACGCGGGGAATCAGAGGTGGTGAATCAGAGATGGGGAATCTGAGGCGGAGAATCAGAGGCAGGGAATCAGACGCGGGGAATCAGAGGCGGGGAATCATAGCTGGCGAATCACAGGTGGGGAATCAGAGGTGGGGAATACGAGGCGGGGAATCAGAGGCGGGGAAACAGAGGCGGGGTATCAGATATGGGGAATCAGAGGTGGGGAATCAGAGGTTGTGAATCAGAGATGGCGAATCAGAGGCGGCGAATCAGAGGCAGGGAATCAGAGTTGGTGAATCAGAGGCGGGGAATCGGAGGCGGGGAAACAGAGGCGGGGAATCAGATATGGGGAATCAGAGGTGGCGAATCAAAGGCTGTGATTCAGAGATGGGGAATCAGAGGCCGGGAATCAGAGGCAGGGAATCAAACACGGGGAATCAGAGGCGGGGAATCAGAGCTGTGGAATCAGAGGCGGGGAATCAAAGTTGCGGAATCAGAGGCGGGGAATCAGAGGTTGGGAATCAGAGGCAGGGAATCAGAGGTGGGGATTCAGAGGCAGGTAATCAGATGCCGGGAATAAGAGGCCGGGAATCAGAGGCGGGGAATCAGAGGCGGGGAATCAGATATGGAGAATCAGAGGTGGGGAATCAGAGGTGGGGAATCAGATGCAGGGAATCAGATGTGCGGAATCAGAGATGGGGAATCAGAGGCAGGGAATCAGAGGCGGGGAATCAGAGGTGGGGAATCAGAGGCCGGGAATCTGAGGCCGGGAATGAGAGGCCGGGAATCAGAGGCCGGGAATCAGAGGTGGGGAATCAGAGGCCGGGAATCAGAGTTGGGGAATCAGAGGCGGGGAATCAGAGGCGGGGAATGAGATATGGGGAATCAGAGGCGGGGAATCTGAGGCGGGGAAACAGAGGCGGGGAATCAGATATGGGGAATCAGAGGTGGCGAATCAAAGGCGGTGATTCAGAGATGGGGAATCAGAGGCCGGGAATCAGAGGCAGGGAATCAAACACAGGGAATCAGAGTTGGGTAATCAGAGGCGGGGAATCAGATATGGGGAAACAGAGGCGGGGAATCAGAGGTTGGGAATCAGAGGCAGGGAATCAGAGGTGGGGATTCAGAGGCAGGGAATCAGATGCCGGGAATAAGAGGCCGGGAATCAGAGGCGGGAATCAGAGGCAGGGAATCAGACGCGGGGAATCAGAGGCGGGGAATCAGAGCTGGGGAATCAGAGGCGGGGAATCAGAGGCAGGGAATCAGAGGCGGGGAATCAGAGACGGGGAATCAGAGGCCGGGAATCAGAGGCCTGGAATGATAGGCCGGGGATCAGAGGCCGGGAATCATAGGTGGGGAATCAGAGGTTGGGAATCAGAGGCAGGGAATAAGAGGCTTGGAATCAAATGCAGGGAAACAGAGGCGGGGAATCAGAGGCGGGGAAACAGAAGCGGGGAATCAGATATGGGGAATCAGAGATGGGGAATCAGAGGCAGGGAATCAGAGTTGCGGAAACAGAGGCGGGGAATCAGATATGGGGAATGAGAGGTGGGGAATCAGGGGCGGGGAATCAGTGGCAGGGAATAAGAGGCTTGGAATCAAATGCAGGGAATCAGATGCGGGGAATCAGAGGCGTGGAATCAGAGCTGGGGAATCAGAGGTGGGGAATTAGAGTTGGGGAATCAGAGGCGGGGACTTAGATATTGGGAAACAGAGGCGGGGAATCAGAGGCGGGGAAACAGAAGCGGGGAATCAGATATGGGGAATCAGAGATGGGGAATCAGAGGCAGGGAATCAGATGTGCGGAATCAGAGATGGGGAATCAAAGGCAGGGAATCAGAATCAGTAGCAGGGAATCAGAGGTGGGGAATCAGAGTCCGGGAATCAGAGATGGGGATTCAGAGGCGGGGAATGAGATATGGGGATTCAGAGGCGGGGAATCAGAGGCGGGGAAACAGAGGCGGGGAATCAGATATGGGGAATCAGAGGTGGCGAATCAAAGGCGGTGAATCAGAGATGGGGAATCAGAGGCCGGGAATCAGAGGCAGGGAATCAAACACGGGGAATCAGAGGCGGGGAATCATAGCTGGCGAATCAGAGGCGGGGAATCAGAGGTGGGGAATCAGAGGCGGGGAATCAGATATTGGGAATCAGAGGTGGGGAATCAGAGGCGGGGAAACAGAGGCGGGGAATCAGATATGGGGTATCAGAGGTGGGGAATCAGAGGTTGTGAATCAGAGATGGGGAATCAGAGGCGGGGAATCAGAGGCCGGTAATCAGATGCGGGGAATCAGAGGCGGGGAATCAGAGCTGGGAAATTAGAGGCAGGGAATCAGAGTTGGGGATTCAGAGGCGGGGAATCAGATATGGGGAAACAGAGGCGGGGAATCAGATGCGGGCAAATAGAGGCGGGGATCAGATATGGGGAAACAGAGGCGGGGAATCAGAGGCGGGGAATTAGATTTGCGGAATCAGAGATGGGGAATCAGAAGCAGGGAATCAGAGGCCGGGAATCAGAGGCCGGAATCAGATCCTGGGAATAAGAGGCCGGGAATCAGAGGTGGGGAATCAGAGTCCGGGAATCAGAGATGGGGAATCAGAGGCGGGGAATGAGATATGGGGAATCAGAGGCGGGGAATCAGAGGCGGGGAAACAGAGGCGAGGAATCAGATATGGGGAATCAGAGGTGGCGAATCAAAGGCGGTGAATCAGAGATGGGGCATCAGAGGCGGGGAATCAGAGGCAGGGAATCAAACACGGGGAATCAGAGGCGGGGAATCAGAGATGGGGAATCAGAGGCGGGGAATCAGAGTTGGGGAATCAGAGGCGGGGAATCAGAGCTGCGGAATCAGAGGTGGGGATCAGAGTCGGGGAATCAGAGGCAGGGAATCAGATGTGCGGAATCAGAGATGGGGAATCAGAGGTGGGGAATCAGAGGCTGTGAATCAGAGATGGGGAATCAGAGGCGGGGAATCAGAGGCAAGAAATCAGACACGGGGTTTCAGAGGCTGGGAATCAGACGGGGGAATCAAAGGCGGGGAATCAGAGCTGGGGAATCAGAGGCAGGGAATCAGAGTTGGGGATTCAGAGGCGGGGAATCAGATATGGGGAAACAGAGGCGGGGAATCAGAGTCGGGCAAACAGAGGCGGGGAATTAGATATGGGGAATCAGAGGTGGGGAATCAGAGGTTGTGAATCAGAGATGGGGAATCACAGGCGGGGAATCAGAGGCAGGGAATAGAACGCGGGGAATCAGAGGCAGGGAATCAGAGTTGGGGCATCAGAGGTTGGGAATTAGATATGGGGAAACAGAGGCGGGGAATCAGAGGCGGGGAAACAGAGGCGTGAAATCAGATATGGGGAATCAGAGGTGGGGAATCAGAGGCAGGGAATCAGATGTGCGGAATCAGAGATGGGGAATCAGAGGCAGGGAATCAGAATCAGAAGCGGGGAATCAGAGGCCGGGAAACAGAGGTGGGGAATCAGATATGGGGAATCAGAGGTGGGGAATCAGAGGCAGGGAATTAGATTTGCGGAATCAGAGATGGGGAATCAGAAGCAGGGAATCAGAGGCCGGGAATCAGAGGCCGGAATCAGATGCCGGGAATAAGAGGCCGGGAATCAGAGGTGGGGAATCAGAGTCCGGGAATCAGAGATGGGGAATCAGAGGCGGGGAATGAGATATGGGGAATCAGAGGCGGAGAATCAGAGGCGGGGAAACAGAGGAGAGGAATCAGATATGGGGAATCAGAGGTGGCGAATCAAAGGCGATGAATCAGAGATGGGGAATCAGAGGCGTGGAATCAGAGGCAGGGAATCAAACACGGGGAATCAGAGGCGGGGAATCAGAGCTGGGGAATCAGAGGCGGGGAATCAGAGTTGGGGAATCAGAGGCGGGGAATCAGAGCTGGGGAATCAGAGGTGGGGATCAGAGTCGGGGAATCAGAGGCAGGGAATCAGATGTGCGGAATCAGAGATGGGGAATCAGAGGTGGGGAATCAGAGGCTGTGAATCAGAGATGGGGAATCAGAGGCGGGGAATCAGAGGCAAGAAATCAGACATGGGGTTTCAGAGGCTGGGAATCAGACGGGGGAATCAAAGGCGGGGAATCAGAGCTGGGGAATCAGAGGCAGGGAATCAGAGTTGGGGAAACAGAGGCGGGGAATCAGAGGTGGGCAAACAGAGGCGGGGAATTAGATATGGGGAATCAGAGGTGGGGAATCAGAGGTGGTGAATCAGAGATGGGGAATCACAGGCGGGGAATCAGAGGCAGGGAATAGAACGCGGGGAATCAGAGGCAGGGAATCAGAGTTGGGGCATCAGAGGTTGGGAATTAGATATGGGGAAACAGAGGCGGGGAATCAGAGGCGGGGAAACAGAGGCGGGAAATCAGATATGGGGAATCAGAGGCGGGGAATCAGAGGCAGGGAATCAGATGTGCGGAATCAGAGATGGGGAATCAGAGGCAGGGAATCAGAATCAGAAGCGGGGAATCAGAGGCCGGGAATCAGATGCTGGGAATAAGAGGCCGGGAATCAGAGGTTGGGAATCAGAGGCGGGGAATGAGATATGGAGAATCAGAGGCGGGGAATCAGAGGCGGGGAAACAGAGGTGGGGAATCAGATATGTGGAATCAGAGGTGGCGAATCAAAGGCGGTGAATCAGAGATGGGGAATCAGATGCGGGGAATCAGAGGCAGGGAATCAAACACGGGAAATCAGAGGCGGGGAATCAGAGCTGGGGAATCAGAGGCGGGGAATCAGAGTTGGGGAATCAGAGGCAGGGAATCAGATATGGGGAAACAGGGGAAGGGAATCAGAGGCGGGGAAACAGAGGCGGGGAATCAGATATGGGGAATCAGAGGTGTGGAATCAGAGGTTGGGAATCAGAGGCAGGGAATCAGAGGCGGGGAATCAAACACGGGGAATCAGAGCTGGGGAATCAGAGGCGGGGAATTAGAGTTGGGGAATCAGAGGAGGGGAATCAGAGGCGGGGAAACAGAGGCGGGGAATCAGATATGGGGAATCTGAGGTGGGGAATCAGAGGTTGGGAATCAGAGGCAGGGAATCAGAGGCGGGGAATCAGAGGCGGGGAATCAGAGGCAGGGAATCAGATGTGCGGAATCGGGGATGTGGAATCAGAGGCAGGGAATCAGAGGCGGGGAATCAGAGGCGGGGAATCAGAGGCCGGGAATCAGATATGGGGAAACAGAGGTGGGGAATCAGAGGCGGGGTAACAGAGGCGGGGATTCAGATATGGGGAATCAGAGGTGGGGAATCAGAGGTTGGGAATCAGAGGCAGGGAATCAGAGGCTTGGAATCCGATGCAGGGAATCAGATGCGGGGAATCAGAGGCGGGGAATCAGAGCTGGGGAATCAGAGGTGGGGAATCAGAGTTGGGGAATCAGAGGCGGGGACTTAGATATTGGGAAACAGAGGCGGGGAATCAGAGGCGGGGAATCAGAGGCAGGGAATCAGATGTGCGGAATCAGAGATGGGGAATCAGAGGCAGGGAATCAGAATCAGAAGCAGGGAATCAGAGGCCGGGAATCAGAGGCCGGAATCAGATGCCGAGAATAAGAGGCCGGGAATCAGAGGTGGGGAATCAGAGTCCGGGAATCAGAGATGGGGATTCAGAGGCGGGGAATGAGATATGGGGAATCAGAGGCGGGGAATCAGAGGCAGGGAAACAGAGGCGGGGAATCACATATGGGGAATCAGAGGTGGCGAATCAAAGGCGGTGAATCAGAGATGGGGAATCAGAGGCCGGGAATCAGAGGCAGGGAAACAAACACGGAAAATCAGAGGCGGGGAATCAGAGCTGGGGAATCAGAGGCGGGGAATCAGACGCGGGGAAACAGAGGCGAGGAATCAGAGCTGGGGAATCAGAGGCGGGGAATCAGAGTTGGGGAATCAGAGGCGGGGAATCAGACGCAGGGAATCAATATGGGAAATCAGAGGTGGGGAATCAGAGGTTGGGAATCAGAGGAAGGGAATCAGAGGCGAGGAATCAGAGCTGGGGAATCAGAGGCGGGGAATCAGAATTGGGGAATCAGAGATGGGGAATCAGAGATGGGGAATCAGAGGCGGGGAATCAGACGCGGGGAATCAGAGGTGGTGAATCAGACATGTGGAATCAGAGGCGGGGAATCAGAGGCAGGGAATCAGACGCGGGGAATCAGAGGCGGGGAATCATATCTGGCGAATCAGAGGCGGGGAATGAGATATGGGGAATCAGAGGCGGGGAATCAGAGGCGGGGAAACAGTGGTGAGGAAACAGATATGGGGAATCAGAGGTGGCGAATCAAAGACGGTGAATCAGAGATGTGGAATCAGAGGCGGGGAATCAGAGGCAGGGGATCAAACACGGGGAATCAGAGGTGGGGAATCAGAGCTGGGGAATCAGAGGCGGGGAATCAGAGTTGGGGAATCAGAGGCGAGGAATCAGAGCTGGGGAATCAGAGGTGGGGAATCAGAGTCGGGGAATCAGAGGCAGGGAATCGGATGTGCGGAATCAGAGATGGGGAATCAGAGGTGGGGAATCAGAGGCTGTGAATCTGAGATGGGGAATCAGAGGCGGGGAATCAGAGGCAGGTTATCAGACACGGGGATTCAGAGGCTGGGAATCAGACGGGGGGAATCAAAGGCGGGGAATGAAGCTGGGGAATCAGAGGCAGCGAATCAGAGTTGGGGATTCAGAGGCGGGGAATCAGATATGGGGAAACAGAGGCGGGGAATCAGAGGCGGGCAAACAGAGGCGGGGAATTAGATATGGGGAATCAGTGGTGGGGAATCATAGTTGGGAATCAGAGGCGGGGAATGAGATATGGGGAAACAGAGGCGGGGAATCAGGGGCGGGGAAACAGAGGCGGGGAATCAGATATGGGGATTCGGATGCGGGGAATCAGAGGCGGGGAATCAGAGCTGGGGAATCAGAGGCGGGGAATCAGAGTTGGGGCATCAGAGGTGGGGAATTAGATATGGGGAAACAGAGGCGGGGAATCAGAGGCGTGGAAACAGAGGCGGGGAATCAGATATGGGGAATCAGAGGTGGGGAATCAGAGGCAGGTAATCAGATGTGCGGAATCAGAGATGGGGAATCAGAGGCAGGGAATCAGAATCAGAAGCGGGGAGTCAGAGGCCGGGAATCAGAGGCCTGGAATCAGATGCTGGGAATAAGAGGCCGGGAATCAGAGGTGGGGAATCAGAGTCCGGGAATCAGTGATGGGGATTCAGAGGCGGGGAATGAGATATGGAGAATCAGAGGCGGGGAATCAGAGGCGGGGATACAGAGGTGGGGAATCAGATATGGGGAATCAGAGGTGGCGAATCAAAGGCGGTGAATCAGAGATGGGGAATCAGAGGCGGGGAATCAGAGGCAGGGAATCAAACACGGGGACTCAGAGGCGTGGTATCAGAGCTGGGGAATCAGAGGCTGGGAATCAAAGTTGGGGAATCAGAGGCAGGGAATCAGATATGGGGAAACAGGGGCGGGGAATCAGAGGCGGGGAAACAGAGGCGGGGAATCAGATATGGGGAATCAGAGGCGGGGAATTAGAGTTGGGGAATCACAGGCGGGGAATCAGAGGCGGGGAAACAGAGGCGGGGAATCAAACACGGGGAATCAGAGGTGGGGAATCAGAGGTTGGGAATCAGAGGCAGGGAATCAGAGGCGGGGAATCAGAGGCGGGGAATCAGAGGCAGGGAATCAGATGTGCGGAATCGGAGATGGGGAATCAGAGGCAGGGAATCAGAGGCGGGGAATCAGAGGCGGGGAATCAGAGGCCGGGAATCAGATATGGGGAAACAGAGGCAGGGAATCAGAGGCGGGGAAACAGAGGCTGGGAATCAGATATGGGGAATCAGAGGTGGGGAATCAGAGGTTGGGAATCAGAGGCAGGGAATCAGAGGCTTGGAATCAGATGCAGGGAATCAGATGCGGGGAATCAGAGGCGGGGAATCAGAGCTGGGTAATCAGAGGTGGGGAATCAGAGTTGGGGAATCAGAGGCGGGGACTTAGATATTGGGAAACAGAGGCGGGGAATCAGAGGCGGGGAATCAGAGGCAGGGAATCAGATGTGCGGAATCAGAGATGGGGAATCAGAGGCAGGGAATCAGAATCAGAAGCAGGGAATCAGAGGCCGGGAATCAGAGGCCGGAATCAGATGCCGGGAATAAGAGGCCGGGAATCAGAGGTGGGGAATCAGAGTCCGGGAATCAGAGATGGGGATTCAGAGGCGGGGAATGAGATATGGGGAATCAGAGGCGGGGAATCAGAGGCGGGGAAACAGAGGCGGGGAATCAGATATGGGGTATCAGAGGTGGCGAATCAAAGGCGGTGAATCAGAGATGGGGAATCAGAGGCCGGGAATCAGAGGCAGGGAAACAAATACGGAAAATCAGAGGCGGGGAATCAGAGCTGGGGAATCAGAGGCGGGGAATCAGAGGCGGGGAAACAGAGGCGAGGAATCAGATATGGGGAATCAGAGGTGGCGAATCAAAGGCGGTGAATCAGAGATGGGGAATCAGAGGCGGGGAATCAGAGGCAGGGAATCAAACACGGGGAATCAGAGTTGGGGAATCAGAGCTGGGGAATCAGAGGCGGGGAATCAGAGTTGGGGAATCAGAGGCGGGGAATCAGAGCTTGGGAATCAGAGGTGGGGATCAGAGTCGGGGAATCAGAGGCAGGGAATCAGATGTGCGGAATCCGAGATGGGGAATCAGAGGTGGGGAATCAGAGGCTGTGAATCAGAGATGGGGAATCAGAGGCGGGGAATCAGAGGCAGGAAATCAGACACGGGGATTCAGAGGCTGGGAATCAGACGGGGGGAATCAAAGGCGGGGAATCTGAGCTGGGGAATCAGAGGCAGGGAATCGGAGTTGGGGATTCAGAGGCGGGGAATCAGATATGGGGAAACAGAGGCGGGGAATCAGAGGCGGGCAAACAGAGGCGGGGAATTAGATATGGGGAATCAGAGGTGGGGAATCAGAGGTGGTGAATCAGAGATGGGGAATCACAGGCGGGGAATCAGAGGCAGGGAATAGAACGCGGGGAATAAGAGGCAGGGAATCAGAGTTGGGGCATCAGAGGTTGGGAATTAGATATGGGGAAACAGAGGCAGGGAATCAGAGGCGGGGAAACAGAGGCGGGAAATCAGATATGGGGAATCAGAGGTGGGGAATCAGAGGCAGGGAATCAGATGTGCGGAATCAGAGATGGGGAATCAGAGGCAGCGAATCAGAATCAGAAGCGGGGAATCAGAGGCCTGGAATCAGAGGCCGGGAATCAGATGCTGGGAATAAGAGGCCGGGAATCAGAGATGGGGATTCAGAGGCGGGGAATGAGATATGGAGAATCAGAGGCGGGGAATCAGAGGCGGGGAAACAGAGGTGGGGAATCAGATATGTGGAATCAGAGGTGGCGAATCAAAGGCGGTGAATCAGAGATGGGGAATCAGAGGCGGGGAATCAGAGGCAGGGAATCAAACACGGGAAATCAGAGGCGGGGAATCAGAGCTGGGGAATCAGAGGCGGGGAATCAGAGTTGGGGAATCAGAGGCAGGGAATCAGATATGGGGAAACAAGGGCAGGGAATCAGAGGCGGGGAAACAGAGGCGGGGAATCAGATATGGGGAATCAGAGGTGTGGAATCAGAGGTTGGGAATCAGAGGCAGGGAATCAGAGGCGGCGAAACAGAGGCGGGGAATCAGATATGGGGAATCAGAGGTGGCGAATCAAAGGCGGTGAAACAGAGATGGGGAATCAGGGCAGGGAATCAGAGGCAGGGAATCAAACACGGGGAATCAGAGCTGGGGAATCAGAGGCGGGGAATCAGATATGGGGAAACAGAGGCGGGGAATCAGAGGTGGGCAAACAGAGGCGGGGAATTAGATATGGGGAATCAGTGGTGGGGAATCAGAGGTGGTGAATCAGAGATGGGGAATCACAGGCGGGGAATCAGAGGCAGGGAATAGAACGCGGGGAATCAGAGGCAGGGAATCAGAGCTGGGGAATCAGAGGCGGGGAATCATAGTTGGGAATCAGAGGCGGGGAATCAGATATGGGGAAACAGAGGCGGGGAATCAGGGGCGGGGAAACAGAGGCGGGGAATCAGATATGAGGAATCAGAGGCGGGGAATCAGAGATGGGGAATCAGAGGCGGGGAATCAGAGCTGCGGAATCAGAGGTGGGGATCAGAGTCGGGGAATCAGAGGCAGGGAATCAGATGTGCGGAATCAGAGATGGGGAATCAGAGGTGGGGAATCAGAGGCTGTGAATCAGAGATGGGGAATCAGAGGCGGGGAATCAGAGGCAAGAAATCAGACACGGGGTTTCAGAGGCTGGGAATCAGACGGGGGAATCAAAGGCGGGGAATCAGAGCTGGGGAATCAGAGGCAGGGAATCAGAGTTGGGGATTCAGAGGCGGGGAATCAGATATGGGGAAACAGAGGCGGGGAATCAGAGTCGGGCAAACAGAGGCGGGGAATTAGATATGGGGAATCAGAGGTGGGGAATCAGAGGTGGTGAATCAGAGATGGGGAATCACAGGCGGGGAATCAGAGGCAGGGAATAGAACGCGGGGAATCAGAGGCAGGGAATCAGAGTTGGGGCATCAGAGGTTGGGAATTAGATATGGGGAAACAGAGGCGGGGAATCAGAGGCGGGGAAACAGAGGCGTGAAATCAGATATGGGGAATCAGAGGTGGGGAATCAGAGGCAGGGAATCAGATGTGCGGAATCAGAGATGGGGAATCAGAGGCAGGGAATCAGAATCAGAAGCGGGGAATCAGAGGCCGGGAAACAGAGGTGGGGAATCAGATATGGGGAATCAGAGGTGGGGAATCAGAGGCAGGGAATTAGATTTGCGGAATCAGAGATGGGGAATCAGAAGCAGGGAATCAGAGGCCGGGAATCAGAGGCCGGAATCAGATGCCGGGAATAAGAGGCCGGGAATCAGAGGTGGGGAATCAGAGTCCGGGAATCAGAGATGGGGAATCAGAGGCGGGGAATGAGATATGGGGAATCAGAGGCGGGGAATCAGAGGCGGGGAAACAGAGGCGAGGAATCAGATATGGGGAATCAGAGGTGGCGAATCAAAGGCGATGAATCAGAGATGGGGAATCAGAGGCGTGGAATCAGAGGCAGGGAATCAAACACGGGGAATCAGAGGCGGGGAATCAGAGCTGGGGAATCAGAGGCGGGGAATCAGAGTTGGGGAATCAGAGGCGGGGAATCAGAGCTGGGGAATCAGAGGTGGGGATCAGAGTCGGGGAATCAGAGGCAGGGAAACAGATGTGCGGAATCAGAGATGGGGAATCAGAGGTGGGGAATCAGAGGCTGTGAATCAGAGATGGGGAATCAGAGGCGGGGAATCAGAGGCAAGAAATCAGACATGGGGTTTCAGAGGCTGGGAATCAGATGGGGGAATCAAAGGCGGGGAATCAGAGCTGGGGAATCAGAGGCAGGGAATCAGAGTTGGGGAAACAGAGGCGGGGAATCAGAGGTGGGCAAACAGAGGCGGGGAATTAGATATGGGGAATCAGAGGTGGGGAATCAGAGGTGGTGAATCAGAGATGGGGAATCACAGGCGGGGAATCAGAGGCAGGGAATAGAACGCGGGGAATCAGAGGCAGGGAATCAGAGTTGGGGCATCAGAGGTTGGGAATTAGATATGGGGAAACAGAGGCGGGGAATCAGAGGCGGGGAAACAGAGGCGGGAAATCAGATATGGGGAATCAGAGGCGGGGAATCAGAGGCAGGGAATCAGATGTGCGGAATCAGAGATGGGGAATCAGAGGCAGGGAATCAGAATCAGAAGCGGGGAATCAGAGGCCGGGAATCAGATGCTGGGAATAAGAGGCCGGGAATCAGAGGTGGGGAATCAGAGGCGGGGAATGAGATATGGAGAATCAGAGGCGGGGAATCAGAGGCGGGGAAACAGAGGTGGGGAATCAGATATGTGGAATCAGAGGTGGCGAATCAAAGGCGGTGAATCAGAGATGGGGAATCAGAGGCGGGGAATCAGAGGCAGGGAATCAAACACGGGAAATCAGAGGCGGGGAATCAGAGCTGGGGAATCAGAGGCGGGGAATTAGAGTTGGGGAATCAGAGGCAGGGAATCAGATATGGGGAAACAGGGGAAGGGAATCAGAGGCGGGGAAACAGAGGCGGGGAATCAGATATGGGGAATCAGAGGTGTGGAATCAGAGGTTGGGAATCAGAGGCAGGGAATCAGAGGCGGGGTATCAAACACGGGGAATCAGAGCTGGGGAATCAGAGGCGGGGAATTAGAGTTGGGGAATCAGAGGAGGGGAATCAGAGGCGGGGAAACAGAGGCGGGGAATCAGATATGGGGAATCAGAGGTGGGGAATCAGAGGTTGGGAATCAGAGGCAGGGAATCAGAGGCGGGGAATCAGAGGCGGGGAATCAGAGGCAGGAATCAGATGTGCGGAATCGGGGATGTGGAATCAGAGGCAGGGAATCAGAGGCGGGGAATCAGAGGCGGGGAATCAGAGGCCGGGAATCAGATATGGGGAAACAGAGGTGGGGAATCAGAGGCGGGGTAACAGAGGCGGGGATTCAGATATGGGGAATCAGAGGTGGGGAATCAGAGGTTGGGAATCAGAGGCAGGGAATCAGAGGCTTGGAATCAGATGCAGGGAATCAGATGCGGGGAATCAGAGGCGGGGAATCA
This sequence comes from Narcine bancroftii, assembly GCF_036971445.1. Taxonomy (NCBI): domain Eukaryota; kingdom Metazoa; phylum Chordata; class Chondrichthyes; order Torpediniformes; family Narcinidae; genus Narcine; species Narcine bancroftii. Next base: position 213,904 of record NW_027212005.1, read on the forward strand.
GAGCTGGGGAATCAGAGGTGGGGAATCAGAGTTGGGGAATCAGAGGCGGGGACTTAGATATTGGGAAACAGAGGCGGGGAATCAGAGGCGGGGAATCAGAGGCAGGGAATCAGATGTGCGGAATCAGAGATGGGGAATCAGAGGCAGGGAATCAGAATCAGAAGCAGGGAATCAGAGGCCGGGAATCAGAGGCCGGAATCAGATGCCGGGAATAAGAGGCCGGGAATCAGAGGTGGGGAATCAGAGTCCGGGAATCAGAGATGGGGATTCAGAGGCGGGGAATGAGATATGGGGAATCAGAGGCGGGGAATCAGAGGCAGGGAAACAGAGGCGGGGAATCACATATGGGGAATCAGATGTGGCGAATCAAAGGCGGTGAATCAGAGATGGGGAATCAGAGGCCGGGAATCAGAGGCAGGGAAACAAACACGGAAAATCAGAGGCGGGGAATCAGAGCTGGGGAATCAGAGGCGGGGAATCAGACGCGGGGAAACAGAGGCGAGGAATCAGAGCTGGGGAATCAGAGGCGGGGAATCAGAGTTGGGGAATCAGAGGCGGGGAATCAGACGTAGGGAATCAATATGGGAAATCAGAGGTGGGGAATCAGAGGTTGGGAATCAGAGGAAGGGAATCAGAGGCGAGGAATCAGAGCTGGGGAATCAGAGGCGGGGAATCAGAATTGGGGAATCAGAGATGGGGAATCAGAGATGGGGAATCAGAGGCGGGGAATCAGACGCGGGGAATCAGAGGTGGTGAATCAGACATGTGGAATCAGAGGCGGGGAATCAGAGGCAGGGAATCAGACGCGGGGAATCAGAGGCGGGGAATCATATCTGGCGAATCAGAGGCGGGGAATGAGATATGGGGAATCAGAGGCGGGGAATCAGAGGCGGGGAAACAGTGGTGAGGAAACAGATATGGGGAATCAGAGGTGGCGAATCAAAGACGGTGAATCAGAGATGTGGAATCAGAGGCGGGGAATCAGAGGCAGGGGATCAAACACGGGGAATCAGAGGTGGGGAATCAGAGCTGGGGAATCAGAGGCGGGGAATCAGAGTTGGGGAATCAGAGGCGAGGAATCAGAGCTGGGGAATCAGAGGTGGGGAATCAGAGTCGGGGAATCAGAGGCAGGGAATCGGATGTGCGGAATCAGAGATGGGGAATCAGAGGTGGGGAATCAGAGGCTGTGAATCTGAGATGGGGAATCAGAGGCGGGGAATCAGAGGCAGGTTATCAGACACGGGGATTCAGAGGCTGGGAATCAGACGGGGGGAATCAAAGGCGGGGAATGAAGCTGGGGAATCAGAGGCAGCGAATCAGAGTTGGGGATTCAGATGCGGGGAATCAGATATGGGGAAACAGAGGCGGGGAATCAGAGGCGGGCAAACAGAGGCGGGGAATTAGATATGGGGAATCAGTGGTGGGGAATCAGAGGTGGTGAATCAGAGATGGGGAATCACAGGCGGGGAATCAGAGGCAGGGAATAGAACGCGGGGAATCAGAGGCAGGGAATCAGAGCTGGGGAATCAGAGGCGGGGAATCATAGTTGGGAATCAGAGGCGGGGAATGAGATATGGGGAAACAGAGGCGGGGAATCAGGGGCGGGGAAACAGAGGCGGGGAATCAGATATGGGGATTCGGATGCGGGGAATCAGAGGCGGGGAATCAGAGCTGGGGAATCAGAGGCGGGGAATCAGAGTTGGGGCATCAGAGGTGGGGAATTAGATATGGGGAAACAGAGGCGGGGAATCAGAGGCGTGGAAACAGAGGCGGGGAATCAGATATGGGGAATCAGAGGTGGGGAATCAGAGGCAGGTAATCAGATGTGCGGAATCAGAGATGGGGAATCAGAGGCAGGGAATCAGAATCAGAAGCGGGGAGTCAGAGGCCGGGAATCAGAGGCCTGGAATCAGATGCTGGGAATAAGAGGCCGGGAATCAGAGGTGGGGAATCAGAGTCCGGGAATCAGTGATGGGGATTCAGAGGCGGGGAATGAGATATGGAGAATCAGAGGCGGGGAATCAGAGGCGGGGATACAGAGGTGGGGAATCAGATATGGGGAATCAGAGGTGGCGAATCAAAGGCGGTGAATCAGAGATGTGGAATCAGAGGCGGGGAATCAGAGGCAGGGAATCAAACACGGGGACTCAGAGGCGTGGTATCAGAGCTGGGGAATCAGAGGCTGGGAATCAAAGTTGGGGAATCAGAGGCAGGGAATCAGATATGGGGAAACAGGGGCGGGGAATCAGAGGCGGGGAAACAGAGGCGGGGAATCAGATATGGGGAATCAGAGGCGGGGAATTAGAGTTGGGGAATCACAGGCGGGGAATCAGAGGCGGGGAAACAGAGGCGGGGAATCAAACACGGGGAATCAGAGGTGGGGAATCAGAGGTTGGGAATCAGAGGCAGGGAATCAGAGGCGGGGAATCAGAGGCGGGGAATCAGAGGCAGGGAATCAGATGTGCGGAATCGGAGATGGGGAATCAGAGGCAGGGAATCAGAGGCGGGGAATCAGAGGCGGGGAATCAGAGGCCGGGAATCAGATATGGGGAAACAGAGGCAGGGAATCAGAGGCGGGGAAACAGAGGCTGGGAATCAGATATGGGGAATCAGAGGTGGGGAATCAGAGGTTGGGAATCAGAGGCAGGGAATCAGAGGCTTGGAATCAGATGCAGGGAATCAGATGCGGGGAATCAGAGGCGGGGAATCAGAGCTGGGTAATCAGAGGTGGGGAATCAGAGTTGGGGAATCAGAGGCGGGGACTTAGATATTGGGAAACAGAGGCGGGGAATCAGAGGCGGGGAATCAGAGGCAGGGAATCAGATGTGCGGAATCAGAGATGGGGAATCAGAGGCAGGGAATCAGAATCAGAAGCAGGGAATCAGAGGCCGGGAATCAGAGGCCGGAATCAGATGCCGGGAATAAGAGGCCGGGAATCAGAGGTGGGGAATCAGAGTCCGGGAATCAGAGATGGGGATTCAGAGGCGGGGAATGAGATATGGGGAATCAGAGGCGGGGAATCAGAGGCGGGGAAACAGAGGCGGGGAATCAGATATGGGGTATCAGAGGTGGCGAATCAAAGGCGGTGAATCAGAGATGGGGAATCAGAGGCCGGGAATCAGAGGCTGGGAAACAAATACGGAAAATCAGAGGCGGGGAATCAGAGCTGGGGAATCAGAGGCGGGGAATCAGAGGCGGGGAAACAGAGGCGAGGAATCAGATATGGGGAATCAGAGGTGGCGAATCAAAGGCGGTGAATCAGAGATGGGGAATCAGAGGCGGGGAATCAGAGGCAGGGAATCAAACACGGGGAATCAGAGTTGGGGAATCAGAGCTGGGGAATCAGAGGCGGGGAATCAGAGTTGGGGAATCAGAGGCGGGGAATCAGAGCTTGGGAATCAGAGGTGGGGATCAGAGTCGGGGAATCAGAGGCAGGGAATCAGATGTGCGGAATCCGAGATGGAGAATCAGAGGTGGGGAATCAGAGGCTGTGAATCAGAGATGGGGAATCAGAGGCGGGGAATCAGAGGCAGGAAATCAGACACGGGGATTCAGAGGCTGGGAATCAGACGGGGGGAATCAAAGGCGGGGAATCAGAGCTGGGGAATCAGAGGCAGGGAATCGGAGTTGGGGATTCAGAGGCGGGGAATCAGATATGGGGAAACAGAGGCGGGGAATCAGAGGCGGGCAAACAGAGGCGGGGAATTAGATATGGGGAATCAGATGTGGGGAATCAGAGGTGGTGAATCAGAGATGGGGAATCACAGGCGGGGAATCAGAGGCAGGGAATAGAACGCGGGGAATCAGAGGCAGGGAATCAGAGTTGGGGCATCAGAGGTTGGGAATTAGATATGGGGAAACAGAGGCAGGGAATCAGAGGCGGGGAAACAGAGGCGGGAAATCAGATATGGGGAATCAGAGGTGGGGAATCAGAGGCAGGGAATCAGATGTGCGGAATCAGAGATGGGGAATCAGAGGCAGCGAATCAGAATCAGAAGCGGGGAATCAGAGGCCTGGAATCAGAGGCCGGGAATCAGATGCTGGGAATAAGAGGCCGGGAATCAGAGATGGGGATTCAGAGGCGGGGAATGAGATATGGAGAATCAGAGGCGGGGAATCAGAGGCGGGGAAACAGAGGTGGGGAATCAGATATGTGGAATCAGAGGTGGCGAATCAAAGGCGGTGAATCAGAGATGGGGAATCAGAGGCGGGGAATCAGAGGCAGGGAATCAAACACGGGAAATCAGAGGCGGGGAATCAGAGCTGGGGAATCAGAGGCGGGGAATCAGAGTTGGGGAATCAGAGGCAGGGAATCAGATATGGGGAAACAAGGGCAGGGAATCAGAGGCGGGGAAACAGAGGCGGGGAATCAGATATGGGGAATCAGAGGTGTGGAATCAGAGGTTGGGAATCAGAGGCAGGGAATCAGAGGCGGCGAAACAGAGGCGTGGAATCAGATATGGGGAATCAGAGGTGGCGAATCAAAGGCGGTGAAACAGAGATGGGGAATCAGGGCAGGGAATCAGAGGCAGGGAATCAAACACGGGGAATCAGAGCTGGGGAATCAGAGGCGGGGAATCAGATATGGGGAAACAGAGGCGGGGAATCAGAGGCGGCAAACAGAGGTGGGGAATTAGATATGGGGAATCAGTGGTGGGGAATCAGAGGTGGTGAATCAGAGATGGGGAATCACAGGCGGGGAATCAGAGGCAGGGAATAGAACGCGGGGAATCAGAGGCAGGGAATCAGAGCTGGGGAATCAGAGGCGGGGAATCATAGTTGGGAATCAGAGGCGGGGAATCAGATATGGGGAAACAGAGGCGGGGAATCAGGGGCGGGGAAACAGAGGCGGGGAATCAGATATGGGGAATCGGATGCGTGGAATCAGAGGCGGGGAATCAGAGCTGGGGAATCAGAGGCGGGGAATCAGAGTTGGGGCATCAGAGGTGGGGAATTAGATATGGGGAAACAGAGGCGGGGAATCAGAGGCGTGGAAACAGAGGCGGGGAATCAGATATGGCGAATCAGAGGTGGGGAATCAGAGGCAGGTAATCAGATGTGCGGAATCAGAGATGGGGAATCAGAGGCAGGGAATCAGAATCAGAAGCGGGGAGTCAGAGGCCGGGAATCAGAGGCCTGGAATCAGATGCTGGGAATAAGAGGCCAGGAATCAGAGGTGGGGAATCAGAGTCCGGGAATCAGAGATGGGGATTCAGAGGCGGGGAATGAGATATGGAGAATCAGAGGCGGGGAATCAGAGGCGGGGAAACAGAGGTGGGGAATCAGATATGGGGAATCAGAGGTGGCGAATCAAAGGCGGTGAATCAGAGATGGGGAATCAGAGGCGGGGAATCAGAGGCAGGGAATCAAACACGGGGAATCAGAGGCGGGGAATCAGAGCTGGGGAATCAGAGGCTGGGAATCAAAGTTGTGGAATCAGAGGCAGGGAATCAGATATGGGGAAACAGGGGCGGGAATCAGAGGCGGGGAAACAGAGGCGGGGAATCAGATATGGGGAATCAGAGGCGGGGAATTAGAGATGGGGAATCAGAGGCAGCAAATCAGAGGCGGGGAATCAGAGGCGGGGAATCAGAGGCAGGGATCAGAATCAGAAGCGGGGAATCAGAGGCCGGGATCAGAGGCCGGGAATCAGATGCCGGGAATAAGAGGCCAGGAATCAGAGTCCGGGAATCAGAGATGGGGAATCAGAGGCGGGGAATGAAATATGGGGAATCAGAGGCGGGGTATCAGAGGCGGGGAAACAGAGGCGGGGAATCTGATATGGGGAATCAGGGTGGCGAATGAAAGGCGGTGAATCAGAGATGGTGAATCAGAGGCGGGGAATCAGAGGCAGGGAATCAAACACGGGGAATCAGAGGCGGGGAATCAGAGCTGGGGAATCAGAGGCGGGGAATCAGAGTTGGGGAATCAGAGGCGGGGAATCAGATATGGGGAAACAGATGCGGGGAATCAGATATGGGGAATCAGAGGTGGGGAATCAGAGGATGGGAAACAGAGGCAGGGAATCAGAGGCGGGGAGTCAGAGGCGGGGAATCAGAGGCAGGGAATCAGATGTGCAGAATCAGAGATGGGGAATCAGAGGCAGCGAATCAGAGGCGGGGAATCAGAGGCGGGGAATCAGAGGCCGGGAATCATAGGCCGGGAATCAGAGGCCGGGAATCAGAGGCCGGCAATCAGAGGCCGGGAATCAGAGATGGGGATTCAGAGGCGGGGAATCAAACACGGGGAATCAGAGCTGGGGAATCAGAGGCAGGGAATCAGAGGCGGGGAATCAGAGGAAGGGAATCAGATGTGGGGAATCAGAGGCGGGGAATCAGAGCTGGGGAATCAGAGGCGGGGAATCAGAGTTTGGGAATCAGAGGCGTGGAATTAGATATGGGGAAACAGAGGCGGGGAATCAGAGGCGGGGAAACAGAGCTGGGGAATCAGAGGCGGGGAAATCAGAGTTGGGGAATCGGAGGCGGGGAATCAGATATGGGGAATCAGAGGCGGGGAATTAGGGGCACGGAAAGAGAGGCGGGGAATCAGATATGGGGAATCAGAGGTGGGGAATCAGGGGTGGGGTATCAGAGGCTGGGTATCAGACACGGGGATTCAGAGGCGGGGAATCAGAGGCAGGGAATCAGATGTGCGGAATCAGAGATGGGGAATCAGAGGCAGGGAATCAGATGTGCGGAATCAGAGATGGGGAATCAAAGGCAGGGAATCAGAATCAGAAGCAGGGAATCAGAGGCCGGGAATCAGAGGCCGGAATCAGATGCCGGGAATAAGAGGCCGGGAATCAGAGGTGGGGAATCAGAGTCCGGGAATCAGAGATGGGGATTCAGAGGCGGGGAATGAGATATGGGGAATCAGAGGCGGGGAATCAGAGGCGGGGAAACAGAGGCGGGGAATCAGATATGGCGAATCAGAGGTGGCGAATCAAAGGCGGTGAATCAGAGATGGGGAATCAGAGGCCGGGAATCAGAGGCAGGGAATCAAACACGGGGAATCAGAGGAGGGGAATCAGAATTAGGCAATCAGAGATGGGGAATCAGAGATGGGGAATCAGAGGCAGGGAATCAGATGCGGGGAATCAGAGGTGGTGAATCAGAGATGTGGAATCAGAGGCGGGGAATCAGAGGCAGGGAATCAGACGCGGGGAATCAGATATTGGGAATCAGAGGTGGGGAATCAGAGGCGGGGAAACAGAGGCGGGGAATCAGATATGGGGTATCAGAGGTGGGGAATCAGAGGTTGTGAATCAGAGATGGGGAATCAGAGGCGGGGAATCAGAGGCCGGTAATCAGACGCGGGGAATCAGAGGCGGGGAATCAGAGCTGGGAAATTAGAGGCAGGGAATCAGAGTTGGGGATTCAGAGGCGGGGAATCAGATATGGGGAAACAGAGGCGGGGAATCAGAGGTGGGCAAATAGAGGCGGGGATCAGATATGGGGAAACAGAGGCGGGGAATCAGAGGCGGGGAAACAGAGGCGGGGAATCAGATATGGGGATCAGAGGTGGGGAATCAGAGGTTGGGAATCAGAGGCTGGGAATCAGAGGCTGGGAATCAGATGCATGGAATCAGATGCGGGGAATCAGAGGCGGGGAATCAGAGCTGGGGAATCAGAGGTGGGGAATCAAAGTTGGGGAATCAGAGGCGGGGACTTAGATATGGGGAAACAGAGGCGGGGAATCAGAGGCGGGGTAACAGAGGCGGGGAATCAGATATGGGGAATCAGAGGTGGGGAATCAGAGGCAGGGAATTAGATTTGCGGAATCAGAGATGGGGAATCAGAAGCAGGGAATCAGAGGCCGGGAATCAGAGGCCGGAATCAGATGCCGGGAATAAGAGGCCGGGAATCAGAGGTGGGGAATCAGAGTCCGGGAATCAGAGATAGGGAATCAGAGGCGGGGAATGAGATATGGGGAATCAGAGGAGGGGAATCAGAGGCTGGGAAACAGAGGCGAGGAATCAGATATGGGGAATCAGAGGTGGCGAATCAAAGGCGTTGAATCAGAGATGGGGAATCAGAGGCGGGGAATCAGAGGCAGGGAATCAAACACGGGGAATCAGAGGCGGGGAATCAGAGCTGGGGAATCAGAGGTGGGGAATCAGAGTTGGGGAATCAGAGGCGGGGAATCAGAGCTGGGGAATCAGAGGTGGGGATCAGAGTCGGGGAATCAGAGGCAGGGAATCAGATGTGCGGAATCAGAGATGGGGAATCAGAGGTGGCGAATCAGAGGCTGTGAATCAGAGATGGGGAATCAGAGGCGGGGAATCAGAGGCAGGAAATCAGACACGGGGATTCAGAGGCTGGGAATCAGATGGGGGGAATCAAAGGCGGGGAATCAGAGCTGGGGAATCAGAGGCAGGGAATCAGAGTTGGGGATTCAGAGGCGGGGAATCAGATATGGGGAAACAGAGGCGGGGAATCAGAGGCGGGCAAACAGAGGCGGGGAATTAGATATGGGGAATCAGAGGTGGGGAATCAGAGGTGGTGAATCAGAGATGGGGAATCACAGGCGGGGAATCAGAGGCAGGTAATAGAACGCGGGAAATCAGAGGCAGGGAATCAGAGGCCGGGAATCAGAGGCCGGAATCAGATGCCGGGAATAAGAGGCCGGGAATCAGAGGTGGGGAATCAGAGTCCGGGAATCAGAGATAAGGAATCAGAGGCGGGGAATGAGATATGGGGAATCAGAGGAGGGGAATCAGAGGCTGGGAAACAGAGGCGAGGAATCAGATATGGGGAATCAGAGGTGGCGAATCAAAGGCGTTGAATCAGAGATGGGGAATCAGAGGCGGGGAATCAGAGGCAGGGAATCAAACACGGGGAATCAGAGGCGGGGAATCAGAGCTGGGGAATCAGAGGTGGGGAATCAGAGTTGGGGAATCAGAGGCGGGGAATCAGAGCTGGGGAATCAGAGGTGGGGATCAGAGTCGGGGAATCAGAGGCAGGGAATCAGATGTGCGGAATCAGAGATGGGGAATCAGAGGTGGCGAATCAGAGGCTGTGAATCAGAGATGGGGAATCAGAGGCGGGGAATCAGAGGCAGGAAATCAGACACGGGGATTCAGAGGCTGGGAATCAGATGGGGGGAATCAAAGGCGGGGAATCAGAGCTGGGGAATCAGAGGCAGGGAATCAGAGTTGGGGATTCAGAGGCGGGGAATCAGATATGGGGAAACAGAGGCGGGGAATCAGAGGCGGGCAAACAGAGGCGGGGAATTAGATATGGGGAATCAGAGGTGGGGAATCAGAGGTGGTGAATCAGAGATGGGGAATCACAGGCGGGGAATCAGAGGCAGGGAATAGAACGCGGGAAATCAGAGGCAGGGAATCAGAGTTGGGGCATCAGAGGTTGGGAATTAGATATTGGGAAACAGAGGCGGGGAATCAGAGGCGGGGAAACAGAGGCGGGAAATCAGATATGGGGAATCAGAGGTGGGGAATCAGAGGCAGGGAATGAGATGTGCGGAATCAGAGATGGGGAATCAGAGGCAGGGAATCAGAATCAGAAGCGGGGAATCAGAGGCCGGGAATCAGAGGCCGGGAATCAGATGCTGGGAATAAGAGGCCGGGAATCAGAGGTGGGGAATCAGAGTCCGGGAATCAGAGATGGGGATTCAGAGGCGGGGAATGAGATATGGAGAATCAGAGGCGGGGAATCAGAGGCGGGGAAACAGAGGTGGGGAATCAGATATGTGGAATCAGAGGTGGCGAATCAAAGGCGGTGAATCAGAGATGGGGAATCAGAGGCGGGGAATCAGAGGCAGGGAATCAAACACGGGAAGTCAGAGGCGGGGAATCAGAGCTGGGGAATCAGAGGCGGGGAATCAGAGTTGGGGAATCAGAGGCAGGGAATCAGATATGGGGAAACAGGGGCAGGGAATCAGAGGCGGGGAAACAGAGGCGGGGTATCAGATATGGGGAATCAGAGGTGTGGAATCAGAGGTTGGGAATCAGAGGCAGGGAATCAGAGGTGGGGAAACAGAGGCGGGGAATCAGATATGGGGAATCAGAGGTGGCGAATCAAAGGCGGTGAAACAGAGATGGGGAATCAGGGCAGGGAATCAGAGGCAGGGAATCAGAGGTGGGGAATCAGAGGCGGGGAATCAGATATTGGGAATCAGAGGTGGGGAATCAGAGTCGGGGAAACAGAGGCGGGGAATCAGATATGGGGTATCAGAGGTGGGGAATCAGAGGTTGTGAATCAGAGATGGGGAATCAGAGGCGGGGAATCAGAGGCCGGTATCAGACGCGGGGAATCAGAGGCGGGGAATCAGAGCTGGGAAATTAGAGGCAGGGAATCAGAGTTGGGGATTCAGAGGCGGGGAATCAGATATGGGGAAACAGAGGCGGGGAATCAGAGGCGGGCAAATAGAGGTGGGGATCAGATATGGGGAAACAGAGGCGGGGAATCAGAGGCGGGGAAACAGAGGCGGGGAATCAGATATGGGGATCAGAGGTGGGGAATCAGAGGTTGGGAATCAGAGGCTGGGAATCAGAGGCTGGGAATCAGATGCATGGAATCAGATGTGGGGAATCAGAGGCGGGTAATCAGAGCTGGGGAATCAGAGGCGGGGAATCAGAGCTGGGGAATCAGAGGTGGGGATCAGAGTCGGGGAATCAGAGGCAGGGAATCAGATGTGCGGAATCAGAGATGGGGAATCAGAGGTGGGGAATCAGCGGCTGTGAATCAGAGATGGGGAATCAGAGGCGGGGAATCAGAGGCAGGAAATCAGACACGGGGACTCAGAGGCTGGGAATCAGAAGGGGGGAATCAAAGGCGGGGAATCAGAGCTGGGGAATCAGAGGCGGGGAATCAGAGGCAGGGAATCAGATGTGCGGAATCAGAGATGGGGAATCAGAGGTGGCGAATCAGAGGCTGTGAATCAGAGATGGGGAATCAGAGGCGGGGAATCAGAGGCAGGAAATCAGACACGGGGATTCAGAGGCTGGGAATCAAATGGGGGGAATCAAAGGCGGGGAATCAGAGCTGGGGAATCAGAGGCAGGGAATCAGAGTTGGGGATTCAGAGGCGGGGAATCAGATATGGGGAAACAGAGGCGGGGAATCAGAGGCGGGCAAACAGAGGCGGGGAATTAGATATGGGGAATCAGAGGTGGGGAATCAGAGGTGGTGAATCAGAGATGGGGAATCACAGGCGGGGAATCAGAGGCAGGGAATAGAACGCGGGAAATCAGAGGCAGGGAATCAGAGGCCGGGAATCAGAGGCCGGAATCAGATGCCGGGAATAAGAGGCCGGGAATCAGAGGTGGGGAATCAGAGTCCGGGAATCAGAGATAGGGAATCAGAGGCGGGGAATGAGATATGGGGATTCAGAGGAGGGGAATCAGAGGCTGGGAAACAGAGGCGAGGAATCAGATATGGGGAATCAGAGGTGGCGAATCAAAGGCGTTGAATCAGAGATGGGGAATCAGAGGCGGGGAATCAGAGGCAGGGAATCAAACACGGGGAATCAGAGGCGGGGAATCAGAGCTGGGGAATCAGAGGTGGGGAATCAGAGTTGGGGAATCAGAGGCGGGGAATCAGAGCTGGGGAATCAGAGGTGGGGATCAGAGTCGGGGAATCAGAGGCAGGGAATCAGATGTGCGGTATCAGAGATGGGGAATCAGAGGTGGCGAATCAGAGGCTGTGAATCAGAGATGGGGAATCAGAGGCGGGGAATCAGAGGCAGGAAATCAGACACGGGGATTCAGAGGCTGGGAATCAGATGGGGGGAATCAAAGGCGGGGAATCAGAGCTGGGGAATCAGAGGCAGGGAATCAGAGTTGGGGATTCAGAGGCGGGGAATCAGATATGGGGAAACAGAGGCGGGGAATCAGAGGCGGGCAAACAGAGGCGGGGAATTAGATATGGGGAATCAGAGGTGGGGAATCAGAGGTGGTGAATCAGAGATGGGGAATCACAGGCGGGGAATCAGAGGCAGGGAATAGAACGCGGGAAATCAGAGGCAGGGAATCAGAGTTGGGGCATCAGAGGTTGGGAATTAGATATTGGGAAACAGAGGCGGGGAATCAGAGGCGGGGAAACAGAGGCGGGAAATCAGATATGGGGAATCAGAGGTGGGGAATCAGAGGCAGGGAATGAGATGTGCGGAATCAGAGATGGGGAATCAGAGGCAGGGAATCAGAATCAGAAGCGGGGAATCAGAGGCCGGGAATCAGAGGCCGGGAATCAGATGCTGGGAATAAGAGGCCGGGAATCAGAGGTGGGGAATCAGAGTCCGGGAATCAGAGATGGGGATTCAGAGGCGGGGAATGAGATATGGAGAATCAGAGGCGGGGAATCAGAGGCGGGGAAACAGAGGTGGGGAATCAGATATGTGGAATCAGAGGTGGCGAATCAAAGGCGGTGAATCAGAGATGGGGAATCAGAGGCGGGGAATCAGAGGCAGGGAATCAAACACGGGAAGTCAGAGGCGGGGAATCAGAGCTGGGGAATCAGAGGCGGGGAATCAGAGTTGGGGAATCAGAGGCAGGGAATCAGATATGGGGAAACAGGGGCAGGGAATCAGAGGCGGGGAAACAGAGGCGGGGTATCAGATATGGGGAATCAGAGGTGTGGAATCAGAGGTTGGGAATCAGAGGCAGGGAATCAGAGGTGGGGAAACAGAGGCGGGGAATCAGATATGGGGAATCAGAGGTGGCGAATCAAAGGCGGTGAAACAGAGATGGGGAATCAGGGCAGGGAATCAGAGGCAGGGAATCAGAGGTGGGGAATCAGAGGCGGGGAATCAGATATTGGGAATCAGAGGTGGGGAATCAGAGTCGGGGAAACAGAGGCGGGGAATCAGATATGGGGTATCAGAGGTGGGGAATCAGAGGTTGTGAATCAGAGATGGGGAATCAGAGGCGGGGAATCAGAGGCCGGTAATCAGACGCGGGGAATCAGAGGCGGGGAATCAGAGCTGGGAAATTAGAGGCAGGGAATCAGAGTTGGGGATTCAGAGGCGGGGAATCAGATATGGGGAAACAGAGGCGGGGAATCAGAGGCGGGCAAATAGAGGTGGGGATCAGATATGGGGAAACAGAGGCGGGGAATCAGAGGCGGGGAAACAGAGGCGGGGAATCAGATATGGGGATCAGAGGTGGGGAATCAGAGGTTGGGAATCAGAGGCTGGGAATCAGAGGCTGGGAATCAGATGCATGGAATCAGATGTGGGGAATCAGAGGCGGGTAATCAGAGCTGGGGAATCAGAGGCGGGGAATCAGAGCTGGGGAATCAGAGGTGGGGATCAGAGTCGGGGAATCAGAGGCAGGGAATCAGATGTGCGGAATCAGAGATGGGGAATCAGAGGTGGGGAATCAGCGGCTGTGAATCAGAGATGGGGAATCAGAGGCGGGGAATCAGAGGCAGGAAATCAGACACGGGGACTCAGAGGCTTGGAATCAGAAGGGGGGAATCAAAGGCGGGGAATCAGAGCTGGGGAATCAGAGGCGGGGAATCAGAGTTGGGGAATCAGAGGCGGGGAATCAGATATGGGGAAACAGAGGAGGGGAATCAGAGGCGGGGAAACAGAGGCGGGGAATCTGATATGGGGAATCAGAGGTGGCGAATGAAAGGCGGTGAATCAGAGATGGGGAATCAGAGGCGGGGAATCAGAGGCAGTGAATCAAACACGGGGAATCATAGGTGGGGAATCAGAGCTGGGGAATCAGAGGCGGGGAATCAGAGTTGGGGAATCAGAGGCGGGGAATCAGATATGGGGAAACAGAGGCTGGGAATCAGAGGCAGGGAAACAGAGGTGGGGAATCATATATGGGGAATCAGAGGTGGGGAATCAGAGGTTGCGAAACAGAGGCAGGGAATCAGAGCTGGGGAATCAGAGGCGGGGAATCAGAGCTGGGGAATCAGAGGCAGGGAATCAGAGTTGGGGATTCAGAGGCGGGGAATCAGAGCTGGGGAATCAGAGGCGGGGAATCAGAGGCGGGGAATCAGAGGCGGGGAAATAGATATGGGGAAACAGAGGCGGGGAATTAGAGGCGGGGAAACAGATATGGGGAATCAGAGGTGGGGAATCAGAGGCAGGGAATCAGATGTGCGGAATCAGAGATGGGGAATCAGAGGCAGGGATCAGAATCAGAAGCGGGGAATCAGAGGCCGGGATCAGAGGCCGGGAATCAGATGCCGGGAATAAGAGGCCAGGAATCAGAGTCCGGGAATCAGAGATGGGGAATCAGAGGCGGGGAATGAAATATGGGGAATCAGAGGCGGGGTATCAGAGGCGGGGAAACAGAGGCGGGGAATCTGATATGGGGAATCAGGGTGGCGAATGAAAGGCGGTGAATCAGAGATGGTGAATCAGAGGCGGGGAATCAGAGGCAGGGAATCAAACACGGGGAATCAGAGGCGGGGAATCAGAGCTGGGGAATCAGAGGCGGGGAATCAGAGTTGGGGAATCAGAGGCGGGGAATCAGATATGGGGAAACAGAGGCGGGGAATCAGATATGGGGAATCAGAGGTGGGGAATCAGAGGATGGGAAACAGAGGCAGGGAATCAGAGGCGGGGAGTCAGAGGCGGGGAATCAGAGGCAGGGAATCAGATGTGCAGAATCAGAGATGGGGAATCAGAGGCAGCGAATCAGAGGCGGGGAATCAGAGGCGGGGAATCAGAGGCCGGGAATCAGAGGCCGGGAATCAGAGGCCGGGAATCAGAGGCCGGCAATCAGAGGCCGGGAATCAGAGATGGGGATTCAGAGGCGGGGAATCAAACACGGGGAATCAGAGCTGGGGAATCAGAGGCAGGGAATCAGAGGCGGGGAATCAGAGGAAGGGAATCAGATGTGGGGAATCAGAGGCGGGGAATCAGAGCTGGGGAATCAGAGGCGGGGAATCAGAGTTTGGGAATCAGAGGCGTGGAATTAGATATGGGGAAACAGAGGCGGGGAATCAGAGGCGGGGAAACAGAGCTGGGGAATCAGAGGCGGGGAAATCAGAGTTGGGGAATCGGAGGCGGGGAATCAGATATGGGGAATCAGAGGCGGGGAATTAGAGGCACGGAAAGAGAGGCGGGGAATCAGATATGGGGAATCAGAGGTGGGGAATCAGGGGTGGGGTATCAGAGGCTGGGTATCAGACACGGGGATTCAGAGGCGGGGAATCAGAGGCAGGGAATCAGATGTGCGGAATCAGAGATGGGGAATCAGAGGCAGGGAATCAGATGTGCGGAATCAGAGATGGGGAATCAAAGGCAGGGAATCAGAATCAGAAGCAGGGAATCAGAGGCCGGGAATCAGAGGCCGGAATCAGATGCCGGGAATAAGAGGCCGGAAATCAGAGGTGGGGAATCAGAGTCCGGGAATCAGAGATGGGGATTCAGAGGCGGGGAATGAGATATGGGGAATCAGAGGCGGGGAATCAGAGGCGGGGAAACAGAGGCGGGGAATCAGATATGGCGAATCAGAGGTGGCGAATCAAAGGCGGTGAATCAGAGATGGGGAATCAGAGGCCGGGAATCAGAGGCAGGGAATCAAACACGGGGAATCAGAGGAGGGGAATCAGAATTGGGGAATCAGAGATGGGGAATCAGAGATGGGGAATCAGAGGCAGGGAATCAGACGCGGGGAATCAGAGGTGGTGAATCAGAGATGTGGAATCAGAGGCGGGGAATCAGAGGCAGGGAATCAGACGCGGGGAATAAGAGGCGGGGAATCATAGCTGGCGAATCAGAGGCGGGGAATCAGAGGTGGGGAATCAGAGGCGGGGAATCAGATATTGGGAATCAGAGGTGGGGAATCAGAGGCGGGGAAACAGAGGCGGGGAATCAGATATGGGGTATCAGAGGTGGGGAATCAGAGGTTGTGAATCAGAGATGGGGAATCAGAGGCGGGGAATCAGAGGCCGGTAATCAGACGCGGGGAATCAGAGGCGGGGAATCAGAGCTGGGAAATTAGAGGCAGGGAATCAGAGTTGGGGATTCAGAGGCGGGGAATCAGATATGGGGAAACAGAGGCGGGGAATCAGAGGCGGGCAAATAGAGGTGGGGTTCAGATATGGGGAAACAGAGGCGGGGAATCAGAGGCGGGGAAACAGAGGCGGGGAATCAGATATGGGGATCAGAGGTGGGGAATCAGAGGTTGGGAATCAGAGGCTGGGAATCAGAGGCTGGGAATCAGATGCATGGAATCAGATGCGGGGAATCAGAGGCGGGGAATCAGAGCTGGAGAATCAGAGGTGGGGAATCAAAGTTGGGGAATCAGAGGCGGGGACTTAGATATGGGGAAACAGAGGCGGGGAATCAGAGGCGGGGAAACAGAGGCGGGGAATCAGATATGGGGAATCAGAGGTGGGGAATCAGAGGCAGGGATTTAGATTTGCGGAATCAGAGATGGGGAATCAGAAGCACGGAATCAGGGGCCGGGAATCAGAGGCCGGAATCAGATGCCGGGAATAAGAGGCCGGGAATCAGAGGTGGGGAATCAGAGTCCGGGAATCAGAGATGGGGAATCAGAGGCGGGGAATGAGATATGGGGAATCAGAGGAGGGGAATCAGAGGCGGGGAAACAGAGGCGAGGAATCAGATATGGGGAATCAGAGGCGGGGAATCAGAGGCAGGGAATCAAACACGGGGAATCAGAGGCGGGGAATCATAGCTGGGGAATCAGTGGCGGGGAATCAGAGTTGGGGAATCAGAGGCGGGGAATCAGAGCTGGGGAATCAGAGGTGGGGATCAGAGTCGGGGAATCAGAGGCAGGGAATCAGATGTGCGGAATCAGAGATGGGGAATCAGAGGTGGGGAATCAGCGGCTGTGAATCAGAGATGGGGAATCAGAGGCGGGGAATCAGAGGCAGGAAATCAGACACGGGGACTCAGAGGCTGGGAATCAGACCGGGGGAATCAAAGGCGGGGAATCAGAGCTGGGGAATCAGAGGCGGGGAATCAGAGTTGGGGAATCAGAAGCGGGGAATCGGATATGGGGAAACAGAGGAGGGGAATCAGAGGCGGGGAAACAGAGGCTGGGAATCTGATATGGGGAATCAGAGGTGGCGAATGAAAGGCGGTGAATCAGAGATGGGGAATCAGAGGCGGGGAATCAGAGGCAGTGAATCAAACACGGGGAATCATAGGTGGGGAATCAGAGCTGGGGAATCAGAGGCGGGGAATCAGAGTTGGGGAATCAGAGGCGGGGAATCAGATATGGGGAAACAGAGGATGGGAATCAGAGGCAGGGAAACAGAGGTGGGGAATCATATATGGGGAATCAGAGGTGGGGAATCAGAGGTTGCAAAACAGAGGCAGGGAATCAGAGCTGGGGAATCAGAGGCGGGGAATCAGAGCTGGGGAATCAGAGGCAGAGAATCAGAGTTGGGGATTCAGAGGCGGGGAATCAGAGCTGGGGAATCAGAGGCGGGGAATCAGAGGCGGGGAAATAGATATGGGGAAACAGAGGCGGGGAATTAGAGGCGGGGAAACAGAGGCGGGGAATCAGATATGGGGAATCAGAGGTGGGGAATCAGAGGCAGGGAATCAGATGTGCGGAATCAGAGATGGGGAATCAGAGGCAGGGATCAGAATCAGAAGCGGGGAATCAGAGGCCGGGATCAGAGGCCGGGAATCAGATGCCGGGAATAAGAGGCCAGGAATCAGAGTCCGGGAATCAGAGATGGGGAATCAGAGGCGGGGAATGAAATATGGGGAATCAGAGGCGGGGTATCAGAGGCGGGGAAACAGAAGCGGGGAATCTGATATGGGGAATCAGGGTGGCGAATGAAAGGCGGTGAATCAGAGATGGTGAATCAGAGGCGGGGAATCAGAGGCAGGGAATCAAACACGGGGAATCAGAGGCGGGGAATCAGAGCTGGGGAATCAGAGGCGGGGAATCAGAGTTGGGGAATCAGAGGCGGGGAATCAGATATGGGGAAACAGATGCGGGGAATCAGATATGGGGAATCAGAGGTGGGGAATCAGAGGATGGGAAACAGAGGCAGGGAATCAGAGGTGGGGAGTCAGAGGCGGGGAATCAGAGGCAGGGAATCAGATGTGCAGAATCAGAGATGGGGAATCAGAGGCAGCGAATCAGAGGCGGGGAATCAGAGGCGGGGAATCAGAGGCCGGGAATCATAGGCCGGGAATCAGAGGCCGGGAATCAGAGGCCGGCAATCAGAGGCCGGGAATCAGAGATGGGGATTCAGAGGCGGGGAATCAAACACGGGGAATCAGAGCTGGGGAATCAGAGGCGGGGAATCAGAGGAAGGGAATCAGATGTGGGGAATCAGAGGCGGGGAATCAGAGCTGGGGAATCAGAGGCGGGGAATCAGAGTTTGGGAATCAGAGGCGTGGAATTAGATATGGGGAAACAGAGGCGGGGAATCAGAGGCGGGGAAACAGAGCTGGGGAATCAGAGGCGGGGAAATCAGAGTTGGGGAATCGGAGGCGGGGAATCAGATATGGGGAATCAGAGGCGGGGAATTAGGGGCACGGAAAGAGAGGCGGGGAATCAGATATGGGGAATCAGAGGTGGGGAATCAGGGGTGGGGTATCAGAGGCTGGGTATCAGACACGGGGATTCAGAGGCGGGGAATCAGAGGCAGGGAATCAGATGTGCGGAATCAGAGATGGGGAATCAAAGGCAGGGAATCAGAATCAGAAGCAGGGAATCAGAGGCCGGGAATCAGAGGCCGGAATCAGATGCCGGGAATTAGAGGCCGGGAATCAGAGGTGGGGAATCAGAGTCGGGGAATCAGAGATGGGGATTCAGAGGCGGGGAATGAGATATGGGGAATCAGAGGCGGGGAATCAGAGGCGGGGAAACAGAGGCGGGGAATCAGATATGGTGAATCAGAGGTGGCGAATCAAAGGCGGTGAATCAGAGATGGGGAATCAGAGGCCGGGAATCAGAGGCAGGGAATCAAACACGGGGAATCAGAGGAGGGGAATCAGAATTAGGCAATCAGAGATGGGGAATCAGAGATGGGGAATCAGAGGCAGGGAATCAGATGCGGGGAATCAGAGGTGGTGAATCAGAGATGTGGAATCAGAGGCGGGGAATCAGAGGCAGGGAATCAGATGCGGGGAATCAGATATTGGGAATCAGAGGTGGGGAATCAGAGGCGGGGAAACAGAGGCGGGGAATCAGATATGGGGTATCAGAGGTGGGGAATCAAAGGTTGTGAATCAGAGATGGGGAATCAGAGGCGGGGAATCAGAGGCCGGTAATCAGACGCGGGGAATCAGAGGCGGGGAATCAGAGCTGGGAAATTAGAGGCAGGGAATCAGAGTTGGGGATTCAGAGGCGGGGAATCAGATATG
Source organism: Narcine bancroftii (assembly GCF_036971445.1). Classification (NCBI taxonomy): domain Eukaryota; kingdom Metazoa; phylum Chordata; class Chondrichthyes; order Torpediniformes; family Narcinidae; genus Narcine; species Narcine bancroftii. The sequence goes on from NW_027212005.1 coordinate 233,184, forward strand.
GGGAAACAGAGGCGGGGAATCAGAGGTGGGCAAATAGAGGCGGGGATCAGATATGGGGAAACAGAGGCGGGGAATCAGAGGCGGGGAAACAGAGGCGGGGAATCAGATATGGGGATCAGAGGTGGGGAATCAGAGGTTGGGAATCAGAGGCTGGGAATCAGAGGCTGGGAATCAGATGCATGGAATCAGATGCGGGGAATCAGAGGCGGGGAATCAGAGCTGGGGAATCAGAGGTGGGGAATCAAAGTTGGGGAATCAGAGGCGGGGACTTAGATATGGGGAAACAGAGGCGGGGAATCAGAGGCGGGGTAACAGAGGCGGGGAATCAGATATGGGGAATCAGAGGTGGGGAATCAGAGGCAGGGAATTAGATTTGCGGAATCAGAGATGGGGAATCAGAAGCAGGGAATCAGAGGCCGGGAATCAGAGGCCGGAATCAGATGCCGGGAATAAGAGGCCGGGAATCAGAGGTGGGGAATCAGAGTCCTGGAATCAGAGATAGGGAATCAGAGGCGGGGAATGAGATATGGGGAATCAGAGGAGGGGAATCAGAGGCTGGGAAACAGAGGCGAGGAATCAGATATGGGGAATCAGAGGTGGCGAATCAAAGGCGTTGAATCAGAGATGGGGAATCAGAGGCGGGGAATCAGAGGCAGGGAATCAAACACGGGGAATCAGAGGCGGGGAATCAGAGCTGGGGAATCAGAGGCGGGGAATCAGAGTTGGGGAATCAGAGGCGGGGAATCAGAGCTGGGGAATCAGAGGTGGGGATCAGAGTCGGGGAATCAGAGGCAGGGAATCAGATGTGCGGAATCAGAGATGGGGAATCAGAGGTGGCGAATCAGAGGCTGTGAATCAGAGATGGGGAATCAGAGGCGGGGAATCAGAGGCAGGAAATCAGACACGGGGATTCAGAGGCTGGGAATCAGATGGGGGGAATCAAAGGCGGGGAATCAGAGCTGGGGAATCAGAGGCAGGGAATCAGAGTTGGGGATTCAGAGGCGGGGAATCAGATATGGGGAAACAGAGGCGGGGAATCAGAGGCGGGCAAACAGAGGCGGGGAATTAGATATGGGGAATCAGAGGTGGGGAATCAGAGGTGGTGAATCAGAGATGGGGAATCACAGGCGGGGAATCAGAGGCAGGGAATAGAACGCGGGAAATCAGAGGCAGGGAATCAGAGTTGGGGCATCAGAGGTTGGGAAATCAGAGGTTGGGAATTAGATATTGGGAAACAGAGGCGGGGAATCAGAGGCGGGGAAACAGAGGCGGGAAATCAGATATGGGGAATCAGAGGTGGGGAATCAGAGGCAGGGAATCAGATGTGTGGAATCAGAGATGGGGAATCAGAGGCAGGGAATCAGAATCAGAAGCGGGGAATCAGAGGCCGGGAATCAGAGGCCGGGAATCAGATGCTGGGAATAAGAGGCCGGGAATCAGAGGTGGGGAATCAGAGTCCGGGAATCAGAGATGGGGATTCAGAGGCGGGGAATGAGATATGGAGAATCAGAGGCGGGGAATCAGAGGCGGGGAAACAGAGGTGGGGAATCAGATATGTGGAATCAGAGGTGGCGAATCAAAGGCGGTGAATCAGAGATGGGGAATCAGAGGCGGGGAATCAGAGGCAGGGAATCAAACACGGGAAGTCAGAGGCGGGGAATCAGAGCTGGGGAATCAGAGGCGGGGAATCAGAGTTGGGGAATCAGAGGCAGGGAATCAGATATGGGGAAACAGGGGCAGGGAATCAGAGGCGGGGAAACAGAGGCGGGGTATCAGATATGGGGAATCAGAGGTGTGGAATCAGAGGTTGGGAATCAGAGGCAGGGAATCAGAGGTGGGGAAACAGAGGCGGGGAATCAGATATGGGGAATCAGAGGTGGCGAATCAAAGGCGGTGAAACAGAGATGGGGAATCAGGGCAGGGAATCAGAGGCAGGGAATCAGAGGTGGGGAATCAGAGGCGGGGAATCAGATATTGGGAATCAGAGGTGGGGAATCAGAGTCGGGGAAACAGAGGCGGGGTATCAGATATGGGGTATCAGAGGTGGGGAATCAGAGGTTGTGAATCAGAGGTGGGGAATCAGAGGCGGGGAATCAGATATTGGGAATCAGAGGTGGGGAATCAGAGTCGGGGAAACAGAGGCGGGGTATCAGATATGGGGTATCAGAGGCGGGGAATCAGAGGCCGGTAATCAGACGCGGGGAATCAGAGGCGGGGAATCAGAGCTGGGAAATTAGAGGCAGGGAATCAGAGTTGGGGATTCAGAGGCGTGGAATCAGATATGGGGAAACAGAGGCGGGGAATCAGAGGCGGGCAAATAGAGGTGGGGATCAGATATGGGGAAACAGAGGCGGGGAATCAGAGGCGGGGAAACAGAGGCGGGGAATCAGATATGGGGATCAGAGGTGGGGAATCAGAGGTTGGGAATCAGAGGCTGGGAATCAGAGGCTGGGAATCAGATGCATGGAATCAGATGTGGGGAAACAGAGGCGGGGAATCAGAGGCGGGGAAACAGAGCTGGGGAATCAGAGGCGGGGAAATCAGAGTTGGGGAATCGGAGGCGGGGAATCAGATATGGGGAATCAGAGGCGGGGAATTAGAGGCACGGAAAGAGAGGCGGGGAATCAGATATGGGGAATCAGAGGTGGGGAATCAGGGGTGGGGTATCAGAGGCTGGGTATCAGACACGGGGATTCAGAGGCGGGGAATCAGAGGCAGGGAATCAGATGTGCGGAATCAGAGATGGGGAATCAGAGGCAGGGAATCAGATGTGCGGAATCAGAGATGGGGAATCAAAGGCAGGGAATCAGAATCAGAAGCAGGGAATCAGAGGCCGGGAATCAGAGGCCGGAATCAGATGCCGGGAATAAGAGGCCGGAAATCAGAGGTGGGGAATCAGAGTCCGGGAATCAGAGATGGGGATTCAGAGGCGGGGAATGAGATATGGGGAATCAGAGGCGGGGAATCAGAGGCGGGGAAACAGAGGCGGGGAATCAGATATGGCGAATCAGAGGTGGCGAATCAAAGGCGGTGAATCAGAGATGGGGAATCAGAGGCCGGGAATCAGAGGCAGGGAATCAAACACGGGGAATCAGAGGAGGGGAATCAGAATTGGGGAATCAGAGATGGGGAATCAGAGATGGGGAATCAGAGGCAGGGAATCAGACGCGGGGAATCAGAGGTGGTGAATCAGAGATGTGGAATCAGAGGCGGGGAATCAGAGGCAGGGAATCAGACGCGGGGAATAAGAGGCGGGGAATCATAGCTGGCGAATCAGAGGCGGGGAATCAGAGGTGGGGAATCAGAGGCGGGGAATCAGATATTGGGAATCAGAGGTGGGGAATCAGAGGCGGGGAAACAGAGGCGGGGAATCAGATATGGGGTATCAGAGGTGGGGAATCAGAGGTTGTGAATCAGAGATGGGGAATCAGAGGCGGGGAATCAGAGGCCGGTAATCAGACGCGGGGAATCAGAGGCGGGGAATCAGAGCTGGGAAATTAGAGGCAGGGAATCAGAGTTGGGGATTCAGAGGCGGGGAATCAGATATGGGGAAACAGAGGCGGGGAATCAGAGGCGGGCAAATAGAGGTGGGGTTCAGATATGGGGAAACAGAGGCGGGGAATCAGAGGCGGGGAAACAGAGGCGGGGAATCAGATATGGGGATCAGAGGTGGGGAATCAGAGGTTGGGAATCAGAGGCTGGGAATCAGAGGCTGGGAATCAGATGCATGGAATCAGATGCGGGGAATCAGAGGCGGGGAATCAGAGCTGGAGAATCAGAGGTGGGGAATCAAAGTTGGGGAATCAGAGGCGGGGACTTAGATATGGGGAAACAGAGGCGGGGAATCAGAGGCGGGGAAACAGAGGCGGGGAATCAGATATGGGGAATCAGAGGTGGGGAATCAGAGGCAGGGATTTAGATTTGCGGAATCAGAGATGGGGAATCAGAAGCACGGAATCAGGGGCCGGGAATCAGAGGCCGGAATCAGATGCCGGGAATAAGAGGCCGGGAATCAGAGGTGGGGAATCAGAGTCCGGGAATCAGAGATGGGGAATCAGAGGCGGGGAATGAGATATGGGGAATCAGAGGAGGGGAATCAGAGGCGGGGAAACAGAGGCGAGGAATCAGATATGGGGAATCAGAGGCGGGGAATCAGAGGCAGGGAATCAAACACGGGGAATCAGAGGCGGGGAATCATAGCTGGGGAATCAGAGGCGGGGAATCAGAGTTGGGGAATCAGAGGCGGGGAATCAGAGCTGGGGAATCAGAGGTGGGGATCAGAGTCGGGGAATCAGAGGCAGGGAATCAGATGTGCGGAATCAGAGATGGGGAATCAGAGGTGGGGAATCAGCGGCTGTGAATCAGAGATGGGGAATCAGAGGCGGGGAATCAGAGGCAGGAAATCAGACACGGGGACTCAGAGGCTGGGAATCAGACCGGGGGAATCAAAGGCGGGGAATCAGAGCTGGGGAATCAGAGGCGGGGAATCAGAGTTGGGGAATCAGAAGCGGGGAATCGGATATGGGGAAACAGAGGAGGGGAATCAGAGGCGGGGAAACAGAGGCTGGGAATCTGATATGGGGAATCAGAGGTGGCGAATGAAAGGCGGTGAATCAGAGATGGGGAATCAGAGGCGGGGAATCAGAGGCAGTGAATCAAACACGGGGAATCATAGGTGGGGAATCAGAGCTGGGGAATCAGAGGCGGGGAATCAGAGTTGGGGAATCAGAGGCGGGGAATCAGATATGGGGAAACAGAGGATGGGAATCAGAGGCAGGGAAACAGAGGTGGGGAATCATATATGGGGAATCAGAGGTGGGGAATCAGAGGTTGCAAAACAGAGGCAGGGAATCAGAGCTGGGGAATCAGAGGCGGGGAATCAGAGCTGGGGAATCAGAGGCAGAGAATCAGAGTTGGGGATTCAGAGGCGGGGAATCAGAGCTGGGGAATCAGAGGCGGGGAATCAGAGGCGGGGAAATAGATATGGGGAAACAGAGGCGGGGAATTAGAGGCGGGGAAACAGAGGCGGGGAATCAGATATGGGGAATCAGAGGTGGGGAATCAGAGGCAGGGAATCAGATGTGCGGAATCAGAGATGGGGAATCAGAGGCAGGGATCAGAATCAGAAGCGGGGAATCAGAGGCCGGGATCAGAGGCCGGGAATCAGATGCCGGGAATAAGAGGCCAGGAATCAGAGTCCGGGAATCAGAGATGGGGAATCAGAGGCGGGGAATGAAATATGGGGAATCAGAGGCGGGGTATCAGAGGCGGGGAAACAGAAGCGGGGAATCTGATATGGGGAATCAGGGTGGCGAATGAAAGGCGGTGAATCAGAGATGGTGAATCAGAGGCGGGGAATCAGAGGCAGGGAATCAAACACGGGGAATCAGAGGCGGGGAATCAGAGCTGGGGAATCAGAGGCGGGGAATCAGAGTTGGGGAATCAGAGGCGGGGAATCAGATATGGGGAAACAGATGCGGGGAATCAGATATGGGGAATCAGAGGTGGGGAATCAGAGGATGGGAAACAGAGGCAGGGAATCAGAGGCGGGGAGTCAGAGGCGGGGAATCAGAGGCAGGGAATCAGATGTGCAGAATCAGAGATGGGGAATCAGAGGCAGCGAATCAGAGGCGGGGAATCAGAGGCGGGGAATCAGAGGCCGGGAATCATAGGCCGGGAATCAGAGGCCGGGAATCAGAGGCCGGCAATCAGAGGCCGGGAATCAGAGATGGGGATTCAGAGGTGGGGAATCAAACACGGGGAATCAGAGCTGGGGAATCAGAGGCGGGGAATCAGAGGAAGGGAATCAGATGTGGGGAATCAGAGGCGGGGAATCAGAGCTGGGGAATCAGAGGCGGGGAATCAGAGTTTGGGAATCAGAGGCGTGGAATTAGATATGGGGAAACAGAGGCGGGGAATCAGAGGCGGGGAAACAGAGCTGGGGAATCAGAGGCGGGGAAATCAGAGTTGGGGAATCGGAGGCGGGGAATCAGATATGGGGAATCAGAGGCGGGGAATTAGGGGCACGGAAAGAGAGGCGGGGAATCAGATATGGGGAATCAGAGGTGGGGAATCAGGGGTGGGGTATCAGAGGCTGGGTATCAGACACGGGGATTCAGAGGCGGGGAATCAGAGGCAGGGAATCAGATGTGCGGAATCAGAGATGGGGAATCAAAGGCAGGGAATCAGAATCAGAAGCAGGGAATCAGAGGCCGGGAATCAGAGGCCGGAATCAGATGCCGGGAATTAGAGGCCGGGAATCAGAGGTGGGGAATCAGAGTCGGGGAATCAGAGATGGGGATTCAGAGGCGGGGAATGAGATATGGGGAATCAGAGGCGGGGAATCAGAGGCGGGGAAACAGAGGCGGGGAATCAGATATGGTGAATCAGAGGTGGCGAATCAAAGGCGGTGAATCAGAGATGGGGAATCAGAGGCCGGGAATCAGAGGCAGGGAATCAAACACGGGGAATCAGAGGAGGGGAATCAGAATTAGGCAATCAGAGATGGGGAATCAGAGATGGGGAATCAGAGGCAGGGAATCAGATGCGGGGAATCAGAGGTGGTGAATCAGAGATGTGGAATCAGAGGCGGGGAATCAGAGGCAGGGAATCAGATGCGGGGAATCAGATATTGGGAATCAGAGGTGGGGAATCAGAGGCGGGGAAACAGAGGCGGGGAATCAGATATGGGGTATCAGAGGTGGGGAATCAAAGGTTGTGAATCAGAGATGGGGAATCAGAGGCGGGGAATCAGAGGCCGGTAATCAGACGCGGGGAATCAGAGGCGGGGAATCAGAGCTGGGAAATTAGAGGCAGGGAATCAGAGTTGGGGATTCAGAGGCGGGGAATCAGATATGGGGAAACAGAGGCGGGGAATCAGAGGTGGGCAAATAGAGGCGGGGATCAGATATGGGGAAACAGAGGCGGGGAATCAGAGGCGGGGAAACAGAGGCGGGGAATCAGATATGGGGATCAGAGGTGGGGAATCAGAGGTTGGGAATCAGAGGCTGGGAATCAGAGGCTGGGAATCAGATGCATGGAATCAGATGCGGGGAATCAGAGGCGGGGAATCAGAGCTGGGGAATCAGAGGTGGGGAATCAAAGTTGGGGAATCAGAGGCGGGGACTTAGATATGGGGAAACAGAGGCGGGGAATCAGAGGCGGGGTAACAGAGGCGGGGAATCAGATATGGGGAATCAGAGGTGGGGAATCAGAGGCAGGGAATTAGATTTGCGGAATCAGAGATGGGGAATCAGAAGCAGGGAATCAGAGGCCGGGAATCAGAGGCCGGAATCAGATGCCGGGAATAAGAGGCCGGGAATCAGAGGTGGGGAATCAGAGTCCTGGAATCAGAGATAGGGAATCAGAGGCGGGGAATGAGATATGGGGAATCAGAGGAGGGGAATCAGAGGCTGGGAAACAGAGGCGAGGAATCAGATATGGGGAATCAGAGGTGGCGAATCAAAGGCGTTGAATCAGAGATGGGGAATCAGAGGCGGGGAATCAGAGGCAGGGAATCAAACACGGGGAATCAGAGGCGGGGAATCAGAGCTGGGGAATCAGAGGCGGGGAATCAGAGTTGGGGAATCAGAGGCGGGGAATCAGAGCTGGGGAATCAGAGGTGGGGATCAGAGTCGGGGAATCAGAGGCAGGGAATCAGATGTGCGGAATCAGAGATGGGGAATCAGAGGTGGCGAATCAGAGGCTGTGAATCAGAGATGGGGAATCAGAGGCGGGGAATCAGAGGCAGGAAATCAGACACGGGGATTCAGAGGCTGGGAATCAGATGGGGGGAATCAAAGGCGGGGAATCAGAGCTGGGGAATCAGAGGCAGGGAATCAGAGTTGGGGATTCAGAGGCGGGGAATCAGATATGGGGAAACAGAGGCGGGGAATCAGAGGCGGGCAAACAGAGGCGGGGAATTAGATATGGGGAATCAGAGGTGGGGAATCAGAGGTGGTGAATCAGAGATGGGGAATCACAGGCGGGGAATCAGAGGCAGGGAATAGAACGCGGGAAATCAGAGGCAGGGAATCAGAGTTGGGGCATCAGAGGTTGGGAAATCAGAGGTTGGGAATTAGATATTGGGAAACAGAGGCGGGGAATCAGAGGCGGGGAAACAGAGGCGGGAAATCAGATATGGGGAATCAGAGGTGGGGAATCAGAGGCAGGGAATCAGATGTGTGGAATCAGAGATGGGGAATCAGAGGCAGGGAATCAGAATCAGAAGCGGGGAATCAGAGGCCGGGAATCAGAGGCCGGGAATCAGATGCTGGGAATAAGAGGCCGGGAATCAGAGGTGGGGAATCAGAGTCCGGGAATCAGAGATGGGGATTCAGAGGCGGGGAATGAGATATGGAGAATCAGAGGCGGGGAATCAGAGGCGGGGAAACAGAGGTGGGGAATCAGATATGTGGAATCAGAGGTGGCGAATCAAAGGCGGTGAATCAGAGATGGGGAATCAGAGGCGGGGAATCAGAGGCAGGGAATCAAACACGGGAAGTCAGAGGCGGGGAATCAGAGCTGGGGAATCAGAGGCGGGGAATCAGAGTTGGGGAATCAGAGGCAGGGAATCAGATATGGGGAAACAGGGGCAGGGAATCAGAGGCGGGGAAACAGAGGCGGGGTATCAGATATGGGGAATCAGAGGTGTGGAATCAGAGGTTGGGAATCAGAGGCAGGGAATCAGAGGTGGGGAAACAGAGGCGGGGAATCAGATATGGGGAATCAGAGGTGGCGAATCAAAGGCGGTGAAACAGAGATGGGGAATCAGGGCAGGGAATCAGAGGCAGGGAATCAGAGGTGGGGAATCAGAGGCGGGGAATCAGATATTGGGAATCAGAGGTGGGGAATCAGAGTCGGGGAAACAGAGGCGGGGTATCAGATATGGGGTATCAGAGGTGGGGAATCAGAGGTTGTGAATCAGAGGTGGGGAATCAGAGGCGGGGAATCAGATATTGGGAATCAGAGGTGGGGAATCAGAGTCGGGGAAACAGAGGCGGGGTATCAGATATGGGGTATCAGAGGCGGGGAATCAGAGGCCGGTAATCAGACGCGGGGAATCAGAGGCGGGGAATCAGAGCTGGGAAATTAGAGGCAGGGAATCAGAGTTGGGGATTCAGAGGCGTGGAATCAGATATGGGGAAACAGAGGCGGGGAATCAGAGGCGGGCAAATAGAGGTGGGGATCAGATATGGGGAAACAGAGGCGGGGAATCAGAGGCGGGGAAACAGAGGCGGGGAATCAGATATGGGGATCAGAGGTGGGGAATCAGAGGTTGGGAATCAGAGGCTGGGAATCAGAGGCTGGGAATCAGATGCATGGAATCAGATGTGGGGAATCAGAGGCGGGTAATCAGAGCTGGGGAATCAGAGTCGGGGAATCAGAGGCAGGGAATCAGATGTGCGGAATCAGAGATGGGGAATCAGAGGTGGGGAATCAGCGGCTGTGAATCAGAGATGGAGAATCAGAGGCGGGGAATCAGAGGCAGGAAATCAGACACGGGGACTCAGAGGCTGGGAATCAGAAGGGGGGAATCAAAGGCGGGGAATCAGAGCTGGGGAATCAGAGGCGGGGAATCAGAGTTGGGGAATCAGAGGCGGGGAATCAGATATGGGGAAACAGAGGAGGGGAATCAGAGGCGGGGAAACAGAGGCGGGGAATCTGATATGGGGAATCAGAGGTGGCGAATGAAAGGCGGTGAATCAGAGATGGGGAATCAGAGGCGGGGAATCAGAGGCAGTGAATCAAACACGGGGAATCATAGGTGGGGAATCAGAGCTGGGGAATCAGAGGCGGGGAATCAGAGTTGGGGAATCAGAGGCGGGGAATCAGATATGGGGAAACAGAGGCTGGGAATCAGAGGCAGGGAAACAGAGGTGGGGAATCATATATGGGGAATCAGAGGTGGGGAATCAGAGGTTGCGAAACAAAGGCAGGGAATCAGAGCTGGGGAATCAGAGGCGGGGAATCAGAGCTGGGGAATCAGAGGCAGGGAATCAGAGTTGGGGATTCAGAGGCGGGGAATCAGAGCTGGGGAATCAGAGGCGGGGAATCAGAGGCGGGGAATCAGAGGCGGGGAAATAGATATGGGGAAACAGAGGCGGGGAATTAGAGGCGGGGAAACAGATATGGGGAATCAGAGGTGGGGAATCAGAGGCAGGGAATCAGATGTGCGGAATCAGAGATGGGGAATCAGAGGCAGGGATCAGAATCAGAAGCGGGGAATCAGAGGCCGGGATCAGAGGCCGGGAATCAGATGCCGGGAATAAGAGGCCAGGAATCAGAGTCCGGGAATCAGAGATGGGGAATCAGAGGCGGGGAATGAAATATGGGGAATCAGAGGCGGGGTATCAGAGGCGGGGAAACAGAGGCGGGGAATCTGATATGGGGAATCAGGGTGGCGAATGAAAGGCGGTGAATCAGAGATGGTGAATCAGAGGCGGGGAATCAGAGGCAGGGAATCAAACACGGGGAATCAGAAGCGGGGAATCAGAGCTGGGGAATCAGAGGCGGGGAATCAGATTTGAGGAATCAGAGGCGGGGAATCAGATATGGGGAAACAGAGGCGGGGAATCAGATATGGGGAATCAGAGGTGGGGAATCAGAGGATGGGAAACAGAGGCAGGGAATCAGAGGTGGGGAGTCAGAGGCGGGGAATCAGAGGCAGGGAATCAGATGTGCAGAATCAGAGATGGGGAATCAGAGGCAGCGAATCAGAGGCGGGGAATCAGAGGCGGGGAATCAGAGGCCGGGAATCAGAGGCCGGGAATCAGAGGCCGGGAATCAGAGGCCGGCAATCAGAGGCCGGCAATCAGAGATGGGGATTCAGAGGCGGGGAATCAAACACGGGGAATCAGAGCTGGGGAATCAGAGGCAGGGAATCAGAGGCGGGGAATCAGAGGAAGGGAATCAGATGTGGGGAATCAGAGGCGGGGAATCAGAGCTGGGGAATCAGAGGCGCGGAATCAGAGTTTGGGAATCAGAGGCGTGGAATTAGATATGGGGAAACAGAGGCGGGGAATCAGAGTCGGGGAAACAGAGCTGGGGAATCAGAGGCGGGGAAATCAGAGTTGGGGAATCGGAGGCGGGGAATCAGATATTGGGAATCAGAGGCGGGGAATTAGAGGCACGGAAAGAGATGCGGGGAATCAGATATGGGGAATCAGAGGTGGGGAATCAGGGGTGGGGTATCAGAGGCTGGGTATCAGACACGGGGATTCAGAGGCGGGGAATCAGAGGCAGGGAATCAGATGTGCGGAATCAGAGATGGGGAATCAGAGGCAGGGAATCAGATGTGCGGAATCAGAGATGGGGAATCAAAGGCAGGGAATCAGAATCAGAAGCAGGGAATCAGAGGCCGGGAATCAGAGGCCGGAATCAGATGCCGGGAATAAGAGGCCGGAAATCAGAGGTGGGGAATCAGAGTCCGGGAATCAGAGATGGGGATTCAGAGGCGGGGAATGAGATATGGGTAATCAGAGGCGGGGAATCAGAGGCGGGGAAACAGAGGCGGGGAATCAGATATGGCGAATCAGAGGTGGCGAATCAAAGGCGGTGAATCAGAGATGGGGAATCAGAGGCCGGGAATCAGAGGCAGGGAATCAAACACGGGGAATCAGAGGAGGGGAATCAGAATTGGGGAATCAGAGATGGGGAATCAGAGATGGGGAATCAGAGGCAGGGAATCAGACGCGGGGAATCAGAGGTGGTGAATCAGAGATGTGGAATCAGAGGCGGGGAATCAGAGGCAGGGAATCAGACGCGGGGAATAAGAGGCGGGGAAACATAGCTGGAGAATCAGAGGCGGGGAATCAGAGGTGGGGAATCAGAGGCGGGGAATCAGATATTGGGAATCAGAGGTGGGGAATCAGAGGCGGGGAAACAGAGGCGGGGAATCAGATATGGGGTATCAGAGGTGGGGAATCAGAGGTTGTGAATCAGAGATGGGGAATCAGAGGCGGGGAATCAGAGGCCGGTAATCAGACGCGGGGAATCAGAGGCGGGGAATCAGAGCTGGGAAATTAGAGGCAGGGAATCAGAGTTGGGGATTCAGAGGCGGGGAATCAGATATGGGGAAACAGAGGCGGGGAATCAGAGGCGGGCAAATAGAGGTGGGGTTGAGATATGGGGAAACAGAGGCGGGGAATCAGAGGCGGGGAAACAGAGGCGGGGAATCAGATATGGGGATCAGAGGTGGGGAATCAGAGGTTGGGAATCAGAGGCTGGGAATCAGAGGCTGGGACTCAGATGCATGGAATCAGATGCGGGGAATCAGAGGCGGGGAATCAGAGCTGGGGAATCAGAGGTGGGGAATCAAAGTTGGGGAATCAGAGGCGGGGACTTAGATATGGGGAAACAGAGGCGGGGAATCAGAGGCGGGGAAACAGAGGCGGGGAATCAGATATGGGGAATCAGAGGTGGGGAATCAGAGGCAGGGAATTAGATTTGCGGAATCAGAGATGGGGAATCAGAAGCAGGGAATCAGAGGCCGGGAATCAGAGGCCGGAATCAGATGCCGGGAATAAGAGGCCGGGAATCAGAGGTGGGGAATCAGAGTCCGGGAATCAGAGATGGGGAATCAGAGGCGGGGAATGAGATATGGGGAATCAGAGGAGGGGAATCAGAGGCGGGGAAACAGAGGCGAGGAATCAGATATGGGGAATCAGAGGTGGCGAATCAAAGGCGTTGAATCAGAGATGGGGAATCAGAGGCGGGGAATCAGAGGCAGGGAATCAAACACGGGGAATCAGAGGCGGGGAATCAGAGCTGGGGAATCAGAGGCGGGGAATCAGATTTGGGGAATCAGAGGTGGGGAATCAGAGCTGGGGAATCAGAGGTGGGGATCAGAGTCGGGGAATCAGAGGCAGGGAATCAGATGTGCGGAATCAGAGATGGGGAATCAGAGGTGGGGAATCAGCGGCTGTGAATCAGAGATGGGGAATCAGAGGCGGGGAATCAGAGGCAGGAAATCAGACACGGGGACTCAGAGGCTGGGAATCAGACGGGGGGAATCAAAGGCGGGGAATCAGAGCTGGGGAATCAGAGGCGGGGAATCAGAGTTGGGGAATCAGAAGCGGGGAATCAGATATGGGGAAACAGAGGAGGGGAATCAGAGGCGGGGAAACAGAGGCGGGGAATCTGATATGGGGAATCAGAGGTGGCGAATGAAAGGCGGTGAATCAGAGGTGGGGAATCAGAGGTGGGGAATCAGAGGCAGTGAATCAAACACGGGGAATCATAGGTGGGGAATCAGAGCTGGGGAATCAGAGGCGGGGAATCAGAGCTGGGGAATCAGAGGCAGGGTATCAGAGTTGGGGATTCAGAGGCGGGGAATCAGAGCTGGGGAATCAGAGGCGGGGAATCAGAGGCGGGGAAATAGATATGGGGAAACAGAGGCGGGGAATTAGAGGCGGGGAAACAGAGGCGGGGAATCAGATATGGGGAATCAGAGGTGGGGAATCAGAGGCAGGGAATCAGATGTGCGGAATCAGAGATGGGGAATCAGAGGCAGGGATCAGAATCAGAAGCGGGGAATCAGAGGCCGGGATCAGAGGCCGGGAATCAGATGCCGGGAATAAGAGGCCAGGAATCAGAGTCCGGGAATCAGAGATGGGGAATCAGAGGCGGGGAATGAAATATGGGGAATCAGAGGCGGGGTATCAGAGGAGGGGAAACAGAGGCGGGGAATCTGATATGGGGAATCAGGGTGGCGAATGAAAGGCGGTGAATCAGAGATGGTGAATCAGAGGCGGGGAATCAGAGGCAGGGAATCAAACACGGGGAATCAGAGGCGGGGAATCAGAGCTGGGGAATCAGAGGTGGGGAATCAGAGTTGGGGAATCAGAGGCGGGGAATCAGATATGGGGAAACAGATGCGGGGAATCAGATATGGGGAATCAGAGGTGGGGAATCAGAGGATGGGAAACAGAGGCAGGGAATCAGAGGCGGGGAGTCAGAGGCGGGGAATCAGAGGCAGGGAATCAGATGTGCAGAATCAGAGATGGGGAATCAGAGGCAGCGAATCAGAGGCGGGGAATCAGAGGCGGGGAATCAGAGGCCGGGAATCAGAGGCCGGGAATCAGAGGCCGGGAATCAGAGGCCGGCAATCAGAGGCCGGGAATCAGAGATGGGGATTCAGAGGCGGGGAATCAAACACGGGGAATCAGAGCTGGGGAATCAGAGGCAGTGAATCAGAGGCGGGGAATCAGAGGAAGGGAATCAGATGTGGGGAATCAGAGGCGGGGAATCAGAGCTGGGGAATCAGAGGCGGGGAATCAGAGTTTGGGAATCAGAGGCGTGGAATTAGATATGGGGAAACAGAGATGGGGAATCAGAGGCGGGGAAACAGAGCTGGGGAATCAGAGGCGGGGAAATCAGAGTTGGCGAATCGGAGGCGGGGAATCAGATATGGGGAATCAGAGGCGGGGAATTAGAGGCACGGAAAGAGAGGCGGGGAATCAGATATGGGGAATCAGAGGTGGGGAATCAGGGGTGGGGTATCAGAGGCTGGGTATCAGACACGGGGATTCAGAGGCGGGGAATCAGAGGCAGGGAATCAGATGTGCGGAATCAGAGATGGGGAATCAGAGGCAGGGAATCAGATGTGCGGAATCAGAGATGGTGAATCAAAGGCAGGGAATCAGAATCAGAAGCAGGGAATCAGAGGCCGGGAATCAGAGGCCGGAATCAGATGCCGGGAATAAGAGGCCGGGAATCAGAGGTGGGGAATCAGAGGCGGGGAATCAGAGCTGGGGAATCAGAGGCAGGGAATCAGAGTTGGGGATTCAGAGGCGGGGAATCAGAGCTGGGGAATCAGAGGCGGGGAATCAGAGGCGGGGAAATAGATATGGGGAAACAGAGGCGGGGAATTAGAGGCGGGGAAACAGAGGCGGGGAATCAGATATGGGGAATCAGAGGTGGGGAATCAGAGGCAGGGAATCAGATGTGCGGAATCAGAGATGGGGAATCAGAGGCAGGGATCAGAATCAGAAGCGGGGAATCAGAGGCCGGGATCAGAGGCCGGGAATCAGATGCCGGGAATAAGAGGCCAGGAATCAGAGTCCGGGAATCAGAGATGGGGAATCAGAGGCGGGGAATGAAATATGGGGAATCAGAGGCGGGGTATCAGAGGCGGGGAAACAGAGGTGGGGAATCTGATATGGGGAATCAGGGTGGCGAATGAAAGGCGGTGAATCAGAGATGGTGAATCAGAGGCGGGGAATCAGAGGCAGGGAATCAAACACGGGGAATCAGAGGCGGGGAATCAGAGCTGGGGAATCAGAGGCGGGGAATCAGAGTTGGGGAATCAGAGGCGGGGAATCAGATATGGGGAAACAGAGGCGGGGAATCAGATATGGGGAATCAGAGGTGGGGAATCAGAGGATGGGAAACAGAGGCAGGGAATCAGAGGCGGGGAGTCAGAGGCGGGGAATCAGAGGCAGGGAATCAGATGTGCAGAATCAGAGATGGGGAATCAGAGGCAGCGAATCAGAGGCGGGGAATCAGAGGAAGGGAATCAGATGTGGGGAATCAGAGGCGGGGAATCAGAGCTGGGGAATCAGAGGCGGGGAATCAGAGTTTGGGAATCAGAGGCGTGGAATTAGATATGGGGAAACAGAGATGGGGAATCAGAGGCGGGGAAACAGAGCTGGGGAATCAGAGGCGGGGAAATCAGAGTTGGCGAATCGGAGGCGGGGAATCAGATATGGGGAATCAGAGGCGGGGAATTAGAGGCACGGAAAGAGAGGCGGGGAATCAGATATGGGGAATCAGAGGTGGGGAATCAGGGGTGGGGTATCAGAGGCTGGGTATCAGACACGGGGATTCAGAGGCGGGGAATCAGAGGCAGGGAATCAGATGTGCGGAATCAGAGATGGGGAATCAGAGGCAGGGAATCAGATGTGCGGAATCAGAGATGGTGAATCAAAGGCAGGGAATCAGAATCAGAAGCAGGGAATCAGAGGCCGGGAATCAGAGGCCGGAATCAGATGCCGGGAATAAGAGGCCGGGAATCAGAGGTGGGGAATCAGAGGCGGGGAATCAGAGCTGGGGAATCAGAGGCAGGGAATCAGAGTTGGGGATTCAGAGGCGGGGAATCAGAGCTGGGGAATCAGAGGCGGGGAATCAGAGGCGGGGAAATAGATATGGGGAAACAGAGGCGGGGAATTAGAGGCGGGGAAACAGAGGCGGGGAATCAGATATGGGGAATCAGAGGTGGGGAATCAGAGGCAGGGAATCAGATGTGCGGAATCAGAGATGGGGAATCAGAGGCAGGGATCAGAATCAGAAGCGGGGAATCAGAGGCCGGGATCAGAGGCCGGGAATCAGATGCCGGGAATAAGAGGCCAGGAATCAGAGTCCGGGAATCAGAGATGGGGAATCAGAGGCGGGGAATGAAATATGGGGAATCAGAGGCGGGGTATCAGAGGCGGGGAAACAGAGGTGGGGAATCTGATATGGGGAATCAGGGTGGCGAATGAAAGGCGGTGAATCAGAGATGGTGAATCAGAGGCGGGGAATCAGAGGCAGGGAATCAAACACGGGGAATCAGAGGCGGGGAATCAGAGCTGGGGAATCAGAGGCGGGGAATCAGAGTTGGGGAATCAGAGGCGGGGAATCAGATATGGGGAAACAGAGGCGGGGAATCAGATATGGGGAATCAGAGGTGGGGAATCAGAGGATGGGAAACAGAGGCAGGGAATCAGAGGCGGGGAGTCAGAGGCGGGGAATCAGAGGCAGGGAATCAGATGTGCAGAATCAGAGATGGGGAATCAGAGGCAGCGAATCAGAGGCGGGGAATCAGAGGCGGGGAATCAGAGGCCGGGAATCAGAGGCCGGGAATCAGAGGCCGGGAATCAGAGGCCGGCAATCAGAGGCCGGGAATCAGAGATGGGGATTCAGAGGCGGGGAATCAAACACGGGGAATCAGAGCTGGGGTATCAGAGGCAGGGAATCAGAGGCGGGGAATCAGAGGAAGGGAATCAGATGTGGGGAATCAGAGGCGGGGAATCAGAGCTGGGGAATCAGAGGCGGGGAATCAGAGTTTGGGAATCAGAGGCGTGGAATTAGATATGGGGAAACAGAGGCGGGGAATCAGAGGCGGGGAAACAGAGCTGGGGAATCAGAGGCGGGGAAATCAGAGTTGGGGAATCGGAGGCGGGGATTCAGATATGGGGAATCAGAGGCGGGGAATTAGAGGCACGGAAAGAGAGGCGGGGAATCAGATATGGGGAATCAGAGGTGGGGAATCAGGGGTGGGGTATCAGAGGCTGGGTATCAGACACGGGGATTCAGAGGCGGGGAATCAGAGGCAGGGAATCAGATGTGCGGAATCAGAGATGGGGAATCAGAGGCAGGGAATCAGATGTGCGGAATCAGAGATGGGGAATCAAAGGCAGGGAATCAGAATCAGAAGCAGGGAATCAGAGGCCGGGAATCAGAGGCCGGAATCAGATGCCGGGAATAAGAGGCCGGAAATCAGAGGTGGGGAATCAGAGTCCGGGAATCAGAGATGGGGATTCAGAGGCGGGGAATGAGATATGGGGAATCAGAGGCGGGGAATCAGAGGCGGGGAAACAGAGGCGGGGAATCAGATATGGCCAATCAGAGGTGGCGAATCAAAGGCGGTGAATCAGAGATGGGGAATCAGAGGCCGGGAATCAGAGGCAGGGAATCAAACACTGGGAATCAGAGGAGGGGAATCAGAATTGGGGAATCAGAGATGGGGAATCAGAGATGGGGAATCAGAGGCAGGGAATCAGAGGCAGGGAATCAGAGGCGGGGAATCAGAGGCAGGAAATCAGACACGGGGACTCAGAGGCTGGGAATCAGACGGGGGGAATCAAAGGCGGGGAATCAGAGCTGGGGAATCAGAGGCGGGGAATCAGAGTTGGGGAATCAGAAGCGGGGAATCGGATATGGGGAAACAGAGGAGGGGAATCAGAGGCGGGGAAACAGAGGCTGGGAATCTGATATGGGGAATCAGAGGTGGCGAATGAAAGGCGGTGAATCAGAGATGGGGAATCAGAGGCGGGGAATCAGAGGCAGTGAATCAAACACGGGGAATCATAGGTGGGGAATCAGAGCTGGGGAATCAGAGGCGGGGAATCAGAGTTGGGGAATCAGAGGCGGGGAATCAGATATGGGGAAACAGAGGCTGGGAATCAGAGGCAGGGAAACAGAGGTGGGGAATCATATATGGGGAATCAGAGGTGGGGAATCAGAGGTTGCGAAACAGAGGCAGGGAATCAGAGCTGGGGAATCAGAGGCGGGGAATCAGAGCTGGGGAATCAGAGGCAGGGAATCAGAGTTGGGGATTCAGAGGCGGGGAATCAGAGCTGGGGAATCAGAGGCGGGGAATCAGAGGCGGGGAAATAGATATGGGGAAACAGAGGCGGGGAATTAGAGGCGGGGAAACAGAGGCGGGGAATCAGATATGGGGAATCAGAGGTGGGGAATCAGAGGCAGGGAATCAGATGTGCGGAATCAGAGATGGGGAATCAGAGGCAGGGATCAGAATCAGAAGCGGGGAATCAGAGGCCGGGATCAGAGGCCGGGAATCAGATGCCGGGAATAAGAGGCCAGGAATCAGAGTCCGGGAATCAGAGATGGGGAATCAGAGGCGGGGAATGAAATATGGGGAATCAGAGGCGGGGTATCAGAGGCGGGGAAACAGAAGCGGGGAATCTGATATGGGGAATCAGGGTGGCGAATGAAAGGCGGTGAATCAGAGATGGTGAATCAGAGGCGGGGAATCAGAGGCAGGGAATCAAACACGGGGAATCAGAGGCGGGGAATCAGAGCTGGGGAATCAGAGGCGGGGAATCAGAGTTGGGGAATCAGAGGCGGGGAATCAGATATGGGGAAACAGATGCGGGGAATCAGATATGGGGAATCAGAGGTGGGGAATCAGAGGATGGGAAACAGAGGCAGGGAATCAGAGGCGGGGAGTCAGAGGCGGGGAATCAGAGGCAGGGAATCAGATGTGCAGAATCAGAGATGGGGAATCAGAGGCAGCGAATCAGAGGCGGGGAATCAGAGGCGGGGAATCAGAGGCCGGGAATCATAGGCCGGGAATCAGAGGCCGGGAATCAGAGGCCGGCAATCAGAGGCCGGGAATCAGAGATGGGGATTCAGAGGCGGGGAATCAAACACGGGGAATCAGAGCTGGGGAATCAGAGGCAGGGAATCAGAGGCGGGGAATCAGAGGAAGGGAATCAGATGTGGGGAATCAGAGGCGGGGAATCAGAGCTGGGGAATCAGAGGCGGGGAATCAGAGTTTGGGAATCAGAGGCGTGGAATTAGATATGGGGAAACAGAGGCGGGGAATCAGAGGCGGGGAAACAGAGCTGGGGAATCAGAGGCGGGGAAATCAGAGTTGGGGAATCGGAGGCGGGGAATCAGATATGGGGAATCAGAGGCGGGGAATTAGGGGCACGGAAAGAGAGGCGGGGAATCAGATATGGGGAATCAGAGGTGGGGAATCAGGGGTGGGGTATCAGAGGCTGGGTATCAGACACGGGGATTCAGAGGCGGGGAATCAGAGGCAGGGAATCAGATGTGCGGAATCAGAGATGGGGAATCAGAGGCAGGGAATCAGATGTGCGGAATCAGAGATGGGGAATCAAAGGCAGGGAATCAGAATCAGAAGCAGGGAATCAGAGGCCGGGAATCAGAGGCCGGAATCAGATGCCGGGAATTAGAGGCCGGGAATCAGAGGTGGGGAATCAGAGTCCGGGAATCAGAGATGGGGATTCAGAGGCGGGGAATGAGATATGGGGAATCAGAGGCGGGGAATCAGAGGCGGGGAAACAGAGGCGGGGAATCAGATATGGTGAATCAGAGGTGGCGAATCAAAGGCGGTGAATCAGAGATGGGGAATCAGAGGCCGGGAATCAGAGGCAGGGAATCAAACACGGGGAATCAGAGGAGGGGAATCAGAATTAGGCAATCAGAGATGGGGAATCAGAGATGGGGAATCAGAGGCAGGGAATCAGATGCGGGGAATCAGAGGTGGTGAATCAGAGATGTGGAATCAGAGGCGGGGAATCAGAGGCAGGGAATCAGACGCGGGGAATCAGATATTGGGAATCAGAGGTGGGGAATCAGAGGCGGGGAAACAGAGGCGGGGAATCAGATATGGGGTATCAGAGGTGGGGAATCAAAGGTTGTGAATCAGAGATGGGGAATCAGAGGCGGGGAATCAGAGGCCGGTAATCAGACGCGGGGAATCAGAGGCGGGGAATCAGAGCTGGGAAATTAGAGGCAGGGAATCAGAGTTGGGGATTCAGAGGCGGGGAATCAGATATGGGGAAACAGAGGCGGGGAATCAGAGGTGGGCAAATAGAGGCGGGGATCAGATATGGGGAAACAGAGGCGGGGAATCAGAGGCGGGGAAACAGAGGCGGGGAATCAGATATGGGGATCAGAGGTGGGGAATCAGAGGTTGGGAATCAGAGGCTGGGAATCAGAGGCTGGGAATCAGAGGCATGGAATCAGATGCGGGGAATCAGAGGCGGGGAATCAGAGCTGGGGAATCAGAGGTGGGGTATCAAAGTTGGGGAATCAGAGGCGGGGACTTAGATATGGGGAAACAGAGGCGGGGAATCAGAGGCGGGGTAACAGAGGCGGGGAATCAGATATGGGGAATCAGAGGTGGGGAATCAGAGGCAGGGAATTAGATTTGCGGAATCAGAGATGGGGAATCAGAAGCAGGGAATCAGAGGCCGGGAATCAGAGGCCGGAATCAGATGCCGGGAATAAGAGGCCGGGAATCAGAGGTGGGGAATCAGAGTCCGGGAATCAGAGATAGGGAATCAGAGGCGGGGAATGAGATATGGGGAATCAGAGGAGGGGAATCAGAGGCTGGGAAACAGAGGCGAGGAATCAGATATGGGGAATCAGAGGTGGCGAATCAAAGGCGTTGAATCAGAGATATGGAATCAGAGGCGGGGAATCAGAGGCAGGGAATCAAACACGGGGAATCAGAGGCGGGGAATCAGAGCTGGGGAATCAGAGGCGGGGAATCAGAGTTGGGGAATCAGAGGCGGGGAATCAGAGCTGGGGAATCAGAGGTGGGGATCAGAGTCGGGGAATCAGAGGCAGGGAATCAGATGTGCGGAATCAGAGATGGGGAATCAGAGGTGGCGAATCAGAGGCTGTGAATCAGAGATGGGGAATCAGAGGCGGGGAATCAGAGGCAGGAAATCAGACACGGGGATTCAGAGGCTGGGAATCAGATGGGGGGAATCAAAGGCGGGGAATCAGAGCTGGGGAATCAGAGGCAGGGAATCAGAGTTGGGGATTCAGAGCCGGGGAATCAGATATGGGGAAACAGAGGCGGGGAATCAGAGGCGGGCAAACAGAGGCGGGGAATTAGATATGGGGAATCAGAGGTGGGGAATCAGAGGTGGTGAATCAGAGATGGGGAATCACAGGCGGGGAATCAGAGGCAGGGAATAGAACGCGGGAAATCAGAGGCAGGGAATCAGAGTTGGGGCATCAGAGGTTGGGAATTAGATATTGGGAAACAGAGGCGGGGAATCAGAGGCGGGGAAACAGAGGCGGGAAATCAGATATGGGGAATCAGAGGTGGGGAATCAGAGGCAGGGAATCAGATGTGTGGAATCAGAGATGGGGAATCAGAGGCAGGGAATCAGAATCAGAAGCGGGGAATCAGAGGCCGGGAATCAGAGGCCGGGAATCAGATGCTGGGAATAAGAGGCCGGGAATCAGAGGTGGGGAATCAGAGTCCGGGAATCAGAGATGGGGATTCAGAGGCGGGGAATGAGATATGGAGAATCAGAGGCGGGGAATCAGAGGCGGGGAAACAGAGGTGGGGAATCAGATATGTGGAATCAGAGGTGGCGAATCAAAGGCGGTGAATCAGAGATGGGGAATCAGAGGCGGGGAATCAGAGGCAGGGAATCAAACACGGGAAGTCAGAGGCGGGGAATCAGAGCTGGGGAATCAGAGGCGGGGAATCAGAGTTGGGGAATCAGAGGCAGGGAATCAGATATGGGGAAACAGGGGCAGGGAATCAGAGGCGGGGAAACAGAGGCGGGGTATCAGATATGGGGAATCAGAGGTGTGGAATCAGAGGTTGGGAATCAGAGGCAGGGAATCAGAGGTGGGGAAACAGAGGCGGGGAATCAGATATGGGGAATCAGAGGTGGCGAATCAAAGGCGGTGAAACAGAGATGGGGAATCAGGGCAGGGAATAAGAGGCAGGGAATCAGAGGTGGGGAATCAGAGGCGGGGAATCAGATATTGGGAATCAGAGGTGGGGAATCAGAGTCGGGGAAACAGAGGCGGGGAATCAGATATGGGGTATCAGAGGTGGGGAATCAGAGGTTGTGAATCAGAGATGGGGAATCAGAGGCGGGGAATCAGAGGCCGGTAATCAGACGCGGGGAATCAGAGGCGGGGAATCAGAGCTGGGAAATTAGAGGCAGGGAATCAGAGTTGGGGATTCAGAGGCGTGGAATCAGATATGGGGAAACAGAGGCGGGGAATCAGAGGCGGGCAAATAGAGGTGGGGATCAGATATGGGGAAACAGAGGCGGGGAATCAGAGGCGGGGAAACAGAGGCGGGGAATCAGATATGGGGATCAGAGGTGGGGAATCAGAGGTTGGGAATCAGAGGCTGGGAATCAGAGGCTGGGAATCAGATGCATGGAATCAGATGTGGGGAATCAGAGGCGGGTAATCAGAGCTAGGGAATCAGAGTCGGGGAATCAGAGGCAGGGAATCAGATGTGCGGAATCAGAGATGGGGAATCAGAGGTGGGGAATCAGCGGCTGTGAATCAGAGATGGAGAATCAGAGGCGGGGAATCAGAGGCAGGAAATCAGACACGGGGACTCAGAGGCTGGGAATCAGAAGGGGGGAATCAAAGGCGGGGAATCAGAGCTGGGGAATCAGAGGCGGGGAATCAGAGTTGGGGAATCAGAGGCGGGGAATCAGATATGGGGAAACAGAGGAGGGGAATCAGAGGCGGGGAAACAGAGGCGGGGAATCTGATATGGGGAATCAGAGGTGGCGAATGAAAGGCGGTGAATCAGAGATGGGGAATCAGAGGCGGGGAATCAGAGGCAGTGAATCAAACACGGGGAATCATAGGTGGGGAATCAGAGCTGGGGAATCAGAGGCGGGGAATCAGAGTTGGGGAATCAGAGGCGGGGAATCAGATATGGGGAAACAGAGGCTGGGAATCAGAGGCAGGGAAACAGAGGTGGGGAATCATATATGGGGAATCAGAGGTGGGGAATCAGAGGTTGCGAAACAGAGGCAGGGAATCAGAGCTGGGGAATCAGAGGCGGGGAATCAGAGCTGGGGAATCAGAGGCAGGGAATCAGAGTTGGGGATTCAGAGGCGGGGAATCAGAGCTGGGGAATCAGAGGCGGGGAATCAGAGGCGGGGAATCAGAGGCGGGGAAATAGATATGGGGAAACAGAGGCGGGGAATTAGAGGCGGGGAAACAGATATGGGGAATCAGAGGTGGGGAATCAGAGGCAGGGAATCAGATGTGCGGAATCAGAGATGGGGAATCAGAGGCAGGGATCAGAATCAGAAGCGGGGAATCAGAGGCCGGGATCAGAGGCCGGGAATCAGATGCCGGGAATAAGAGGCCAGGAATCAGAGTCCGGGAATCAGAGATGGGGAATCAGAGGCGGGGAATGAAATATGGGGAATCAGAGGCGGGGTATCAGAGGCGGGGAAACAGAGGCGGGGAATCTGATATGGGGAATCAGGGTGGCGAATGAAAGGCGGTGAATCAGAGATGGTGAATCAGAGGCGGGGAATCAGAGGCAGGGAATCAAACACGGGGAATCAGAGGCGGGGAATCAGAGCTGGGGAATCAGAGGCGGGGAATCAGATTTGAGGAATCAGAGGCGGGGAATCAGATATGGGGAAACAGAGGCGGGGAATCAGATATGGGGAATCAGAGGTGGGGAATCAGAGGATGGGAAACAGAGGCAGGGAATCAGAGGTGGGGAGTCAGAGGCGGGGAATCAGAGGCAGGGAATCAGATGTGCAGAATCAGAGATGGGGAATCAGAGGCAGCGAATCAGAGGCGGGGAATCAGAGGCGGGGAATCAGAGGCCGGGAATCAGAGGCCGGGAATCAGAGGCCGGGAATCAGAGGCCGGCAATCAGAGGCCGGCAATCAGAGATGGGGATTCAGAGGCGGGGAATCAAACACGGGGAATCAGAGCTGGGGAATCAGAGGCAGGGAATCAGAGGCGGGGAATCAGAGGAAGGGAATCAGATGTGGGGAATCAGAGGCGGGGAATCAGAGCTGGGGAATCAGAGGCGCGGAATCAGAGTTTGGGAATCAGAGGCGTGGAATTAGATATGGGGAAACAGAGGCGGGGAATCAGAGTCGGGGAAACAGAGCTGGGGAATCAGAGGCGGGGAAATCAGAGTTGGGGAATCGGAGGCGGGGAATCAGATATTGGGAATCAGAGGCGGGGAATTAGAGGCACGGAAAGAGAGGCGGGGAATCAGATATGGGGAATCAGAGGTGGGGAATCAGGGGTGGGGTATCAGAGGCTGGGTATCAGACACGGGGATTCAGAGGCGGGGAATCAGAGGCAGGGAATCAGATGTGCGGAATCAGAGATGGGGAATCAGAGGCAGGGAATCAGATGTGCGGAATCAGAGATGGGGAATCAAAGGCAGGGAATCAGAATCAGAAGCAGGGAATCAGAGGCCGGGAATCAGAGGCCGGAATCAGATGCCGGGAATAAGAGGCCGGAAATCAGAGGTGGGGAATCAGAGTCCGGGAATCAGAGATGGGGATTCAGAGGCGGGGAATGAGATATGGGGAATCAGAGGCGGGGAATCAGAGGCGGGGAAACAGAGGCGGGGAATCAGATATGGCGAATCAGAGGTGGCGAATCAAAGGCGGTGAATCAGAGATGGGGAATCAGAGGCCGGGAATCAGAGGCAGGGAATCAAACACGGGGAATCAGAGGAGGGGAATCAGAATTGGGGAATCAGAGATGGGGAATCAGAGATGGGGAATCAGAGGCAGGGAATCAGACGCGGGGAATCAGAGGTGGTGAATCAGAGATGTGGAATCAGAGGCGGGGAATCAGAGGCAGGGAATCAGACGCGGGGAATAAGAGGCGGGGAAACATAGCTGGAGAATCAGAGGCGGGGAATCAGAGGTGGGGAATCAGAGGCGGGGAATCAGATATTGGGAATCAGAGGTGGGGAATCAGAGGCGGGGAAACAGAGGCGGGGAATCAGATATGGGGTATCAGAGGTGGGGAATCAGAGGTTGTGAATCAGAGATGGGGAATCAGAGGCGGGGAATCAGAGGCCGGTAATCAGACGCGGGGAATCAGAGGCGGGGAATCAGAGCTGGGAAATTAGAGGCAGGGAATCAGAGTTGGGGATTCAGAGGCGGGGAATCAGATATGGGGAAACAGAGGCGGGGAATCAGAGGCGGGCAAATAGAGGTGGGGTTGAGATATGGGGAAACAGAGGCGGGGAATCAGAGGCGGGGAAACAGAGGCGGGGAATCAGATATGGGGATCAGAGGTGGGGAATCAGAGGTTGGGAATCAGAGGCTGGGAATCAGAGGCTGGGACTCAGATGCATGGAATCAGATGCGGGGAATCAGAGGCGGGGAATCAGAGCTGGGGAATCAGAGGTGGGGAATCAAAGTTGGGGAATCAGAGGCGGGGACTTAGATATGGGGAAACAGAGGCGGGGAATCAGAGGCGGGGAAACAGAGGCGGGGAATCAGATATGGGGAATCAGAGGTGGGGAATCAGAGGCAGGGAATTAGATTTGCGGAATCAGAGATGGGGAATCAGAAGCAGGGAATCAGAGGCCGGGAATCAGAGGCCGGAATCAGATGCCGGGAATAAGAGGCCGGGAATCAGAGGTGGGGAATCAGAGTCCGGGAATCAGAGATGGGGAATCAGAGGCGGGGAATGAGATATGGGGAATCAGAGGAGGGGAATCAGAGGCGGGGAAACAGAGGCGAGGAATCAGATATGGGGAATCAGAGGTGGCGAATCAAAGGCGTTGAATCAGAGATGGGGAATCAGAGGCGGGGAATCAGAGGCAGGGAATCAAACACGGGGAATCAGAGGCGGGGAATCAGAGCTGGGGAATCAGAGGCGGGGAATCAGATTTGGGGAATCAGAGGTGGGGAATCAGAGCTGGGGAATCAGAGGTGGGGATCAGAGTCGGGGAATCAGAGGCAGGGAATCAGATGTGCGGAATCAGAGATGGGGAATCAGAGGTGGGGAATCAGCGGCTGTGAATCAGAGATGGGGAATCAGAGGCGGGGAATCAGAGGCAGGAAATCAGACACGGGGACTCAGAGGCTGGGAATCAGACGGGGGGAATCAAAGGCGGGGAATCAGAGCTGGGGAATCAGAGGCGGGGAATCAGAGTTGGGGAATCAGAAGCGGGGAATCAGATATGGGGAAACAGAGGAGGGGAATCAGAGGCGGGGAAACAGAGGCGGGGAATCTGATATGGGGAATCAGAGGTGGCGAATGAAAGGCGGTGAATCAGAGGTGGGGAATCAGAGGTGGGGAATCAGAGGCAGTGAATCAAACACGGGGAATCATAGGTGGGGAATCAGAGCTGGGGAATCAGAGGCGGGGAATCAGAGCTGGGGAATCAGAGGCAGGGTATCAGAGTTGGGGATTCAGAGGCGGGGAATCAGAGCTGGGGAATCAGAGGCGGGGAATCAGAGGCGGGGAAATAGATATGGGGAAACAGAGGCGGGGAATTAGAGGCGGGGAAACAGAGGCGGGGAAACAGATATGGGGAATCAGAGGTGGGGAATCAGAGGCAGGGAATCAGATGTGCGGAATCAGAGATGGGGAATCAGAGGCAGGGATCAGAATCAGAAGCGGGGAATCAGAGGCCGGGATCAGAGGCCGGGAATCAGATGCCGGGAATAAGAGGCCAGGAATCAGAGTCCGGGAATCAGAGATGGGGAATCAGAGGCGGGGAATGAAATATGGGGAATCAGAGGCGGGGTATCAGAGGAGGGGAAACAGAGGCGGGGAATCTGATATGGGGAATCAGGGTGGCGAATGAAAGGCGGTGAATCAGAGATGGTGAATCAGAGGCGGGGAATCAGAGGCAGGGAATCAAACACGGGGAATCAGAGGCGGGGAATCAGAGCTGGGGAATCAGAGGTGGGGAATCAGAGTTGGGGAATCAGAGGCGGGGAATCAGATATGGGGAAACAGATGCGGGGAATCAGATATGGGGAATCAGAGGTGGGGAATCAGAGGATGGGAAACAGAGGCAGGGAATCAGAGGCGGGGAGTCAGAGGCGGGGAATCAGAGGCAGGGAATCAGATGTGCAGAATCAGAGATGGGGAATCAGAGGCAGCGAATCAGAGGCGGGGAATCAGAGGCGGGGAATCAGAGGCCGGGAATCAGAGGCCGGGAATCAGAGGCCGGGAATCAGAGGCCGGCAATCAGAGGCCGGGAATCAGAGATGGGGATTCAGAGGCGGGGAATCAAACACGGGGAATCAGAGCTGGGGAATCAGAGGCAGTGAATCAGAGGCGGGGAATCAGAGGAAGGGAATCAGATGTGGGGAATCAGAGGCGGGGAATCAGAGCTGGGGAATCAGAGGCGGGGAATCAGAGTTTGGGAATCAGAGGCGTGGAATTAGATATGGGGAAACAGAGATGGGGAATCAGAGGCGGGGAAACAGAGCTGGGGAATCAGAGGCGGGGAAATCAGAGTTGGCGAATCGGAGGCGGGGAATCAGATATGGGGAATCAGAGGCGGGGAATTAGAGGCACGGAAAGAGAGGCGGGGAATCAGATATGGGGAATCAGAGGTGGGGAATCAGGGGTGGGGTATCAGAGGCTGGGTATCAGACACGGGGATTCAGAGGCGGGGAATCAGAGGCAGGGAATCAGATGTGCGGAATCAGAGATGGGGAATCAGAGGCAGGGAATCAGATGTGCGGAATCAGAGATGGTGAATCAAAGGCAGGGAATCAGAATCAGAAGCAGGGAATCAGAGGCCGGGAATCAGAGGCCGGAATCAGATGCCGGGAATAAGAGGCCGGGAATCAGAGGTGGGGAATCAGAGGCGGGGAATCAGAGCTGGGGAATCAGAGGCAGGGAATCAGAGTTGGGGATTCAGAGGCGGGGAATCAGAGCTGGGGAATCAGAGGCGGGGAATCAGAGGCGGGGAAATAGATATGGGGAAACAGAGGCGGGGAATTAGAGGCGGGGAAACAGAGGCGGGGAATCAGATATGGGGAATCAGAGGTGGGGAATCAGAGGCAGGGAATCAGATGTGCGGAATCAGAGATGGGGAATCAGAGGCAGGGATCAGAATCAGAAGCGGGGAATCAGAGGCCGGGATCAGAGGCCGGGAATCAGATGCCGGGAATAAGAGGCCAGGAATCAGAGTCCGGGAATCAGAGATGGGGAATCAGAGGCGGGGAATGAAATATGGGGAATCAGAGGCGGGGTATCAGAGGCGGGGAAACAGAGGTGGGGAATCTGATATGGGGAATCAGGGTGGCGAATGAAAGGCGGTGAATCAGAGATGGTGAATCAGAGGCGGGGAATCAGAGGCAGGGAATCAAACACGGGGAATCAGAGGCGGGGAATCAGAGCTGGGGAATCAGAGGCGGGGAATCAGAGTTGGGGAATCAGAGGCGGGGAATCAGATATGGGGAATCAGAGGTGGGGAATCAGAGGATGGGAAACAGAGGCAGGGAATCAGAGGCGGGGAGTCAGAGGCGGGGAATCAGAGGCAGGGAATCAGATGTGCAGAATCAGAGATGGGGAATCAGAGGCAGCGAATCAGAGGCGGGGAATCAGAGGCGGGGAATCAGAGGCCGGGAATCAGAGGCCGGGAATCAGAGGCCGGGAATCAGAGGCCGGCAATCAGAGGCCGGGAATCAGAGATGGGGATTCAGAGGCGGGGAATCAAACACGGGGAATCAGAGCTGGGGTATCAGAGGCAGGGAATCAGAGGCGGGGAATCAGAGGAAGGGAATCAGATGTGGGGAATCAGAGGCGGGGAATCAGAGCTGGGGAATCAGAGGCGGGGAATCAGAGTTTGGGAATCAGAGGCGTGGAATTAGATATGGGGAAACAGAGGCGGGGATTCAGAGGCGGGGAAACAGAGCTGGGGAATCAGAGGCGGGGAAATCAGAGTTGGGGAATCGGAGGCGGGGAATCAGATATGGGGAATCAGAGGCGGGGAATTAGAGGCACGGAAAGAGAGGCGGGGAATCAGATATGGGGAATCAGAGGTGGGGAATCAGGGGTGGGGTATCAGAGGCTGGGTATCAGACACGGGGATTCAGAGGCGGGGAATCAGAGGCAGGGAATCAGATGTGCGGAATCAGAGATGGGGAATCAGAGGCAGGGAATCAGATGTGCGGAATCAGAGATGGGGAATCAAAGGCAGGGAATCAGAATCAGAAGCAGGGAATCAGAGGCCGGGAATCAGAGGCCGGAATCAGATGCCGGGAATAAGAGGCCGGAAATCAGAGGTGGGGAATCAGAGTCCGGGAATCAGAGATGGGGATTCAGAGGCGGGGAATGAGATATGGGGAATCAGAGGCGGGGAATCAGAGGCGGGGAAACAGAGGCGGGGAATCAGATATGGCCAATCAGAGGTGGCGAATCAAAGGCGGTGAATCAGAGATGGGGAATCAGAGGCCGGGAATCAGAGGCAGGGAATCAAACACTGGGAATCAGAGGAGGGGAATCAGAATTGGGGAATCAGAGATGGGGAATCAGAGATGGGGAATCAGAGGCAGGGAATCAGATGCGGGGAATCAGAGGTGGTGAATCAGAGATGTGGAATCAGAGGCGGGGAATCAGAGGCAGGGAATCAGACGCGGGGAATAAGAGGCGGGGAATCATAGCTGGCGAATCAGAGGCGGGGAATCAGAGGTGGGGAATCAGAGGCGGGGAATCAGATATTGGGAATCAGAGGTGGGGAATCAGAGGCGGGGAAACAGAGGCGGGGAATCAGATATGGGGTATCAGAGGTGGGGAATCAGAGGTTGTGAATCAGAGATGGGGAATCAGAGGCGGGGAATCAGAGGCCGGTAATCAGACGCGGGGAATCAGAGGCGGGGAATCAGAGCTGGGAAATTAGAGGCAGGGAATCAGAGTTGGGGATTCAGAGGCGGGGAATCAGATATGGGGAAACAGAGGCGGGGAATCAGAGGCGGGCAAATAGAGGTGGGGTTCAGATATGGGGAAACAGAGGCGGGGAATCAGAGGCGGGGAAACAGAGGCGGGGAATCAGATATGGGGATCAGAGGTGGGGAATCAGAGGTTGGGAATCAGAGGCTGGGAATCAGAGGCTGGGAATCAGATGCATGGAATCAGATGCGGGGAATCAGAGGCGGGGAATCAGAGCTGGGGAATCAGAGGTGGGGAAACAAAGTTGGGGAATCAGAGGCGGGGACTTAGATATGGGGAAACAGAGGCGGGGAATCAGAGGCGGGGAAACAGAGGCGGGGAATCAGATATGGGGAATCAGAGGTGGGGAATCAGAGGCAGGGAATTAGATTTGCGGAATCAGAGATGGGGAATCAGAAGCAGGGAATCAGAGGCCGGGAATCAGAGGCCTGAATCAGATGCCGGGAATAAGAGGCCGGGAATCAGAGGTGGGGAATCAGAGTCCGGGAATCAGAGATGGGGAATCAGAGGCGGGGAATGAGATATGGGGAATCAGAGGAGGGGAATCAGAGGCGGGGAAACAGAGGCGAGGAATCAGATATGGGGAATCAGAGGTGGCGAATCAAAGGCGTTGAATCAGAGATGGGGAATCAGAGGCGGGGAATCAGAGGCAGGGAATCAAACACGGGGAATCAGAGGCGGGGAATCAGAGCTGGGGAATCAGAGGCGGGGAATCAGAGTTGGGGAATCAGAGGCGGGGAATCAGAGCTGGGGAATCAGAGGTGGGGATCAGAGTCGGGGAATCAGAGGCAGGGAATCAGATGTGCGGAATCAGAGATGGGGAATCAGAGGTGGGGAATCAGCGGCTGTGAATCAGAGATGGGGAATCAGAGGCGGGGAATCAGAGGCAGGAAATCAGACACGGGGACTCAGAGGCTGGGAATCAGACAGGGGGAATCAAAGGCGGGGAATCAGAGCTGGGGAATCAGAGGCGGGGAATCAGAGTTGGGGAATCAGAAGCGGGGAATCAGATATGGGGAAACAGAGGAGGGGAATCAGAGGCGGGGAAACAGAGGCGGGGAATCTGATATGGGGAATCAGAGGTGGCGAATGAAAGGCGGTGAATCAGAGATGGGGAATCAGAGGCGGGGAATCAGAGGCAGTGAATCAAACACGGGGAATCATAGGTGGGGAATCAGAGCTGGGGAATCAGAGGCGGGGAATCAGAGTTGGGGAATCAGAGGCGGGGAATCAGATATGGGGAAACAGAGGCTGGGAATCAGAGGCAGGGAAACAGAGGTGGGGAATCATATATGGGGAATCAGAGGTGGGGAATCAGAGGTTGCGAAACAGAGGCAGGGAATCAGAGCTGGGGAATCAGAGGCGGGGAATCAGAGCTGGGGAATCAGAGGCAGGGAATCAGAGTTGGGGATTCAGAGGCGGGGAATCAGAGCTGGGGAATCAGAGGCGGGGAATCAGAGGCGGGGAAATAGATATGGGGAAACAGAGGCGGGGAATTAGAGGCGGGGAAACAGAGGCGGGGAATCAGATATGGGGAGTCAGAGGTGGGGAATCAGAGGCAGGGAATCAGATGTGCGGAATCAGAGATGGGGAATCAGAGGCAGGGATCAGAATCAGAAGCGGGGAATCAGAGGCCGGGATCAGAGGCCGGGAATCAGATGCCGGGAATAAGAGGCCAGGAAACAGAGTCCGGGAATCAGAGATGGGGAATCAGAGGCGGGGAATGAAATATGGGGAATCAGAGGCGGGGTATCAGAGGCGGGGAAACAGAGGCGGGGAATCTGATATGGGGAATCAGGGTGGCGAATGAAAGGCGGTGAATCAGAGATGGTGAATCAGAGGCGGGGAATCAGAGGCAGGGAATCAAACACGGGGAATCAGAGGCGGGGAATCAGAGCTGGGGAATCAGAGGTGGGGAATCAGAGTTGGGGAATCAGAGGCGGGGAATCAGATATGGGGAAACAGATGCGGGGAATCAGATATGGGGAATCAGAGGTGGGGAATCAGAGGATGGGAAACAGAGGCAGGGAATCAGAGGCGGGGAGTCAGAGGCGGGGAATCAGAGGCCGGGAATCAGAGGCCGGGAATCAGAGGCCGGGAATCAGAGGCCGGCAATCAGAGGCCGGGAATCAGAGATGGGGATTCATAGGCGGGGAATCAAACACGGGGAATCAGAGCTGGGGAATCAGAGGCAGGGAATCAGAGGCGGGGAATCAGAGGAAGGGAATCAGATGTGGGGAATCGGAGGCGGGGAATCAGAGCTGGGGAATCAGAGGCGGGGAATCAGAGTTTGGGAATCAGAGGCGTGGAATTAGATATGGGGAAACAGAGGCGGGGAATCAGAGGCGGGGAAACAGAGCTGGGGAATCAGAGGCGGGGAAATCAGAGTTGGGGAATCGGAGGCGGGGAATCAGATATGGGGAATCAGAGGCGGGGAATTAGAGGCACGGAAAGAGATGCGGGGAATCAGATATGGGGAATCAGAGGTGGGGAATCAGGGGTGGGGTATCAGAGGCTGGGTATCAGACACGGGGATTCAGAGGCGGGGAATCAGAGGCAGGGAATCAGATGTGCGGAATCAGAGATGGGGAATCAGAGGCAGGGAATCAGATGTGCGGAATCAGAGATGGGGAATCAAAGGCAGGGAATCAGAATCAGAAGCAGGGAATCAGAGGCCGGGAATCAGAGGCCGGAATCAGATGCCGGGAATAAGAGGCCGGGAATCAGAGGTGGGGAATCAGAGTCCGGGAATCAGAGATGGGGATTCAGAGGCGGGGAATGAGATATGGGGAATCAGAGGCGGGGAATCAGAGGCGGGGAAACAGAGGCGGGGAATCAGATATGGCGAATCAGAGGTGGCGAATCAAAGGCGGTGAATCAGAGATGGGGAATCAGAGGCCGGGAATCAGAGGCAGGGAATCAAACACGGGGAATCAGAGGAGGGGAATCAGAATTAGGCAATCAGAGATGGGGAATCAGAGATGGGGAATCAGAGGCAGGGAATCAGACGCGGGGAATCAGAGGTGGTGAATCAGAGATGTGGAATCAGAGGCGGGAAATCAGAGGCAGGGAATCAGACGCGGGGAATAAGAGGCGGGGAATCATAGCTGGCGAATCAGAGGCGGGGAATCAGAGGTGGGGAATCAGAGGCGGGGAATCAGATATTGGGAATCAGAGGTGGGGAATCAGAGGCGGGGAAACAGAGGCGGGGAATCAGATATGGGGTATCAGAGGTGGGGAATCAGAGGTTGTGAATCAGAGATGGGGAATCAGAGGCGGGGAATCAGAGGCCGGTAATCAGACGCGGGGAATCAGACGCGGGGAATCAGAGCTGGGAAATTAGAGGCAGGGAATCAGAGTTGGGGATTCAGAGGCGGGAAATCAGATATGGGGAAACAGAGGCGGGGAATCAGAGGTGGGCAAATAGAGGCGGGGATCAGATATGGGGAAACAGAGGCGGGGAATCAGAGGCGGGGAAACAGAGGCGGGGAATCAGATATGGGGATCAGAGGTGGGGAATCAGAGCTGGGGAATCAGAGGTGGGGAATCAAAGTTGGGGAATCAGAGGCGGGGACTTAGATATGGGGAAACAGAGGCGGGGAATCAGAGGCGGGGTAACAGAGGCGGGGAATCAGATATGGGGAATCAGAGGTGGGGAATCAGAGGCAGGGAATTAGATTTGCGGAATCAGAGATGGGGAATCAGAAGCAGGGAATCAGAGGCCGGGAATCAGAGGCCGGAATCAGATGCCGGGAATAAGATGTCGGGAATCAGAGGTGGGGAATCAGAGTCCGGGAATCAGAGATAGGGAATCAGAGGCGGGGAATGAGATATGGGGAATCAGAGGAGGGGAATCAGAGGCTGGGAAACAGAGGCGAGGAATCAGATATGGGGAATCAGAGGTGGCGAATCAAAGGCGTTGAATCAGAGATGGGGAATCAGAGGCGGGGAATCAGAGGCAGGGAATCAAACACGGGGAATCAGAGGCGGGGAATCAGAGTTGGGGAATCAGAGGCGGGGAATCAGAGTTGGGGAATCAGAGGCGGGGAATCAGAGCTGGGGAATCAGAGGTGGGGATCAGAGTCGGGGAATCAGAGGCAGGGAATCAGATGTGCGGAATCAGAGATGGGGAATCAGAGGTGGGGAATCAGAGGCTGTGAATCAGAGATGGGGAATCAGAGGCGGGGAATCAGAGGCAGGAAATCAGACACGGGGATTCAGAGGCTGGGAATCAGACGGGGGGAATCAAAGGCGGGGAATCAGAGCTGGGGAATCAGAGGCAGGGAATCAGAGTTGGGGATTCAGAGGCGGGGAATCAGATATGGGGAAACAGAGGCGGGGAATCAGAGGCGGGCAAACAGAGGCGGGGAATTAGATATGGGGAATCAGAGTTGGGGAATCAGAGGTGGTGAATCAGAGATGGGGAATCACAGGCGGGGAATCAGAGGCAGGGAATAGAACGCGGGAAATCAGAGGCAGGGAATCAGAGTTGGGGCATCAGAGGTTGGGAATTAGATATTGGGAAACAGAGGCGGGGAATCAGAGGCGGGCAAACAGAGGTGGGGTTCAGATATGGGGAAACAGAGGCGGGGAATCAGAGGCGGGGAAACAGAGGCGGGGAATCAGATATGGGGATCAGAGGTGGGGAATCAGAGGTTGGGAATCAGAGGCTGGGAATCAGAGGCTGGGAATCAGATGCATGGAATCAGATGCGGGGAATCAGAGGCGGGGAATCAGAGCTGGGGAATCAGAGGTGGGGAATCAAAGTTGGGGAATCAGAGGCGGGGACTTAGATATGGGGAAACAGATGCGGGGAATCAGAGGCGGGGAAACAGAGGCGGGGAATCAGATATGGGGAATCAGAGGTGGGGAATCAGAGTTTGGGAATCAGAGGCGTGGAATTAGATATGGGGAAACAGAGGCGGGGAATCAGAGGCGGGGAAACAGAGCTGGGGAATCAGAGGCGGGGAAATCAGAGTTGGGGAATCAGATATGGGGAATCAGAGGCGGGGAATTAGAGGCACGGAAAGAGATGCGGGGAATCAGATATTGGGAATCAGAGGTGGGGAATCAGGGGTGGGGTATCAGAGGCTGGGTATCAGACACGGGGATTCAGAGGCGGGGAATCAGAGGCAGGGAATCAGATGTGCGGAATCAGAGATGGGGAATCAGAGGCAGGGAATCAGATGTGCGGAATCAGAGATGGGGAATCAAAGGCAGGGAATCAGAATCAGAAGCAGGGAATCAGAGGCCGGGAATCAGAGGCCGGAATCAGATGCCGGGAATAAGAGGCCGGGAATCAGAGGTGGGGAATCAGAGTCCGGGAATCAGAGATGGGGATTCAGAGGCGGGGAATGAGATATGGGGAATCAGAGGCGGGGAATCAGAGGCGGGGAAACAGAGGCGGGGAATCAGATATGGCGAATCAGAGGTGGCGAATCAAAGGCGGTGAATCAGAGATGGGGAATCAGAGGCCGGGAATCAGAGGCAGGGAATCAAACACGGGGAATCAGAGGAGGGGAATCAGAATTAGGCAATCAGAGATGGGGAATCAGAGGCAGGGAATCAGACGCGGGGAATCAGAGGTGGTGAATCAGAGATGTGGAATCAGAGGCGGGGAATCAGAGGCTGGGAATCAGACGCGGGGAATAAGAGGCGGGGAATCATAGCTGGCGAATCAGAGGCGGGGTATCAGAGGTGGGGAATCAGAGGCGGGGAATCAGATATTGGGAATCAGAGGTGGGGAATCAGAGGCGGGGAAACAGAGGCGGGGAATCAGATATGGGGTATCAGAGGTGGGGAATCAGAGGTTGTGAATCAGAGATGGGGAATCAGAGGCGGGGAATCAGAGGCCGGTAAATAGACGCGGGGAATCAGACGCGGGGAATCAGAGCTGGGAAATTAGAGGCAGGGAATCAGAGTTGGGGATTCAGAGGCGGGAAATCAGATATGGGAAAACAGAGGCGGGGAATCAGAGGTGGGCAAATAGAGGCGGGGATCAGATATGGGGAAATAGAGGCGGGGAATCAGAGGCGGGGAAACAGAGGCGGGGAATCAGATATGGGGATCAGAGGTGGGGAATCAGAGCTGGGGAATCAGAGGTGGGGAATCAAAGTTGGGGAATCAGAGGCGGGGACTTAGATATGGGGAAACAGAGGCGGGGAATCAGAGGCGGGTTAACAGAGGCGGGGAATCAGATATGGGGAATCAGAGGTGGGGAATCAGAGGCAGGGAATTAGATTTGCGGAATCAGAGATGGGGAATCAGAAGCAGGGAATCAGAGGCCGGGAATCAGAGGCCGGAATCAGATGCCGGGAATAAGAGGCCGGGAATCAGAGGTGGGGAATCAGAGTCCGGGAATCAGAGATAGGGAATCAGAGGCGGGGAATGAGATATGGGGAATCAGAGGAGGGGAATCAGAGGCGGGGAAACAGAGGCGAGGAATCAGATATGGGGAATCAGAGGTGGCGAATCAAAGGCGTTGAATCAGAGATGGGGAATCAGAGGCGGGGAATCAGAGGCAGGGAATCAAACACGGGGAATCAGAGGCGGGGAATCAGAGCTGGGGAATCAGAGGCGGGGAATCAGAGTTGGGGAATCAGAGGCGGGGAATCAGAGCTGGGGAATCAGAGGTGGGGATCAGAGTCGGGGAATCAGAGGCAGGGAATCAGATGTGCGGAATCAGAGATGGGGAATCAGAGGTGGGGAATCAGAGGCTGTGAATCAGAGATGGGGAATCAGAGGCGGGGAATCAGAGGCAGGAAATCAGACACGGGGATTCAGAGGCTGGGAATCAGACGGGGGGAATCAAAGGCGGGGAATCAGAGCTGGGGAATCAGAGGCAGGGAATCAGAGTTGGGGATTCAGAGGCGGGGAATCAGATATGGGGAAACAGAGGCGGGGAATCAGAGGCGGGCAAACAGAGGCGGGGAATTAGATATGGGGAATCAGAGTTGGGGAATCAGAGGTGGTGAATCAGAGATGGGGAATCACAGGCGGGGAATCAGAGGCAGGGAATAGAACGCGGGAAATCAGAGGCAGGGAATCAGAGTTGGGGCATCAGAGGTTGGGAATTAGATATTGGGAAACAGAGGCGGGGAATCAGAGGCGGGCAAACAGAGGTGGGGTTCAGATATGGGGAAACAGAGGCGGGGAATCAGAGGCGGGGAAACAGAGGCGGGGAATCAGATATGGGGATCAGAGGTGGGGAATCAGAGGTTGGGAATCAGAGGCTGGGAATCAGAGGCTGGGAATCAGATGCATGGAATCAGATGCGGGGAATCAGAGGCGGGGAATCAGAGCTGGGGAATCAGAGGTGGGGAATCAAAGTTGGGGAATCAGAGGCGGGGACTTAGATATGGGGAAACAGAGGCGGGGAATCAGAGGCGGGGAAACAGAGGCGGGGAATCAGATATGGGGAATCAGAGGTGGGGAATCAGAGGCAGGGAATTAGATTTGCGGAATCAGAGATGGGGAATCAGAAGCAGGGAATCAGAGGCCGGGAATCAGAGGCCGGAATCAGATGCCGGGAATAAGAGGCCGGGAATCAGAGGTGGGGAATCAGAGTCCGGGAATCAGAGATGGGGAATCAGAGGCGGGGAATGAGATATGGGGAATCGGAGGAGGGGAATCAGAGGCGGGGAAACAGAGGCGAGGAATCAGATATGGGGAATCAGAGGTGGCGAATCAAAGGCGTTGAATCAGAGATGGGGAATCAGAGGCGGGGAATCAGAGGCAGGGAATCAAACACGGGGAATCAGAGGCGGGGAATCAGAGCTGGGGAATCAGAGGCGGGGAATCAGAGTTGGGGAATCAGAGGCGGGGAATCAGAGCTGGGGAATCAGAGGTGGGGATCAGAGTCGGGGAATCAGAGGCAGGGAATCAGATGTGCGGAATCAGAGATGGGGAATCAGAGGTGGGGAATCAGCGGCTGTGAATCAGAGATGGGGAATCAGAGGCGGGGAATCAGAGGCAGGAAATCAGACACGGGGACTCAGAGGCTGGGAATCAGACGGGGGGAATCAAAGGCGGGGAATCAGAGCTGGGGAATCAGAGGCGGGGAATCAGAGTTGGGGAATCAGAAGCGGGGAATCAGATATGGGGAAACAGAGGAGGGGAATCAGAGGCGGGGAAACAGAGGCGGGGAATCTGATATGGGGAATCAGAGGTGGCGAATGAAAGGCGGTGAATCAGAGATGGGGAATCAGAGGCGGGGAATCAGAGGCAGTGAATCAAACACGGGGAATCATAGGTGGGGAATCAGAGCTGGGGAATCAGAGGCGGGGAATCAGAGTTGGGGAATCAGAGGCGGGGAATCAGATATGGGGAAACAGAGGCTGGGAATCAGAGGCAGGGAAACAGAGGTGGGGAATCATATATGGGGAATCAGAGGTGGGGAATCAGAGGTTGCGAAACAGAGGCAGGGAATCAGAGCTGGGGAATCAGAGGCGGGGAATCAGAGCTGGGGAATCAGAGGCAGGGAATCAGAGCTGGGGAATAAGAGGCGGGGAATCAGAGGCGGGGAAATAGATATGGGGAAACAGAGGCGGGGAATTAGAGGCGGGGAAACAGAGGCGGGGAATCAGATATGGGGAGTCAGAGGTGGGGAATCAGAGGCAGGGAATCAGATGTGCGGAATCAGAGATGGGGAATCAGAGGCAGGGATCAGAATCAGAAGCGGGGAATCAGAGGCCGGGATCAGAGGCCGGGAATCAGATGCCGGGAATAAGAGGCCAGGAATCAGAGTCCGGGAATCAGAGATGGGGAATCAGAGGCGGGGAATGAAATATGGGGAATCAGAGGCGGGGTATCAGAGGCGGGGAAACAGAGGCGAAGAATCTGATATGGGGAATCAGGGTGGCGAATGAAAGGCGGTGAATCAGAGATGGTGAATCAGAGGCGGGGAATCAGAGGCAGGGAATCAAACACGGGGAATCAGAGGCGGGGAATCAGAGCTGGGGAATCAGAGGTGGGGAATCAGAGTTGGGGAATCAGAGGCGGGGAATCAGATATGGGGAAACAGAAGCGGGAAATCAGATATGGGGAATCAGAGGTGGGGAATCAGAGGATGGGAAACAGAGGCAGGGAATCAGAGGTGGGGAGTCAGAGGCGGGGAATCAGAGGCAGGGAATCAGATGTGCAGAATCAGAGATGGGGAATCAGAGGCAGCGAATCAGAGGCGGGGAATCAGAGGCGGGGAATCAGAGGCCGGGAATCAGAGGCCGGGAATCAGAGGCCGGGAATCAGAGGCCGGCAATCAGAGGCCGGGAATCAGAGATGGGGATTCAGAGGCGGGGAATCAAACACGGGGAATCAGAGCTGGGGAATCAGAGGCAGGGAATCAGAGGCGGGGAATCAGAGGAAGGGAATCAGATGTGGGGAATCGGAGGCGGGGAATCAGAGCTGGGGAATCAGAGGCGGGGAATCAGAGTTTGGGAATCAGAGGCGTGGAATTAGATATGGGGAAACAGAGGCGGGGAATCAGAGGCGGGGAAACAGAGCTGGGGAATCAGAGGCGGGGAAATCAGAGTTGGGGAATCGGAGGCGGGGAATCAGATATGGGGAATCAGAGGCGGGGAATTAGAGGCACGGAAAGAGATGCGGGGAATCAGATATGGGGAATCAGAGGTGGGGAATCAGGGGTGGGGTATCAGAGGCTGGGTATCAGACACGGGGATTCAGAGGCGGGGAATCAGAGGCAGGGAATCAGATGTGCGGAATCAGAGATGGGGAATCAGAGGCAGGGAATCAGATGTGCGGAATCAGAGATGGGGAATCAAAGGCAGGGAATCAGAATCAGAAGCAGGGAATCAGAGGCCGGGAATCAGAGGCCGGAATCAGATGCCGGGAATAAGAGGCCGGGAATCAGAGGTGGGGAATCAGAGTCCGGGAATCAGAGATGGGGATTCAGAGGCGGGGAATGAGATATGGGGAATCAGAGGCGGGGAATCAGAGGCGGGGAAACAGAGGCGGGGAATCAGATATGGCGAATCAGAGGTGGCGAATCAAAGGCGGTGAATCAGAGATGGGGAATCAGAGGCCGGGAATCAGAGGCAGGGAATCAAACACGGGGAATCAGAGGAGGGGAATCAGAATTAGGCAATCAGAGATGGGGAATCAGAGATGGGGAATCAGAGGCAGGGAATCAGACGCGGGGAATCAGAGGTGGTGAATCAGAGATGTGGAATCAGAGGCGGGGAATCAGAGGCAGAGAATCAGACGCGGGGAATAAGAGGCGGGGAATCATAGCTGGCGAATCAGAGGCGGGGAATCAGAGGTGGGGAATCAGAGGCGGGGAATCAGATATTGGGAATCAGAGGTGGGGAAACAGAGGCGGGGAATCAGATATGGGGTATCAGAGGTGGGGAATCAGAGGTTGTGAATCAGAGATGGGGAATCAGAGGCGGGGAATCAGAGGCCGGTAATCAGACGCGGGGAATCAGACGCGGGGAATCAGAGCTGGGAAATTAGAGGCAGGGAATCAGAGCTGGGGAATCAGAGGCGGGGAATCAGAGTTGGGGAATCAGAGGCGGGGAATCAGATATGGGGAAACAGAGGCTGGGAATCAGAGGCAGGGAAACAGAGGTGGGGAATCATATATGGGGAATCAGAGGTTCGGAATCAGAGGTTGCGAAACAGAGGCAGGGAATCAGAGCTGGGGAATCAGAGGCGGGGAATCAGAGTTGGGGAATCAGAGGCAGGGAATCAGAGTTGGGGATTCAGAGGCGGGGAATCAGAGCTGGGGAATCAGAGGCGGGGAATCAGAGGCGGGGAAATAGATATGGGGAAACAGAGGCGGGGAATTAGAGGCGGGGAAACAGAGGCGGGGAATCAGATATGGGGAGTCAGAGGTGGGGAATCAGAGGCAGGGAATCAGATGTGCGGAATCAGAGATGGGGAATCAGAGGCCGGGAATCAGATGCCGGGAATAAGAGGCCAGGAATCAGAGTCCGGGAATCAGAGATGGGGAATCAGAGGCGGGGAATGAAATATGGGGAATCAGAGGCGGGGTATCAGAGGCGGGGAAACAGAGGCGGGGAATCTGATATGGGGAATCAGGGTGGCGAATGAAAGGCGGTGAATCAGAGATGGTGAATCAGAGGCGGGGAATCAGAGGCAGGGAATCAAACACGGGGAATCAGAGGCGGGGAATCAGAGCTGGGGAATCAGAGGTGGGGAATCAGAGTTGGGGAATCAGAGGCGGGGAATCAGATATGGGGAAACAGATGCGGGGAATCAGATATGGGGAATCAGAGGTGGGGAATCAGAGGATGGGAAACAGAGGCAGGGAATCAGAGGCGGGGAGTCAGAGGCGGGGAATCAGAGGCCGGGAATCAGAGGCCGGGATTCAGAGGCCGGGAATCAGAGGCCGGCAATCAGAGGCCGGGAATCAGAGATGGGGATTCATAGGCGGGGAATCAAACACGGGGAATCAGAGCTGGGGAATCAGAGGCAGGGAATCAGAGGCGGGGAATCAGAGGAAGGGAATCAGATGTGGGGAATCGGAGGCGGGGAATCAGAGCTGGGGAATCAGAGGCGGGGAATCAGAGTTTGGGAATCAGAGGCGTGGAATTAGATATGGGGAAACAGAGGCGGGGAATCAGAGGCGGGGAAACAGAGCTGGGGAATCAGAGGCGGGGAAATCAGAGTTGGGGAATCGGAGGCGGGGAATCAGATATGGGGAATCAGAGGCGGGGAATTAGAGGCACGGAAAGAGATGCGGGGAATCAGATATGGGGAATCAGAGGTGGGGAATCAGGGGTGGGGTATCAGAGGCTGGGTATCAGACACGGGGATTCAGAGGCGGGGAATCAGAGGCAGGGAATCAGATGTGCGGAATCAGAGATGGGGAATCAGAGGCAGGGAATCAGATGTGCGGAATCAGAGATGGGGAATCAAAGGCAGGGAATCAGAATCAGAAGCAGGGAATCAGAGGCCGGGAATCAGAGGCCGGAATCAGATGCCGGGAATAAGAGGCCGGGAATCAGAGGTGGGGAATCAGAGTCCGGGAATCAGAGATGGGGATTCAGAGGCGGGGAATGAGATATGGGGAATCAGAGGCGGGGAATCAGAGGCGGGGAAACAGAGGCGGGGAATCAGATATGGCGAATCAGAGGTGGCGAATCAAAGGCGGTGAATCAGAGATGGGGAATCAGAGGCCGGGAATCAGAGGCAGGGAATCAAACATGGGGAATCAGAGGAGGGGAATCAGAATTAGGCAATCAGAGATGGGGAATCAGAGATGGGGAATCAGAGGCAGGGAATCAGACGCGGGGAATCTGAGGTGGTGAATCAGAGATGTGGAATCAGAGGCGGGGAATCAGAGGCAGGGAATCAGACGCGGGGAATAAGAGGCGGGGAATCATAGCTGGCGAATCAGAGGCGGGGAATCAGAGGTGGGGAATCAGAGGCGGGGAATCAGATATTGGGAATCAGAGGTGGGGAATCAGAGGCGGGGAAACAGAGGCGGGGAATCAGATATGGGGTATCAGAGGTGGGGAATCAGAGGTTGTGAATCAGAGATGGGGAATCAGAGGCGGGGAATCAGAGGCCGGTAATCAGACGCGGGGAATCAGACGCGGGGAATCAGAGCTGGGAAATTAGAGGCAGGGAATCAGAGTTGGGGATTCAGAGGCGGGAAATCAGATATGGGGACACAGAGGCGGGGAATCAGAGGTGGGCAAATAGAGGCGGGGATCAGATATGGGGAAACAGAGGCGGGGAATCAGAGGCGGGGAAACAGAGGCGGGGAATCAGATATGGGGATCAGAGGTGGGGAATCAGAGCTGGGGAATCAGAGGTGGGGAATCAAAGTTGGGGAATCAGACGCGGGGACTTAGATATGGGGAAACAGAGGCGGGGAATCAGAGGCGGGGTAACAGAGGCGGGGAATCAGATATGGGGAATCAGAGGTGGGGAATCAGAGGCAGGGAATTAGATTTGCGGAATCAGAGATGGGGAATCAGAAGCAGGGAATCAGAGGCCGGGAATCAGAGGCCGGAATCAGATGCCGGGAATAAGAGGCCGGGAATCAGAGGTGGGGAATCA
Source organism: Narcine bancroftii (assembly GCF_036971445.1). Classification (NCBI taxonomy): domain Eukaryota; kingdom Metazoa; phylum Chordata; class Chondrichthyes; order Torpediniformes; family Narcinidae; genus Narcine; species Narcine bancroftii. The sequence goes on from NW_027212005.1 coordinate 276,408, forward strand.
GAGTCCGGGAATCAGAGATATGGAATCAGAGGCGGGGAATGAGATATGGGGAATCAGAGGAGGGGAATCAGATGCTGGGAAACAGAGGCGAGGAATCAGATATGGGGAATCAGAGGTGGCGAATCAAAGGCGTTGAATCAGAGATGGGGAATCAGAGGCGGGGAATCAGAGGCAGGGAATCAGAGGCGGGGAATCAGAGCTGGGGAATCAGAGGTGGGGATCAGAGTCGGGGAATCAGAGGCAGGGAATCAGATGTGCGGAATCAGAGATGGGGAATCAGAGGTGGGGAATAAGAGGCTGTGAATCAGAGATGGGGAATCAGAGGCGGGGAATCAGAGGCAGGAAATCAGACACGGGCATTCAGAGGCTGGGAATCAGACGGGGGGAATCAAAGGCGGGGAATCAGAGCTGGGGAATCAGAGGCAGGGAATCAGAGTTGGGGATTCAGAGGTGGGGAATCAGATATGGGGAAACAGAGGCGGGGAATCAGAGGCGGGCAAACAAGGGCGGGGAATTAGATATGGGGAATCAGAGTTGGGGAATCAGAGGTGGTGAATCAGAGATGGGGAATCACAGGCGGGGAATCAGAGGCAGGGAATAGAACGCGGGAAATCAGAGGCAGGGAATCAGAGTTGGGGCATCAGAGGTTGGGAATTAGATATTGGGAAACAGAGGCGGGGAATCAGAGGCGGGCAAACAGAGGTGGGGTTCAGATATGGGGAAACAGAGGCGGGGAATCAGAGACGGGGAAACAGAGGCGGGGAATCAGATATGGGGATCAGAGGTGGGGAATCAGAGGTTGGGAATCAGAGGCTGGGAATCAGAGGCTGGGAATCAGATGCATGGAATCAGATGCGGGGAATCAGAGGCGGGGAATCAGAGCTGGGGAATCAGAGGTGGGGAATCAAAGTTGGGGAATCAGAGGCGGGGACTTAGATATGGGGAAACAGAGGCGGGGAATCAGAGGCGGGGAAACAGAGGCGGGGAATCAGATATGGGGAATCAGAGGTGGGGAATCAGAGTTTGGGAATCAGAGGCGTGGAATTAGATATGGGGAAACAGAGGCGGGGAATCAGAGGCGGGGAAACAGAGCTGGGGAATCAGAGGCGGGGAAATCAGAGTTGGGGAATCGGAGGCGGGGAATCAGATATGGGGAATCAGAGGCGGGGAATTAGAGGCACGGAAAGAGATGCGGGGAATCAGATATGGGGAATCAGAGGTGGTGAATCAGGGGTGGGGTATCAGAGGCTGGATATCAGACACGGGGATTCAGAGGCGGGGAATCAGAGGCAGGGAATCAGATGTGCGGAATCAGAGATGGGGAATCAGAGGCAGGGAATCAGATGTGCGGAATCAGAGATGGGGAATCAAAGGCAGGGAATCAGAATCAGAAGCAGGGAATCAGAGGCCGGGAATCAGAGGCCGGAATCAGATGCCGGGAATAAGAGGTCGGGAATCAGAGGTGGGGATTCAGAGGCGGGGAATGAGATATGGGGAATCAGAGGCGGGGAATCAGAGGCGGGGAAACAGAGGCGGGGAATCAGATATGGCGAATCAGAGGTGGCGAATCAAAGGCGGTGAATCAGAGATGGGGAACCAGAGGCCGGGAATCAGAGGCAGGGAATCAAACACGGGGAATCAGAGGAGGGGAATCAGAATTAGGCAATCAGAGATGGGGAATCAGAGATGGGGAATCAGAGGCAGGGAATCAGACGCGGGGAATCAGAGGTGGTGAATCAGAGATGTGGAATCAGAGGCGGGGAATCAGAGGCAGGGAATCAGACGCGGGGAATAAGAGGCGGGGAATCATAGCTGGCGAATCAGAGGCGGGGAATCAGAGGTGGGGAATCAGAGGCGGGGAATCAGATATTGGGAATCAGAGGTGGGGAATCAGAGGCGGGGAAACAGAGGCGGGGAATCAGATATGGGGTATCAGAGGTGGGGAGTCAGAGGTTGTGAATCAGAGATGGGGAATCAGAGGCGGGGAATCAGAGGCCGGTAATCAGACGCGGGGAATCAGACGCGGGGAATCAGAGCTGGGAAATTAGAGGCAGGGAATCAGAGTTGGGGATTCAGAGGCGGGAAATCAGATATGGGGAAACAGAGGCGGGGAATCAGAGGTGGGCAAATAGAGGCGGGGATCAGATATGGGGAAACAGAGGCGGGGAATCAGAGGCGGGGAAACAGAGGCGGGGAATCAGATATGGGGATCAGAGGTGGGGAATCAGAGCTGGGGAATCAGAGGTGGGGAATCAAAGTTGGGGAATCAGAGGCGGGGACTTAGATATGGGGAAACAGAGGCGGGGAATCAGAGGCGGGGTAACAGAGGCGGGGAATCAGATATGGGGAATCAGAGGTGGGGAATCAGAGGCAGGGAATTAGATTTGCGGAATCAGAGATGGGGAATCAGAAGCAGGGAATCAGAGGCCGGGAATCAGAGGCCGGAATCAGATGCCGGGAATAAGAGGCCGGGAATCAGAGGTGGGGAATCAGAGTCCGGGAATCAGAGATAGGGAATCAGAGGCGGGGAATGAGATATGGGGAATCAGAGGTGGCGAATCAAAGGCGTTGAATCAGAGATGGGGAATCAGAGGCGGGGAATCAGAGGCAGGGAATCAAACACGGGGAATCAGAGGCGGGGAATCAGAGCTGGGGAATCAGAGGCGGGGAATCAGAGTTGGGGAATCAGAGGCGGGGAATCAGAGCTGGGGAATCAGAGGTGGGGATCAGAGTCGGGGAATCAGAGGCAGGGAATCAGATGTGCGGAATCAGAGATGGGGAATCAGAGGTGTGGAATCAGAGCCTGTGAATCAGAGATGGGGAATCAGAGGCGGGGAATCAGAGGCAGGAAATCAGACACGGGGATTCAGAGGCTGGGAATCAGACGGGGGGAATCAAAGGCGGGGAATCAGAGCTGGGGAATCAGAGGCAGGGAATCAGAGTTGGGGATTCAGAGGCGGGGAATCAGATATGGGGAAACAGAGGCGGGGAATCAGAGGCGGGCAAACAGAGGCGGGGAATTAGATATGGGGAATCAGAGTTGGGGAATCAGAGGTGGTGAATCAGAGATGGGGAATCACAGGCGGGGAATCAGAGGCAGGGAATAGAACGCGGGAAATCAGAGGCAGGGAATCAGAGTTGGGGCATCAGAGGTTGGGAATTAGATATTGGGAAACAGAGGCGGGGAATCAGAGGCGGGCAAACAGAGGTGGGGTTCAGATATGGGGAAACAGAGGCGGGGAATCAGAGGCGGGGAAACAGAGGCGGGGAATCAGATATGGGGATCAGAGGTGGGGAATCAGAGGTTGGGAATCAGAGGCTGGGAATCAGAGGCTGGGAATCAGATGCATGGAATCAGATGCGGGGAATCAGAGGCGGGGAATCAGAGCTGGGGAATCAGAGGTGGGGAATCAAAGTTGGGGAATCAGAGGCGGGGACTTAGATATGGGGAAACAGAGGCGGGGAATCAGAGGCGGGGAAACAGAGGCGGGGAATCAGATATGGGGAATCAGAGGTGGGGAATCAGAGGCAGGGAATTAGATTTGCGGAATCAGAGATGGGGAATCAGAAGCAGGGAATCAGAGGCCGGGAATCAGAGGCCGGAATCAGATGCCGGGAATAAGAGGCCGGGAATCAGAGGTGGGGAATCAGAGTCCGGGAATCAGAGATGGGGAATCAGAGGCGGGGAATGAGATATGGGGAATCAGAGGAGGGGAATCAGAGGCGGGGAAACAGAGGCGAGGAATCAGATATGGGGAATCAGAGGTGGCGAATCAAAGGCGTTGAATCAGAGATGGGGAACCAGAGGCGGGGAATCAGAGGCAGGGAATCAAACACGGGGAATCAGAGGCGGGGAATCAGAGCTGGGGAATCAGAGGCGGGGAATCAGAGTTGGGGAATCAGAGGCGGGGAATCAGAGCTGGGGAATCAGAGGTGGGGATCAGAGTCGGGGAATCAGAGGCAGGGAATCAGATGTGCGGAATCAGAGATGGGGAATCAGAGGTGGGGAATCAGCGGCTGTGAATCAGAGATGGGGAATCAGAGGCGGGGAATCAGAGGCAGGAAATCAGACACGGGGACTCAGAGGCTGGGAATCAGACGGGGGGAATCAAAGGCGGGGAATCAGAGCTGGGGAATCAGAGGCGGGGAATCAGAGTTGGGGAATCAGAAGCGGGGAATCAGATATGGGGAAACAGAGGAGGGGAATCAGAGGCGGGGAAACAGAGGCGGGGAATCTGATATGGGGAATCAGAGGTGGCGAATGAAAGGCGGTGAATCAGAGATGGGGAATCAGAGGCGGGGAATCAGAGGCAGTGAATCAAACACGGGGAATCATAGGTGGGGAATCAGAGCTGGGGAATCAGAGGCGGGGAATCAGAGTTGGGGAATCAGAGGTGGGGAATCAGATATGGGGAAACAGAGGCTGGGAATCAGAGGCAGGGAAACAGAGGTGGGGAATCATATATGGGGAATCAGAGCTGGGGAATCAGAGGTTGCGAAACAGAGGCAGGGAATCAGAGCTGGGGAATCAGAGGCGGGGAATCAGAGCTGGGGAATCAGAGGCAGGGAATCAGAGTTGGGGATTCAGAGGCGGGGAATCAGAGCTGGGGAATCAGAGGCGGGGAATCAGAGGCGGGGAAATAGATATGGGGAAACAGAGGCGGGGAATTAGAGGCGGGGAAACAGAGGCGGGGAATCAGATATGGGGAGTCAGAGGTGGGGAATCAGAGGCAGGGAATCAGATGTGCGGAATCAGAGATGGGGAATCAGAGGCAGGGATCAGAATCAGAAGCGGGGAATCAGAGGCGGGGAGTCAGAGGCCGGGAATCAGAGGCAGGGAATCAGATGTGCAGAATCAGAGATGGGGAATCAGAGGCAGCGAATCAGAGGCGGGGAATCAGAGGCGGGGAATCAGAGGCCGGGAATCAGAGGCCGGGAATCAGAGGCCGGGAATCAGAGGCCGGCAATCAGAGGCCGGGAATCAGAGATGGGGATTCAGAGGCGGGGAATCAAACACGGGGAATCAGAGCTGGGGAATCAGAGGCAGGGAATCAGAGGCGGGGAATCAGAGGAAGGGAATCAGATGTGGGGAATCGGAGGCGGGGAATCAGAGCTGGGGAATCAGAGGCGGGGAATCAGAGTTTGGGAATCAGAGGCGTGGAATTAGATATGGGGAAACAGAGGCGGGGAATCAGAGGCGGGGAAACAGAGCTGGGGAATCAGAGGCGGGGAAATCAGAGTTGGGGAATCGGAGGCGGGGAATCAGATATGGGGAATCAGAGGCGGGGAATTAGAGGCACGGAAAGAGATGCGGGGAATCAGATATGGGGAATCAGAGGTGGGGAATCAGGGGTGGGGTATCAGAGGCTGGGTATCAGACACGGGGATTCAGAGGCGGGGAATCAGAGGCAGGGAATCAGATGTGTGGAATCAGAGATGGGGAATCAGAGGCAGGGAATCAGATGTGCGGAATCAGAGATGGGGAATCAAAGGCAGGGAATCAGAATCAGAAGCAGGGAATCAGAGGCCGGGAATCAGAGGCCGGAATCAGATGCCGGGAATAAGAGGCCGGGAATCAGAGGTGGGGAATCAGAGTCCGGGAATCAGAGATGGGGATTCAGAGGCTGGGAATGAGATATGGGGAATCAGAGGCGGGGAATCAGAGGCGGGGAAACAGAGGCGGGGAATCAGATATGGCGAATCAGAGGTGGCGAATCAAAGGCGGTGAATCAGAGATGGGGAATCAGAGGCCGGGAATCAGAGGCAGGGAATCAAACACGGGGAATCAGAGGAGGGGAATCAGAATTAGGCAATCAGAGATGGGGAATCAGAGATGGGGAATCAGAGGCAGGGAATCAGACGCGGGGAATCAGAGGTGGTGAATCAGAGATGTGGAATCAGAGGCGGGGAATCAGAGGCAGGGAATCAGACGCGGGGAATAAGAGGCGGGGAATCATAGCTGGCGAATCAGAGGCGGGGAATCAGAGGTGGGGAATCAGAGGCGGGGAATCAGATATTGGGAATCAGAGGTGGGGAATCAGAGGCGGGGAAACAGAGGCGGGGAATCAGATATGGGGTATCAGAGGTGGGGAATCAGAGGTTGTGAATCAGAGATGGGGAATCAGAGGCGGGGAATCAGAGGCCGGTAATCAGACGCGGGGAATCAGACGCGGGGAATCAGAGCTGGGGAATCAGAGGTGGGGAATCAAAGTTGGGGAATCAGAGGCGGGGACTTAGATATGGGGAAACAGAGGCGGGGAATCAGAGGCGGGGTAACAGAGGCGGGGAATAAGATATGGGGAATCAGAGGTGGGGAATCAGAGGCAGGGAATTAGATTTGCGGAATCAGAGATGGGGAATCAGAAGCAGGGAATCAGAGGCCGGGAATCAGAGGCCGGAATCAGATGCCGGGAATAAGAGGCCGGGAATCAGAGGTGGGAAATCAGAGTCCGGGAATCAGAGATAGGGAATCAGAGGCGGGGAATGAGATATGGGGAATCAGAGGAGGGGAATCAGAGGCTGGGAAACAGAGGCGAGGAATCAGATATGGGGAATCAGAGGTGGCGAATCAAAGGCGTTGAATCAGAGATGGGGAATCAGAGGCGGGGAATCAGAGGCAGGGAATCAAACACGGGGAATCAGAGGCGGGGAATCAGAGCTGGGGAATCAGAGGCGGGGAATCAGAGTTGGGGAATCAGAGGCGGGGAATCAGAGATGGGGAATCAGAGGTGGGGATCAGAGTCGGGGAATCAGAGGCAGGGAATCAGATGTGCGGAATCAGAGATGGGGAATCAGAGGTGGGGAATCAGAGGCTGTGAATCAGAGATGGGGAATCAGAGGCGGGGAATCAGAGGCAGGAAATCAGACACGGGGATTCAGAGGCTGGGAATCAGACGGGGGGAATCAAAGGCGGGGAATCAGAGCTGGGGAATCAGAGGCAGGGAATCAGAGTTGGGGATTCAGAGGCGGGGAATCAGATATGGGGAAACAGAGGCGGGGAATCAGAGGCGGGCAAACAAGGTCGGGGAATTAGATATGGGGAATCAGAGTTGGGGAATCAGAGGTGGTGAATCAGAGATGGGGAATCACAGGCGGGGAATCAGAGGCAGGGAATAGAACGCGGGAAATCAGAGGCAGGGAATCAGAGATGTGGCATCAGAGGTTGGGAATTAGATATTGGGAAACAGAGGCGGGGAATCAGAGGCGGGGAAACAGAGGCGGGAAATCAGATATGGGGAATCAGAGGTGGGGAATCAGAGGCAGGGAATCAGATGTGCGGAATCAGAGATGGGGAATCAGAGGCAGGGAATCAGAATCAGAAGCGGGGAATCAGAGGCCGGGAATCAGAGGCCGGGAATCAGATGCTGGGAATAAGAGGCCGGGAATCAGAGGTGGGGAATCAGAGTCCGGGAATCAGAGATGGGGATTCAGAGGCGGGAAATGAGATATGGAGAATCAGAGGCGGGGAATCAGAGGCGGGGAAACAGAGGTGGGGAATCAGATATGTGGAATCAGAGGTGGCGAATCAAAGGCGGTGAATCAGAGATGGGGAATCAGAGGCGGGGAATCAGAGGCAGGGAATCAAACACGGGAAATCAGAGGCGGGGAATCAGAGCTGGGGAATCAGAGGCGGGGAATCAGAGTTGGGGAATCAGAGGCAGGGAATCAGATATGGGGAAACAGGGGCAGGGAATCAGAGGCGGGGAAACAGAGGCGGGGTATCAGATATGGGGAATCAGAGGTGTGGAATCAGAGGTTGGGAATCAGAGGCAGGGAATCAGAGGCGGGGAAACAGAGGCGGGGAATCAGATATGGGGAATCAGAGGTGGCGAATCAAAGGCGGTGAAACAGAGATGGGGAATCAGGGCAGGGAATCAGAGGCCGGCAATCAGAGGCCAGGAATCAGAGATGGGGATTCAGAGGCGGGGAATCAAACACGGGGAATCAGAGCTGGGGAATCAGAGGCAGGGAATCAGAGGCGGGGAATCAGAGGAAGGGAATCAGATGTGGGGAATCGGAGGCGGGGAATCAGAGCTGGGGAATCAGAGGCGGGGAATCAGAGTTTGGGAATCAGAGGCGTGGAATTAGATATGGGGAAACAGAGGCGGGCAATCAGAGGCGGGGAAACAGAGCTGGGGAATCAGAGGCGGGGAAATCAGAGTTGGGGAATCGGAGGCGGGGAATCAGATATGGGGAATCAGAGGCGGGGAATTAGAGGCACGGAAAGAGATGCGGGGAATCAGATATGGGGAATCAGAGGTGGGGAATCAGGGGTGGGGTATCAGAGGCTGGGTATCAGACACGGGGATTCAGAGGCGGGGAATCAGAGGCAGGGAATCAGATGTGCGGAATCAGAGATGGGGAATCAGAGGCAGGGAATCAGATGTGCGGAATCAGAGATGGGGAATCAAAGGCAGGGAATCAGAATCAGAAGCAGGGAATCAGAGGCCGGGAATCAGAGGCCGGAATCAGATGCCGGGAATAAGAGGCCGGGAATCAGAGGTGGGGAATCAGAGTCCGGGAATCAGAGATGGGGATTCAGAGGCGGGGAATGAGATATGGGGAATCAGAGGCGGGGAATCAGAGGCGGGGAAACAGAGGCGGGGAATCAGATATGGCGAATCAGAGGTGGCGAATCAAAGGCGGTGAATCAGAGATGGGGAATCAGAGGCCGGGAATCAGAGGCAGGGAATCAAACACGGGGAATCAGAGGAGGGGAATCAGAATTAGGCAATCAGAGATGGGGAATCAGAGATGGGGAATCAGAGGCAGGGAATCAGACGCGGGGAATCAGAGGTGGTGAATCAGAGATGTGGAATCAGAGGCGGGGAATCAGAGGCAGGGAATCAGACGCGGGGAATAAGAGGCGGGGTATCATAGCTGGCGAATCAGAGGCGGGGAATCAGAGGTGGGGAATCAGAGGCGGGGAATCAGATATTGGGAATCAGAGGTGGGGAATCAGAGGCGGGGAAACAGAGGCGGGGAATCAGATATGGGGTATCAGAGGTGGGGAATCAGAGGTTGTGAATCAGAGATGGGGAATCAGAGGCGGGGAATCAGAGGCCGGTAATCAGACGCGGGGAATCAGACGCGGGGAATCAGAGCTGGGAAATTAGAGGCAGGGAATCAGAGTTGGGGATTCAGAGGCGGGAAATCAGATATGGGGAAACAGAGGCGGGGAATCAGAGGTGGGCAAATAGAGGCGGGGATCAGATATGGGGAAACAGAGGCGGGGAATCAGAGGCGGGGAAACAGAGGCGGGGAATCAGATATGGGGATCAGAGGTGGGGAATCAGAGCTGGGGAATCAGAGGTGGGGAATCAAAGTTGGGGAATCAGAGGCGGGGACTTAGATATGGGGAAACAGAGGCGGGGAATCAGAGTCGGGGTAACAGAGGCGGGGAATCAGATATGGGGAATCAGAGGTGGGGAATCAGAGGCAAGGAATTAGATTTGCGGAATCAGAGATGGGGAATCAGAAGCAGGGAATCAGAGGCCGGGAATCAGAGGCCGGAATCAGATGCCAGGAATAAGAGGCCGGGAATCAGAGGTGGGGAATCAGAGTCCGGGAATCAGAGATAGGGAATCAGAGGCGGGGAATGAGATATGGGGAATCAGAGGAGGGGAATCAGAGGCTGGGAAACAGAGGCGAGGAATCAGATATGGGGAATCAGAGGTGGCGAATCAAAGGCGTTGAATCAGAGATGGGGAATCAGAGGCGGGGAATCAGAGGCAGGGAATCAAACACGGGGAATCAGAGGCGGGGAATCAGAGCTGGGGAATCAGAGGAGGGGAATCAGAGTTGGGGAATCAGAGGCGGGGAATCAGAGATGGGGAATCAGAGGTGGGGATCAGAGTCGGGGAATCAGAGGCAGGGAATCAGATGCGCGGAATCAGAGATGGGGAATCAGAGGTGGGGAATCAGAGGCTGTGAATCAGAGATGGGGAATCAGAGGCGGGGAATCAGAGGCAGGAAATCAGACACGGGGATTCAGAGGCTGGGAATCAGACGGGGGGAATCAAAGGCGGGGAATCAGAGCTGGGGAATCAGAGGCAGGGAATCAGAGTTGGGGATTCAGAGGCGGGGAATCAGATATGGGGAAACAGAGGCGGGGAATCAGAGGCGGGCAAACAGAGGCGGGGAATTTGATATGGGGAATCAGAGTTGGGGAATCAGAGGTGGTGAATCAGAGATGGGGAATCACAGGCGGGGAATCAGAGGCAGGGAATAGAACGCGGGAAATCAGAGGCAGGGAATCAGAGATGTGGCATCAGAGGTTGGGAATTAGATATTGGGAAACAGAGGCGGGGAATCAGAGGCGGGGAAACAGAGGCGGGAAATCAGATATGGGGAATCAGAGGTGGGGAATCAGAGGCAGGGAATCAGATGTGCGGAATCAGAGATGGGGAATCAGAGGCAGGGAATCAGAATCAGAAGCGGGGAATCAGAGGCCGGGAATCAGAGGCCGGGAATCAGATGCTGGGAATAAGAGGCCGGGAATCAGAGGTGGGGAATCAGAGTCCGGGAATCAGAGATGGGGATTCAGAGGCGGGAAATGAGATATGGAGAATCAGAGGCGGGGAATCAGAGGCGGGGAAACAGAGGTGGGGAATCAGATATGTGGAATCAGAGGTGGCGAATCAAAGGCGGTGAATCAGAGATGGGGAATCAGAGGCGGGGAATCAGAGGCAGGGAATCAAACACGGGAAATCAGAGGCGGGGAATCAGAGCTGGGGAATCAGAGGCGGGGAATCAGAGTTGGGGAATCAGAGGCAGGGAATCAGATATGGGGAAACAGGGGCAGGGAATCAGAGGCGGGGAAACAGAGGCGGGGTATCAGATATGGGGAATCAGAGGTGTGGAATCAGAGGTTGGGAATCAGAGGCAGGGAATCAGAGGCGGGGAAACAGAGGCGGGGAATCAGATATGGGGAATCAGAGGTGGCGAATCAAAGGCGGTGAAACAGAGATGGGGAATCAGGGCAGGGAATCAGAGGCAGGGAATCAGAGGTGGGGAATCAGAGGCGGGGAATCAGATATTGGGAATCAGAGGTGGGGAATCAGAGGCGGGGAAACAGAGGCGGGGAATCAGATATGGGGTATCAGAGGTGGGGAATCAGAGGTTGTGGATCAGAGATGGGGAATCAGAGGCGGGGAATCAGAGGCCGGTAATCAGACGCGGGGAATCAGAGGTGGGGAATCATAGCTGGGAAATTAGAGGCAGGGAATCAGAGTTGGGGATTCAGAGGCGGGGAATCAGATATGGGGAAACAGAGGCGGGGAATCAGAGGCGGGCAAATAGAGGTGGGGATCAGATATGGGGAAACAGAGGCGGGGAATCAGAGGCGGGGAAACAGAGGCAGGGAATCAGATATGGGGATCAGAGGTGGGGAATCAGAGGTTGGGAATCAGAGGCTGGGAATCAGAGGCTGGGAATCAGATGCATGGAATCAGATGCGGGGAATCAGAGGCGGGTAATCAGAGCTGGGGAATCAGAGGTGGGGAATCAAAGTTGGCGAATCAGAGGCGGTGACTTAGATATGGGGAAACAGAGGTGGGGAATCAGAGGCGGGGAAACAGAGGCGGGGAATCAGATATGGGGAATCAGAGGTGGGGAATCAGAGGCAGGGAATTAGATTTGCGGAATCAGAGATGGGGAATCAGAAGCAGGGAATCAGAGGCCGGGAATCAGAGGCCGGAATCAGATGCTGGGAATAAGAGGCTGGGAATCAGAGGTGGGGAATCAGAGTCCGGGAATCAGAGATGGGGAATCAGAGGCGGGGAATGAGATATGGGGAATCAGAGGAGGGGAATCAGAGGCGGGGAAACAGAGGCGAGGAATCAGATATGGGGAATCAGAGGTGGCGAATCAAAGGCGTTGAATCAGAGATGGTGAATCAGAGGCGGGGAATCAGAGGCAGGGAATCAAACACGGGGAATCAGAGGCGGGGAATCAGAGCTGGGGAATCAGAGGCAGGGAATCAGATGTGCGGAATCAGAGATGGGGAATCAGAGGTGGGGAATCAGAGGCTGTGAATCAGAGATGGGGAATCAGAGGCGGGGAATCAGAGGCAGGAAATCAGACACGGGTATTCAGAGGCTGGGAATCAGACGGGGGGAATCAAAGGCGGGGAATCAGAGCTGGGGAATCAGAGGCAGGGAATCAGAGTTGGGGATTCAGAGGCGGGGAATCAGATATGGGGAATCAGAGGTGGGGAATCAGAAGTGGTGAATCAGAGATGGGGAATCACAGGCGGGGAATCAGAGGCAGGGAATAGAACGCGGGGAATCAGAGGCAGGGAATCAGAGTTGGGGCATCAGAGGTTGAGAATTAGATATGGGGAAACAGAGGCGGGGAATCAGAGGCGGGGAAACAGAGGCGGGGAATTAGATATGGGGAATCAGAGTTGGGGAATCAGAGGTGGTGAATCAGAGATGGGGAATCACAGGCGGGGAATCAGAGGCAGGGAATAGAACGCGGGAAATCAGAGGCAGGGAATCAGAGATGTGGCATCAGAGGTTGGGAATTAGATATTGGGAAACAGAGGCGGGGAATCAGAGGCGGGGAAACAGAGGCGGGAAATCAGATATGGGGAATCAGAGGTGGGGAATCAGAGGCAGGGAATCAGATGTGCGGAATCGGAGATGGGGAATCAGAGGCAGGGAATCAGAATCAGAAGCGGGGAATCAGAGGCCGGGAATCAGAGGCCGGGAATCAGATGCTGGGAATAAGAGGCCGGGAATCAGAGGTGGGGAATCAGAGTCCGGGAATCAGAGATGGGGATTCAGAGGCGGGAAATGAGATATGGAGAATCAGAGGCGGGGAATCAGAGGCGGGGAAACAGAGGTGGGGAATCAGATATGTGGAATCAGAGGTGGCGAATCAAAGGCGGTGAATCAGAGGCTGTGAATCAGAGATGGGGAATCAGAGGTGGGGAATCAGAGGATGGGAAACAGAGGCAGGGAATCAGAGGCGGGGAATCAGAGGCGGGGAATCAGAGTTGGGGAATCAGAGGCAGGGAATCAGATATGGGGAAACAGGGGCAGGGAATCAGAGGCGGGGAAACAGAGGCGGGGTATCAGATATGGGGAATCAGAGGTGTGGAATCAGAGGTTGGGAATCAGAGGCAGGGAATCAGAGGCGGGGAAACAGAGGCGGGGAATCAGATATGGGGAATCAGAGGTGGCGAATGAAAGGCGGTGAAACAGAGATGTGGAATCAGGGCAGGGAATCAGAGGCAGGGAATCAGAGGTGGGGAATCAGAGGCGGGGAATCAGATATTGGGAATCAGAGGTGGGGAATTAGAGGCGGGGAAACAGAGGCGGGGAATCAGATATGGGGTATCAGAGGTGGGGAATCAGAGGTTGTGAATCAGAGATGGGGAATCAGAGGCGGGGAATCAGAGGCCGGTAATCAGACGCGGGGAATCAGAGGCGGGGAATCATAGCTGGGAAATTAGAGGCAGGGAATCAGAGTTGGGGATTCAGAGGCGGGGAATCAGATATGGGGAAACAGAGGCGGGGAATCAGAGGCGGGCAAATAGAGGTGGGGATCAGATATGGGGAAACAGAGGCGGGGAATCAGAGGCGGGGAAACAGAGGCGGGGAATCAGATATGGGGATCAGAGGTGGGGAATCAGAGGTTGGGAATCAGAGGCTGGGAATCAGAGGCTGGGAATCAGATGCATGGAATCAGATGCGGGGAATCAGAGGCGGGTAATCAGAGCTGGGGAATCAGAGGTGGGGAATCAAAGTTGGCGAATCAGAGGCTGTGACTTAGATATGGGGAAACAGAGGTGGGGAATCAGAGGCGGGGAAACAGAGGCGGGGAATCAGATATGGGGAATCAGAGGTGGGGAATCAGAAGCAGGGAATCAGAGGCCGGGAATCAGAGGCCGGAATCAGATGCTGGGAATAAGAGGCTGGGAATCAGAGGTGGGGAATCAGAGTCCAGGAATCAGAGATGGGGAATCAGAGGCGGGGAATGAGATATGGGGAATCAGAGGAGGGGAATCAGAGGCGGGGAAACAGAGGCGAGGAATCAGATATGGGGAATCAGAGGTGGCGAATCAAAGGCGTTGAATCAGAGATGGTGAATCAGAGGCGGGGAATCAGAGGCAGGGAATCAAACACGGGGAATCAGTGGCGGGGAATCAGAGCTGGGGAATCAGAGGCAGGGAATCAGATGTGCGGAATCAGAGATGGGGAATCAGAGGTGGGGAATCAGAGGCTGTGAATCAGAGATGGGGAATCAGAGGCGGGGAATCAGAGGCAGGAAATCAGACACGGGGATTCAGAGGCTGGGAATCAGACGGGGGGAATCAAAGGCGGGGAATCAGAGCTGGGGAATCAGAGGCAGGGAATCAGAGTTGGGGATTCAGAGGCGGGGAATCAGATATGGGGAAACAGAGGCGGGGAATCAGAGGCGGGCAAACAGAGGCGGGAAATTAGATATGGGGAATCAGAGGTGGGGAATCAGAGGTGGTGAATCAGAGATGGGGAATCACAGGCGGGGAATCAGAGGCAGGGAATAGAACGCGGGGAATCAGAGGCAGGGAATCAGAGTTGGGGCATCAGAGGTTGAGAATTAGATATGGGGAAACAGAGGCGGGGAATCAGAGGCGGGGAAACAGAGGTGGGATATCAAATATGGGGAATCAGAGGTGGGGAATCAGAGGCAGGGAATCAGATGTGCGGAATCAGAGATGGGGAATCAGAGGCAGGGAATCAGAATCAGAAGCGGGGAATCAGAGGCCGGGAATCAGAGGCCGGGAATCAGATGCTGGGAATAAGAGGCCGGGAATCAGAGGTGGGGAATCAGAGTCCGGGTATCAGAGATGGGGATTCAGAGGCGGGGAATGAGATATGGAGAATCAGAGGCAGGGAATCAGAGGCGGGGAAACAGAGGTGGGGAATCAGATATGTGGAATCAGAGGTGGCGAATCAAAGGCGGTGAATCAGAGATGGGGAATCAGAGGCGGGGAATCAGAGGCAGGGAATCAAACACGGGAAATCAGAGGTGGGGAATCAGAGCTGGGGAATCAGAGGCGGGGAATCAGAGTTGGGGAATCAGAGGCAGGGAATCAGATATGGGGAAACAGGGGCAGGGAATCAGAGGCGGGGAAACAGAGGCGGGGAATCAGATATGGGGAATCAGAGGTGTGGAATCAGAGGTTGGGAATCAGAGGCAGGGAATCAGAGGCGGGGAAACAGAGGCGGGGAATCAGATATGGGGAATCAGATGTGGCGAATCAAAGGCGGTGAAACAGAGATGGGGAATCAGGGCAGGGAATCAGAGGCAGGGAATCAAACACGGGGAATCAGAGCTGGGGAATCAGAGGCGGGGAATTAGAGTTGGGGAATCAGAGGAGGGGAATCAGAGGCGGGGTAACAGAGGCGGGGAATCAGATATGGGGAATCAGAGGTGGGTTATCGGAGGTTGGGAATCAGAGGCAGGGAATCTGAGGCGGGGAATCAGATGTGCAGAATCGGAGATGGGGAATCAGAGGCAGGGAATCAGAGGCGGGGAATCTGATATGGGGAATCAGAGCTGGCGAATGAAAGGCGGTGAATCAGAGATGGGGAACCAGAGGCGGGGAATCAGAGGCAGTGAATCAAACACGGGGAATCATAGGTGGGGAATCAGAGCTGGGGAATCAGAGGCGGGGAATCAGAGTTGGGGAATCAGAGGCGGGGAATCAGATATGGGGAAACAGAGGCTGGGAATCAGAGGCAGGGAAACAGAGGTGGGGAATCATATATGGGGAATCAGAGGTGGGGAATCAGAGGTTGCGAAACAGAGGCAGGGAATCAGAGCTGGGGAATCAGAGGCGGGGAATCAGAGCTGGGGAATCAGAGGCAGGGAATCAGAGTTGGGGATTCAGAGGCGGGGAATCAGAGCTGGGGAATCAGAGGCGGGGAATCAGAGGCGGGGAAATAGATATGGGGAAACAGAGGCGGGGAATTAGAGGCGGGGAAACAGAGGCGGGGAATCAGATATGGGGAATCAGAGGTGGGGAATCAGAGGCAGGGAATCAGATGTGCGGAATCAGAGATGGGGAATCAGAGGCAGGGATCAGAATCAGAAGCGGGGAATCAGAGGCCGGGATCAGAGGCCGGGAATCAGATGCCGGGAATAAGAGGCCAGGAATCAGAGTCTGGGAATCAGAGATGGGGAATCAGAGGTGGGGAATGAAATATGGGGAATCAGAGGCGGGGTATCAGAGGCGGGGAAACAGAGGCGGGGAATCTGATATGGGGAATCAGGGTGGCGAATGAAAGGCGGTGAATCAGAGATGGTGAATCAGAGGCAGGGAATCAGAGGCAGGGAATCAAACACGGGGAATCAGAGGCGGGGAATCAGAGCTGGGGAATCAGAGGCGGGGAATCAGAGTTGGGGAATCAGAGGCGGGGAATCAGATATGGGGAAACAGAGGCGGGGAATCAGATATGGGGAATCAGAGGTGGGGAATCAGAGGATGGGAAACAGAGGCAGGGAATCAGAGGCGGGGAGTCAGAGGCGGGGAATCAGAGGCAGGGAATCAGATGTGCAGAATCAGAGATGGGGAATCAGAGGCAGCGAATCAGAGGCGGGGAATCAGAGGCGGGGAATCAGAGGCCGGGAATCAGAGGCCGGGAATCAGAGGCCGGGAATCGGAGGCCGGCAATCAGAGGCCGGGAATCAGAGATGGGGATTCAGAGGCGGGGAATCTAACACGGGGAATCAGAGCTGGGGAATCAGAGGCAGGGAATCAGAGGCGGGGAATCAGAGGAAGGGAATCAGATGTGGGGAATCAGAGGCGGGGAATCAGAGCTGGGGAATCAGAGGCGGGGAATCAGAGTTTGGGAATCAGAGGCGTGGAATTAGATATGGGGAAACAGAGGCGGGGAATCAGAGGCGGGGAAACAGAGCTGGGGAATCAGAGGCGGGGAAATCAGAGTTGGGGAATCAGAGGTGGGGAATCAGGGGTGGGGTATCAGAGGCTGGGTATCAGACATGGGGAATCAGAGGCGGGGAATTAGAGGCACGGAAAGAGAGGCGGGGAATCAGATATGGGGAATCAGAGGTGGGGAATCAGGGGTGGGGTGTCAGAGGCTGGGTATCAGACATGGGGATTCAGAGGCGGGGAATCAGAGGCAGGGAATCAGACGCGGGGAATCAGAGCTGGGTAATCAGAGGCGGGGAATCAGATTTGGGGAATCAGAGGCGGGGAATTAGATATGGGGAAACAGAGGCGGGGAATCAGAGGCGGGGAAACAGAGGCGGGAAATCAGATATGGGGAATCAGAGGTGGGGAATCAGAGGCAGGGAATCAGATGTGCGGAATCAGAGATGGGGAATCAGAGGCAGCGAATCAGAATCAGAAGCGGGGAATCAGAGGCCGGGAATCAGAGGCCGGGAATCAGATGCTGGGAATAAGAGGCCGGGAATCAGAGGTGGGGAATCAGAGTCCGGGAATCAGAGATGGGGATTCAGAAGCGGGGAATTAGATATGGGGAATCAGAGGTGGGGAATCAGAGGTGGTGAATCAGAGATGGGTAATCGCAGGCGGGGAATCAGAGGCAGGGAATAGAACGCGGGGAATCAGAGGCAGGGAATCAGAGTTGGGGCATCAGAGGTTGAGAATTAGATATGGGGAAACAGAGGCGGGGAATCAGAGGCGGGGAAATAGAGGCGGGAAATCAGATATGGGGAATCAGAGGTGGGGAATCAGAGGCAGGGAATCAGATGTGCGGAATCAGAGATGGGGAATCAGAGGCAGGGAATCAGAATCAGAAGCGGGGAATCAGAGGCCGGGAATCAGAGGCCGGGAATCAGATGCTGGGAATAAGAGGCCGGGAATCAGAGGTGGGGAATCAGAGTCCGGGAATCAGAGATGGGGATTCAGAGGCGGGGAATGAGATATGGAGAATCAGAGGCGGGGAATCAGAGGCGGGGAAACAGAGGTGGGGAATCAGATATGTGGAATCAGAGGTGGCGAATCAAAGGCGGTGAATCAGAGATGGGGAATCAGAGGCGGGGAATCAGAGGCAGGGAATCAAACACGGGAAATCAGAGGTGGGGAATCAGAGCTGGGGAATCAGAGGCGGGGAATCAGAGTTGGGGAATCAGAGGCAGGGAATCAGATATGGGGAAACAGGGGCAGGGAATCAGAGGCGGGGAAACAGAGGCGAGGAATCAGATATGGGGAATCAGAGGTGTGGAATCAGAGGTTGGGAATCAGAGGCAGGGAATCAGAGGCGGGGAAACAGAGGCGGGGAATCAGATATGGGGAATCAGAGGTGGCGAATCAAAGGCCGTGAAACAGAGATGGGGAATCAGGGCAGGGAATCAGAGGCAGGGAATCAAACACGGGGAATCAGAGCTGGGGAATCAGAGGCGGGGAATTAGAGTTGGGGAATCAGAGGAGGGGAATCAGAGGCGGGGAAACAGAGGCGGGGAATCAGATATGGGGAATCAGAGGTGGGTTATCAGAGGTTGGGAATCAGAGGCAGGGAATCTGAGGCGGGGAATCAGATGTGCGGAATCGGAGATGGGGTATCAGAGGCAGGGAATCAGAGGCGGGGAATCTGATATGGGGAATCAGAGGTGGCGAATGAAAGGCGGTGAATCAGAGATGGGGAATCAGAGGCGGGGAATCAGAGGCAGTGAATCAAACACGGGGAATCATAGGTGGGGAATCAGAGCTGGGGAATCAGAGGCGGGGAATCAGAGTTGGGGAATCAGAGGCGGGGAATCAGATATGGGGAAACAGAGGCTGGGAATCAGAGGCAGGGAAACAGAGGTGGGGAATCATATATGGGGAATCAGAGGTGGGGTATCAGAGGTTGCGAAACAGAGGCAGGGAATCAGAGCTGGGGAATCAGAGGCGGGGAATCAGAGCTGGGGAATCAGAGGTAGGGAATCAGAGTTGGGGATTCAGAGGCGGGGAATCAGAGCTGGGGAATCAGAGGCGGGGAATCAGAGGCGGGGAAATAGATATGGGGAAACAGAGGCGGGGAATTAGAGGTGGGGAAACAGAGGCGGGGAATCAGATATGGGGAATCAGAGGTGGGGAATCAGAGGCAGGGAATCAGATGTGCGGAATCAGAGATGGGGAATCAGAGGCAGGGATCAGAATCAGAAGCGGGGAATCAGAGGCCGGGATCAGAGGCCGGGATTCAGATGCCGGGAATAAGAGGCCAGGAATCAGAGTCCGGGAATCAGAGATGGGGATTCAGAGGCGGGGAATGAAATATGGGGAATCAGAGGCGGGGTATCAGAGGCGGGGAAACAGAGGCGGGGAATCTGATATGGGGAATCAGGGTGGCGAATGAAAGGCGGTGAATCAGAGATGGTGAATCAGAGGCGGGGAATCAGAGGCAGGGAATCAAACACGGGGAATCAGAGGCGGGGAATCAGAGCTGGGGAATCAGAGGCGGGGAATCAGAGTTGGGGAATCAGAGGCGGGGAATCAGATATGGGGAAACAGAGGCGGGGAATCAGATATGGGGAATCAGAGGTGGGGAATCAGAGGATGGGAAACAGAGGCAGGGAATCAGAGGCGGGGAGTCAGAGGCGGGGAATCAGAGGCAGGGAATCAGATGTGCAGAATCAGAGATGGGGAATCAGAGGCAGCGAATCAGAGGCGGGGAATCAGAGGCGGGGAATCAGAGGCCGGGAATCAGAGGCCGGGAATCAGAGGCCGGGAATCGGAGGCCGGCAATCAGAGGCCGGGAATCAGAGATGGGGATTCAGAGGCGGGGAATCAAACACGGGGAATCAGAGCTGGGGAATCAGAGGCAGGGAATCAGAGGCGGGGAATCAGAGGAAGGGAATCAGATGTGGGGAATCAGAGGCGGGGAATCAGAGCTGGGGAATCAGAGGCGGGGAATCAGAGTTTGGGAATCAGAGGCGTGGAATTAGATATGGGGAAACAGAGGCGGGGAATCAGAGGCGGGGAAACAGAGCTGGGGAATCAGAGGCGGGGAAATCAGAGTTGGGGAATCGGAGGAGGGGAATCAGATATGGGGAATCAGAGGCGGGGAATTAGAGGCACGGAAAGAGAGGCGGGGAATCAGATATGGGGAATCAGAGGTGGGGAATCAGGGGTGGGGTATCAGAGGCTGGGTATCAGACACGGGGATTCAGAGGCTGGGAATCAGAGGCAGGGAATCAGACGCGGGGAATCAGAGCTGGGTAATCAGAGGCGGGGAATCAGATTTGGGGAATCAGAGGCGGGGAATCAGAGGCGGGGAATTAGATATGGGGAAACAGATGCGGGGAATCAGAGGCGGGGAAACAGAGGCGGGGAATCAGATATGGGGAATCAGAGGTGTGGAATCAGAGGCAGGGAATCAGATGTGCGGAATCAGAGATGGGGAATCAGAGGCTGGGATCAGAATCAGAAGTGGGGAATCAGAGGCCGGGATCAGAGGCCGGGAATCAGATGCCGGGAATAAGAGGCCAGGAATCAGAGTCCTGGAATCAGAGATGGGGAATCAGAGGTTGGGAATGAGATATGGGGAATCAGAGGTTGGGAAACAGAGGCAGGGAATCAGAGGCGGGGAGTCAGAGGTGGGGAATCAGAGGCAGAGATTCAGATGTGCGGAATCAGAGATGGGGAATCAGAGGCGGGGAATCAGAGGCCGGGAATCAGAGGCCGGGGATGAGACGCCGGGAATCAGAGGCCGGCAATCAGAGGCCGGGAATCAGAGATGGGGAATCAGAGGCGGGGAATCAAACACGGGGAATCAGAGCTGGGGAATCAGAGGCGGGGAATCAGAGTTGGGGAATCAGAGGCGGGGAATCAGATATGGGGAAACAGAGGCGGGGAATCAGAGGCGGGGAATCAGAGCTGGGGAATCAGAAGCGTGGAATCAGAGTTGGGGAGTCAGAGGCGGGGAATCAGATATGGGGAATCAGAGGCTGGGAATCAGAGGCGCAGAAACAGAGGCGGGGTATCAGATATGGGGAATCAGAGGTGGGGAATCAGGGGCGGGGTATCAGAGGCTGGGTATCAGACACGGGGATTCAGAGGCTGGGAATCAGAGATGGGGAATCAGAGGCGGGGAATCAGAGGCAGGGAATAAGACGCGGGGAATCAGAGGCGGGGAATCAGAGCTGGGGAATCAGAGGCGGGGAATCAGACTTGGGGAATCAGAGTGGGGAATCAGATATGGGGAAACAGAGGCGGGGAATCAGAGGCGGGGAAACAGAGGCGGGGAATCAGATATGGGGACTCAGAGGTGGGGAATCAGAGGTTGGGAATCAGAGGTGGGAATCAGAGGCGGGGAATCAGAGGCGGGATATCAGAGGCAGGGAATCGGATGTGCGGAATCAGAGATGGGGAATCAGAGGTGGGGAATCAGAGTCCAGGAATCAGAGATGGGGAATCAGAGGCGGGGAATCAGAGGCGGGGAAACATAGGTGGGGAATCAGATATGGGGAATCAGAGGTGGGGAATCGGAGGCGGGGAATCAAAGGCAGGAAATCAAACACGGGGAGTCAGAGGCTGTGAATCAGAGGCGGGGAATCTGAGGCGGGGAATCAGAGCTGGGGAATCTGAGGCATGGAATCAGAGTTGGGGATTCAGAGGCGGGGAATCAGATATGCGGAAACTGAGGCGGGGAATTAGAGGCGGGCAAAGAGAGGCGGGGAATCAGATATGCGGAATCAGAGGTGGGGAATAAGAGGTTGTGAATCAGAGATGGGGAATCACAGGCGGGAAATCAGATGCAGGGAATAAGAGCTAGGGAATCAGAGGCGGGGAATCAGAGCTGGGGAATCAGAGGCAGGGAATCAGAGTTGGGGATTCAGAGGCGGGGAATCAGAGCTGGGGAATCAGAGGCGGGGAATCAGAGTTGGGGAATCAGAGGCGGGGATTCGGCTGTGGGGAATCAGAGGGGTGAATCAGAGGCGGGGAAACTGAGGCGGGGAATCAGATATGGGGAATCAGAGGTGGGGAATCAGAGGTGGTGAATCAGAGATGGGGAATCAGAGGCGGGGAATCAGAGGAAGGGAATCAGACACGGGGAATCAGAGGCGGGGAATCAGAGGCGGGGAATCAGAGGCAGGGAATCTGACGCGGGGAGTCAGAGGCGGGGAATCAGACACGGGGATTCAGAGGCGGGGAATCAGAGATGGGGAATCAGAGGCTGGGAATCAGAGGCAGGGAATCAGACGCGGGGAATCAGAGGCGGGGAATCAGAGCTGGGTAATCAGAGGCGGGGAATCAGAGGCGGGGAATCAGATATGGGGAAACAGAGGAGGGGAATCAGAGGCGGGGAAACAGAGGCGGGGAATCTGATATGGGGAATCAGAGGTGGCGAATGAAAGGCGGTGAATCAGAGATGGGGAATCAGAGGCGGGGAATCAGAGGCAGTGAATCAAACACGGGGAATCATAGGTGGGGAATCAGAGCTGGGGAATCAGAGGCGGGGAATCAGAGTTGGGGAATCAGAGGCGGGGAATCTCATATAGGGAAACAGAGGCTGGGAATCAGAGGCAGGGAAACAGAGGTGGGGAATCATATATGGGGAATCAGAGGTGGGGAATCAGAGGTTGCGAAACAGAGGCAGGGAATCAGAGGCGGGGAATCAGAGCTGGGGAATCAGAGGCAGGGAATCAGAGTTGGGGATTCAGAGGCGGGGAATCAGAGCTGGGGAATCAGAGGCGGGGAATCAGAGTTGGGGAATCAGAGGCGGGGAATCAGATATGGGAATCAGAGGGGGGAATCAGAGGCGGGGAAGCTGAGGCGGGGAATCAAATATGGGGAATCAGAGGTGGTGAATCAGAGGTGGGGAATCAGAGATGGGGAATCAGAGGCTGGGAATCAGAGGCACGGAATCAGACGCGGGGATTCAGAGGCGGGGAATCAGAGCTGGGGAATCAGATGCGGTGAATCAGAGTTGGGGAATCAGAGGCGGGGAATCAGAGGCGGGGAATCAGTGGCAGGGAATCAGACACGGGGAATCAGAGGCGGGGAATCAGTGATGGGGAATCAGAGGCGGGGCATCAGAGGCAGGGAATCAGATGCGGGGAATCAGAGGCGGGGAATCAGAGCTGGGGAATCAGAGGCGGGGAATCAGAGTTGGGGAATCAGAGGCGGGGAATCAGAGTTTGGGAATCAGAGGCGGGGAATCAGAGGCGGGGAATCAGAGGCAGGGAATCAGAGGCAGGGAATCAGATATGGGGATTCAGAGGTGGGGAATCAGAGGTTGGGAATCAGAGGCAGGGAATCAGAAGCGAATCAGAGGCAGGAAATCAGATGTGGGAAATCAGAGGCGGGGAATGAGAGCTGGGGAATCAGAGGCGGGGAATCAGAGTTTGGGAATCAGAGGCGGGGAATTAGATATGGGGAAACAGAGGCGGGGAATCAGAGGCGGGGAAACAAAGCTGGGGAATCAGAGGCGGGGAATCTGAGTTGGGGAATCAGAGTCGAGGAATCAGATATGGGGAATCAGAGGAGGGGAATCAGAGGCACGGAAAGTGAGGCGGGTAATCAGATATGGGGAATCAGAGGTGGGGAATCAGGGGCGGGGTATCAGAGGCTGGGTATCAGACACGGGGTTTCAGAGGCGGGGAATCAGAGATGGGGAATCAGAGGCTGGGA